>NW_024080776.1:1505240-1631323 GCF_003009895.1 Hyaena hyaena
TGGCGCGAGGGGACCTGGTGTGCAGGTATTTGGCAAGTACGGTCTTTCCAACGGAGGTTTTTCTCCCCCGTGCGGAGGTTTTTCTGTTTCGGACTCTCTCCTTTTCCCCTCTCACTCCCCGTAGAGGGTAGAGGGGGATCGCCTCCCACCCTGGAGTCTCCGATCCCGGCCCAATTTTATCTTCCCCGGTTCGCACTCACGTTAGAAGGCTCTCTCAGTGGATTCTGCGTCTTTTTTCTCCCAATCTCTCAGGTTTTGTAAGGTTTCCAATGGCTTCAGATCTTTTCTGTGTGATGTATGGGCGCGAGTGCAAGTAGGGAGCTCCTTACTTCTCCGCCATCTTGCCCTCTCTCCTCACATATTCTTTATAACCATTATTGTCAAGCAATTATTTACCTGTAGTTGGATGTGTAGTTTTAGTCCCATTTTTTTTTTCTATTACAGATCATACCAAATTGGATATCACCACGGTATTTTGATTTCCTGGCATAAGAAATTTATTGAGTTGAGTTAGAGTTATAAAATAGAAACACACCAGTTTAGGGGCACCTGGGTGGTTCAGTTGGTTAAGTGTCTGACTTAGCTCAGGTCATGATCTTGCAGTCCTTGAGTCCCACGTCAGGCTCTGTGCTGACAGCTCAGGGCTTGGAGCCTGCTTTGGATTCTGTATCTCCCTTTCTTTCTGTCTCTCTCCTGTTCACACTTTGTCTCTCTCTCTCTCTAAAAAATAATAAGCCATAAGAGACTCTTAAATACAGACAACAAACTGAAGGTGGATGGAAGGGTGGGGAAGAGGGGAAAATGGGTGATGGGCATTGAGGAGGGCACTTGTTAGGATGAGTACTGGGTGTTGTATGTAAGCAATGAACCATGGGAACCTACCCCAAAAGCCAAGAGCATGCTTTACACACTGTATGTTAGCCAATTTGACAATAAATTACATTAAATAAATAAATAAACATTTAAAAAATTAAAAACAAAAGAAAGACACCAGTTTAAGACATTTGTTTCCAATCAGGATGAAGTTAACAGAGACCAGAATTACTGTCTTACCTGTAGTAACTAAAAACCTTGACAAAATATACAAAATAATGTTTCCCAAGACGTTGGATGTCAGGCAACAAAAAACAGTGATTTGTGAGAGAGGAAAAAGCAATGGGTCGAGCCCTGCAGTTGTCCCAACTTAATGCTCACAAAGTTACCAGGCTGCTGCAGGAAGTGAGGACATAGAGGAGGCTCATGGTTTCCCTGGACGGAAGAGATAGAGTTGAGAGTCTGGGTGGCTGCCATGCACTGAATGTTTGGATCCCCTCAAAGTTCATATGTTGAAATCCTAACCCCCAATAGGATGGTATTTGGAGATGGGGCCTTTGGGAAGTAATTAGGTGATGAAGGTGGGGCTCTCATGATGAAGGTAATGCCCTAATAAAAGAGGAAGAGACATGAGATAGTTTCTCTCCACCATATTAGTACACAATGAGAAGAGAGCCATTTATAAGCCAGCAAGAGGGTTCTCACCAGGAACCCGAACATGCTAGCACCCTGATCTCAGGTTTTCAGCCTCCAAAACTATGAAAAATAAATGTTTGTTGTTTAATCCACCCAGTCTATGCTACTCAGTTATAGACAGAGGCCAAGGTGGCTGGAATTCACAGAGCAGTCTAATGGGGAAAAGAGAGCTCTGGAGATCTGCAGAAGGTCCCGAGCAAGTCTCAGATGAGCAGTGATGGGTGTATGTGTGTGAAAGAAGCACCAGAAGATGACGAAGGGGGAAGACAAATAGAAGAGTTAGATGGAACCATTCTCGGAGCTCTTTTAGGGCCAGAGATATTTTATGTTCTCACTTGCTGGACTAAGTGATGCTCTGGTCTTGCCTAACAAAACTTAAAACAAAATTCAAGAGAATCAAATTGTCCACAAGTAACATAACTACATTCTTCTAGAAAAGCAGCTTGATAATATCAAGAATTCAAAAATACCTGACAGTAAGATTCAAAATGTGGCATCCAATAAAAAATTTCCAGGATGTGATGGACTGAGAAGATACAAAATACCATGAGAAAAATCACTCAGTTAAAACCTACTGCGAAATAACACAGATGATGGAATAAGTAGTCATGGACATTAAAAAGTTGTATCTAGGGGCACCTGGATGGCTCAGTGGGTTCAATGTTTGACTTTGGCTCAGGTTATAATCTCATGGTTCACGGGTTCAAGCCTCATGTCCAGCTTTGTACTGACAGATTGGAGCCTACAGCCTGCTTCAGATTCTGTGTCTCCCCCCACCTCTCTTTCTCAAAAACAAATAAACATTAAAAAATAGTTTTAAGTTATATCTATATTCCATATGTTTAAGAAGTTACAGGAAAGACTGAACATATTAAGGAGAAATGTGAAAGGTATAAATTTAACTTCACAGATGAAGACTATAATATGTTAGATGAAAAAAACACTGGATGGGATTACAAAGATTAGTAAACTTGATAACCTGACCATAAAAACTGAGATATCTCATAGCAATGACTTCTACTTCCACCTTAAGCAACTAGGTAAAGAAGAGCAAATTAAATTCAAAGTAAGCAAAAAGGGGAATAACAAAGATCAGGAAACCCATGAAAAAGAACACAGAAAACAATGAAGCAAATCAATAAAACCCAAAGCTGATTTGTTGGTTTATTTGTTTTTAGAGAAGATGAATAATATTGGTAATAGTCTAGGCAGAATGATCAAGAAAAAGAAGATAAAACACAGATTTCCAATGTCTGATATGAGAAAGGTAACACCAGTATAGATTCCATAGATATTAAAAAGGATTCCATAGACATATGAACAGCTTTATTCCAATAAATTAGATAACTTACATAAAATGAACAGATTTGTTGAAAGACATTAATGAACCAAAGCTCATTTGAAAAGAAATAGGTAAGCTGATAACCACATATCCATTTTAAACATGGATATGGAGTTAAAACCTTTCACGAAGAAAACTCCAGACCTAGATGGATTAACTTATGAATTTCACCAATCCTTTAAGGAAGGAATAATTCCAAGTCTTCACTAACCCTTATAGAAAATACAAGAGAAGGGAATAATTCTCAACTCACTGTAAGGCTAACATCACTCTGATATGAAAGCCAAACAAAGATATTACAACAAAAGAAAACTACAGACCTATATCCCTCATGAACACAGATATAAAAATTCTTCACAAAATTTCAATAAATGCAAGCCAACAATATATTTTGAAAGGTTAATACATCATGGCCAAGTATCAGGTGAAAAGTGATGAAGTTGAGAGGCAGGAAGTATACTGGAAGGAACAGGTGCCAGAGCAGCACAGGTCAGGGCTCCAGCCCCATATGGACCACTTCCTAGCTGTTGGCCTCAGAGGATGGGATGACTTGCTGGACTACACCATCTCTCATAGTTGGTCAGTGCCTCCCACCCATGAGGCATGTTCCTTTCAGGTGAGCCTGGTCCTGCACCTCTTAATGAGGCCAAGTCAGTCTTCTGCCTTTCTCTCCTGGAATTCTAGATGGACCCAAGAGAGAACTTAGTTGGAGAGGGTGTCTTCCAAGTGGATCTGAGAAAGACAGTACATCTCTCCTGGCCTTTGACCACTTGGCTCCTACATCCAGCCTTATAGACACTCTACAGCCTGACTGTACACACCCTGTAAACCAGAACTTCACCTTGGCCATAGAGATGCTTCAGTAGAATGATTTGGAATCTGGCAGATCTAGGTTAAAATTCAGACTATGTAGCTTATCTACTAGGAAGTATGAGCAAGCCACTTAATTCTCTTATACTCCTGACTGTCAAATGACTTACCAACCTTGTTGTGAGGACAAATTAGATTATGCGTAGTGCCCAGTGTATCATCTGATAAAAGTGAGTGTTCAGTAGTAGGCAGTTATTGGTACAGTAATAGATTTGGTAGCATTTGCACAACAAGGAGGTCTGTGACCTTGGATTATAGTAGGGTTCAATAAATGGCAGTGACAAGGACACTAGGAAGTATTAGCAGCATTTATGTTATTCATACCCAAGTCTTAGGCACGTGGCCATGGATAAGATGCTTGGAGTTATAAAGACACACACATGTACTTTGAAAGGGAATAAACACATCTTATGAGTACTATCACTGTGTCACACAGAGATGTGGCAGCTCAGCCATAGGACTCCTCCCTCCTCTGAGTCTCAGGGGAAGGAAGTTTCAGTCCCCAGTGGAAACTTAAGAAGGATGCCCAGCTCACTAGCTCCAGAAGTGTCTTGTGGCATTAAACTCCCTGGCTGAGGCTTTCTTCCACCGAGGGGCTCCATGCTGCATTCACCAGCATGGACAGAGAATCCTCAGGGCTTACTAGGGATCAGAAATCCACTCTCCAACCCCATGCTAATACAAAGAGGACCTCTGTGTCTGCCAGCTGGAAGCCCCTCCCTCCAGGGCTGCTCTGCCTTCAGCACACTTAAGAGAGGCCAAGTTATCCCCTGCAGGACCACAGTGCTAAGGTGAAGGGATGAACTGCTTCTACACTGTATGAGAACAAGAGAAAGCAGGCTGTTGGAGCCACACGAGCAAGGGAGGCTACTCAAACAGAAGAACAGGGTGCTGGTCATTTGTATTTGGGACTGAAGGAAGGGTTGAAGAGTTTCCTTCCTTGGGCATCCCCAAGAATGACAAAGGAGCCCGCTCTTCTCTGACCAGCTCACTGGGGGAGAGGTGTAGGGGGTGCCTGCCCTCACTGAACCGGAGTGAGATCTCCAGTGCACTTTCCAGCCTTGCACAGGTCCCTCTCAGGAGCACCATACCAGCCCCACACCTGGATATGTTCTGGGGTCTCTTCTTTTTTCTGCACCCAAAGAGCAGAGGCTGGGAAGGGACAGGGAAGTGGTGACAGGTGGAGAAATGAGAATGGGTATGAATATGGTGTTTTCCTAGCCCGGGGGCTTGATCTAATAATTTCTTCATGAGTGCTTTGAGAGAGGCAGTAGGCATAATGGTTAGAACCTGGCAGGCTATGCAGCCAGAGACCCAACACTGAAACAGGCTCCCAAAGGAGTCTGCAGTCCCTGCTAGATACTGTGGAGAGATCTAGAAGAGACATAGCCTCTGCCCACAGCCTGACTGGGAAGATAATACGGAAGATTTACAAGGCTAGATAGATTGAGTAAGGAGGAGGAAACCCCAGGCTGAGCTGTGAAGGTAGCTGGGATATGGAGAAGCAGAAAGAGCTATGGAAGGCACTCCCAACAGATAAGCAGCTTGAAGGAAGCAAGGTAGAGATCCACATGGCAGGTATGGCTGATACTGAGAAAGCCGGGTAGCTTGGAATATTTGTATCTCAAAGAGAAGGGCCTCCCAGCTGCCCAGACTATAATCCTTTTGGTGACCATGTTGTTAATATCATGGCCCAGAAGACTCATTTAGGACTGGTGAATCACAGACTTGAAGGATGGTTAAAACCAGGTGGGAGAGCCCTTAAATTCCAGGCTAAGGAACCATGAGAAAGGACATAATAGATGAAGCAGTACTGGTGGCCAGTGGGTGAACTGGGAAAGAGACCAGGAAGCAGCCCCTACAAAAGCCCAATCTGGGGTGTGGACAGGTGGAAAGAAGGATATGATCTCCTCCTTTGCAGCCCTCATCATCCTGGCTTTGGGGTTGGCCTGGCATCACTGATCAGTCCTTATCTCTTGGAAGTTTCCCCTCAATGTCTAAGATTCTGAGCTTCCCTTTTCCTCTCTTCTTCACTACCACTCCTGATCTGAGACCTTTTTCTTCTTCATCCATTTTCTGGTGTTCCCTAAAGCTCTGCACAAAAATATCATACCATCTTCTTTTTCCCAAACAGCCTCAAACAATGTTCCCACTTTCCAGATCCCCACCAGCACCCTGTAGCAATCAGTCCTCACAATTGTATTTTCAGCCCTGTCCTCTGGAGCTGAGATATTTGAAAATGCCAGGATAGCTCTTCTCTGCTCCCTTCACCCCCTCCTTCCACTCAGCTGCCCATTATCTAAATCCCTACCTTTTGTAGAATACTGTCAATAGACCAGGTATATTTCACACAACCTCCACTATGGAGGAGGTATTACAGATGAAGAATAATATGGGACTCTAGAGGCTAAGTGACTTAGGGGCAGGTACAAAGGCTATGAGACTCAGGCTTGTGGACACTGAGTCTATCTATGCTCTATGTACTCTCCTCTGCTCTGGTCTCACGTCTCTAACTCCCAGAAGGAATCTCTTGCCAACACAATCCTGTTCAGCTGACTTCCCAGCTCAGCCTTCCCCCTGGTGTTCATGGTACAGATGTGATCATGAGTCTCCAGGCTGGTATTCCTGTATCAAAGAATAGCAGAGCTGGAAATTTCCTTTGGAGTGGGCACGTACAGCAGCCTCACTTTAAAAAAAAAGGGGCTGTTGGGGCACCTGGGTGGCTCAGTCAGTTGAGGTCCGACTCTTGATTTTGGCTCAGGTCATGATACTATGGTTGCGGGATTGAGCCCCACCTCAGGCTCCACACCAAGTATGGAGCCTGCTTAAGATTCTCTCTCATTCTCTCTCTGCTCCCCTGTCTCTTTCTCTAAAATAAAAATAAAAATAAAAATAAAAATAAAAATAAAAATAAATGGGGCTGTGAACATACCAAATTTGAGACAGAATTAGGACCGGCCCTTTGTGGTCTTTGATTTGCTGTTCTGACTTCTTTTTTAAAAACTTTTTATGTGTTTATTTTATTTTGAGAGACAGAGACAGAGAGCGAGTGGGGGAGGGACAGAGAGAGAGGGAGACACAGAATCTGAAGTAGGCTCCAGGCTCTGAGCTGTCAGCACAGAGCCCAACGCAGGGCTCGAACCCACGGACTGTGAGATCATGACCTGAGCCAAAGTCGGACGCTTAAATGACTGAGCCACCCAGGCGCCCCAGCTCTTCTGATTTCCAGACTCATTCCACTTATACTAACCCCTTAACTTGTCTAGTGTTTTATATTTAGCCTAATGTCTTGACATACAGAATCTTATATGTTCCTTTGCATTACTCTGTACCACAGTTGCTTCATCTCTAACAGGTGGGATGACTGAGGCCAATGGAAGGGATTTGCTCAAGGTCACACAGCTGGGTAAGTGATAACCCTGGGACATTCATGAAGAGATGAATTTAAAATGTGGTCATGAGGTAGTAATTGTAAGGATTCAACAGAAAATCCCACAGGTATCCAAGCACAAGAAACAAAGGGGGAACTGGAGGTAAGCAAGTCAGGAGCCAGAGCCATGCTCTCAGTGACTGGGGGGGTGTGAGGTCTCTTCTCTGCTGCCCAGCATGTCTGCTCTTTATCATTTCTGCAAAGGCTTCACTTTTCTTCTCTATCAGCTCCCCTGTAACTTTGGCTACCACCACACTGACTCTGGTTGTTACTACCTCAGGCACACACAGCCCACTGATATAGACTTCCAGTGTTGTCATTTTGAATTCTCAGCAGAGAATTGTCCCCCAGACTGAGGCAGGTGTATATCTTTGATAGAATTCAGCAGTGTCCAGGGGTTGGCTGGGTCCCCTGCTACAAACATGGCTACCTATTGCCTTGCCTTCTATGGGTGAGGATAATTTCCAGAGAAGGACCTGTGGGCAGTCAGGCATACTATATTCTATTACAGGTATGAATCCAGATCCTCTGACTTATTTCCCAGTGCCAGAGCTGCCCATCTTTCTTTCACTTTGTATCCAACTCAACAAAAGTTTTATGAAATTCATGTGAGCTACTGTGCAAGGCGCTATGTGTGTATGACTCAGCTTCTGTCAACTCTGTCTTTCTTTCCCCAAGGCCAAGGACAGAACAGGGAAGTCATTGTCTCCTTAATAGACAGATCATAATGCAGAGCCTCAGCAAGGAGAACTACAGCTTTGTGTCTGAATTCATCCTCCTTGGCTTCTCCAGTGAGCCACAAGTCAGAATAGCCCTGTTCTCCTTCTTCCTTCTCCTCTAACTCATAACTCTTCTAGGCAATGGACTTATTATCACCCTGATCTACCTGGACTCACACCTCCACACGCCCATGTATTTCTTTCTCAGCATCCTCTCCTTGGTGGACATGAGCTATGTCACTACCACCATGCCCCAGATGTTGGTTAATATGGTGTGTCCAAAGAAAACCATCTCCTGGGGAGCTTGTGTAGCCCAAATGTTCATCTTCATGGTCCTGGGTATTGCTGAATGTGTGCTCTATGCCATTATGGCCTATGACAGGTATGTGGCCATTTGCTTCCCCCTCCACTATCCCCTGCTCATTGGTCGCCCCATTTGTATCAAGATGGTCACAGGCTGTTGGGCCATTAGCATAGCTGGGGCTCTGATCTACACTGTCTTCACCATGCGTTTGCCTTATTGTGGCCCCTACAAGATAAACCACTTCTTCTGTGAGGTCCCTGCTGTTCTAAAGTTGGCCTGCGCAGACACATCTTTCAATGACCATTTGGACTTCATCTTGGGTTTCATCTTGCTCCTGGTCCCATTCTCCCTCATCCTGGTCTCTTATGTCTGCATCTTTGCGTCCATCTTAAGAATCCACTCAACCCAGGGGAGGCTCAAGTCTTTCTCCACATGTGCCTCTCACATCACTGTGGTCATCATGTTCTACGGGCCAGCCATGCTAATGTACATGAGGCCTGGCTCCTGGTATGACCCAAAGCAGGACAAGAAGCTAGCCCTGTTTTACAATGTTGTCTCTGCCTTCCTCAACCCCATCATCTACAGTCTCCGGAACAAAGATGTAAAGGGGGCCTTTCTGAATGTACTTGGTAACAGAAGGGCAGCTCAGTGATCCAGGATGTTTCAAAGTTGTCCAGAGTCATGGACAGCAATGACTATGTCATGGTTCAAGACCATTGCTTTATTGCTTTTCTTGGGTTCTCTCCTCACCTCTGGAAGGAGGTTTCTGTCAGTTCAATCAAATCACAGTCAAATGTTTAACATGCACACATGCTTTTCTACAGTGTAGAGGATTTGGAGTAAAAATCATGTAAGGAGTAGACAGATCATATGGAAGCATAGTCTTGCATTACTATATGACATGCACATACAAGTAAGAATTAGCACTGTTTTTTGCACTAGAAGCTATAAATTCCAAGCTAGAACTATTTTAGACACATCTGTGTAACAAAGTGGCTGATATTTGATTTGATCTGTACTCAGCTTTTGATACAAACTCTTACCTGATATTACTATCTAAATCTTACTTTTGAGAAAATAAATACTGTATATATTTTATAAAAGAAAAGCATGTGTGTGTATGTATCTCTATATATCTGTATGCATATATCTATCTCTATATAGAGAGAAAGGGAGAGAAAGAGGCAGAGACTCACAAAGAGAAATAACAGAAATAAAATAACAAAGATCCCATTTTTCTATATCCCAAATAAACCCGTGTTGGGGTGCCTGGGTGGCTCAGTAAGTTAAGCATCTGACTCTTGATTTTGGCTCAGGTCATAATCTCATGGTTTGTGGCATCAAGCCCTGTGTCAGGTTCAGTGCTGAGCGTGGAGCCTGCTTGGAATTCTCTCTCTTTCCCTCCCTCAAAATAAATAAATAAATTAAAAAAAATAAAATATATTTAAAAATAAACACTTGTTAGTATTTTGCCATATTTAGTCAAAGCCTTTTTTTTCTTTTTTAAAAAGGATTAAATAATTACAGATATAGTTAAAGTGCCCTTTGAATATTCTCAGCTCCTCTGAATCAACCACTATCATTAAAATTAAGTCTACTCCATGTAGTTTTAAACTTTTGCTTACAATTGCATCCATAAGCAGCACACAGAGTTGTTCTTGCATGAATTTGAAAATTTATAATGGTAGCATGGTATCTGTATTATGAAAACACTATAATTCAACATCCTGTTTCTGACATCTAACCATTCAATATACACAAGCCTAATTCATTCTTTGCAGTGAGCATTTGATTATGCCACTTCTCATTTACCTAATTCTTTATTGTTGAACATTTTTCCATCGTAAGTATTCTTTTCCTAGGATTTGTATGTAGTGATGGACTCGGCATTATAGATCATAGAATCAAAGAAATTTCTAGTTTACTAGATACTCCTAAATTATTCTTCCAAATAATTATACTGATACACACCTCTAGTTCTCATCAACACTTGATACTATTTATCTATCTCAAATATCCTAAACTTGCTACCTATCTCATGTATGGAAAGTGGTAACATCATTTTTTGGTTTCATTTGTAATTCCCTGGTTGCTATTGAACTTAGCATTTTTTCATAAGATTTTTGATAGTTTTGGGTAGTAAGTTCTGGACTCAGACTCCTGTGTTCTAATCTCAATGCTACCCTTTACTAACTCAGTGGTAATGGGTGAAGTACCTAACTTCTCTGTCTTAGTTTCCTCTTCTGTTAATGGGAAGAAAATAGTATGAACCTCAGAAGTTTGTTGGAAGGATTAAATGAGACAATACATGTAAAGATTTGTCATAGTGAAAAACAAATCGTAAATGTTCAGTGAATATGCGATATTGTTTGCCTTTTCTTTTCTTTTTTTTTATTTTAAATATTTTTATTTATTTCTAGGAGAGAGAGAGACAGCACGAGCAGGGGAGGGTCAGAGAGAGAGGGAGACACAGACTCTGAAATAGGCTCCAGGCTCTGAGCTGGCAGTCAGCACAGAGCCTGACGCGGGGCTCGAACCCATGAACTGCGAGATCATGACCTAAGTGAAAGTCAGACACTTAACCGACTAAGCCACCCAGGCGCCCCTGTTTGCCTTTTCTTGACTTGTAGTTTATTATATATTTTGGATATTGCTTCTTTGTTACATTCACTGAAGATATGTTTTCCTCAGTTTATTGTTTGTTTTCTTTATTGCCAAAGTAGTACATGTTTATTCTTAAACTTTTATAAAAAAAAAAGATGCAAACAAGAAGAAAATGAGGGGGGGTGCCTGGGTGGCTCAGTCAGTTATGTGTCTGACTCTTGATCTCAGCCCAGGCTTGATCTTGGGGGCGTAAATTCAAGTCCCACGTTGGGCTCTAAGTTGGGTGTGAAGCCTACTTATAAGAAGAAGAAGGAGGAGGAGGAGGAGATGAAAATCATCCATTACCTTAGACCTGGAGATAATTACTGTTAACATTTCAATGTCTATTTTAAGGTTTAAAATATTTTTAATTGTTTTTATTAATATTTTTGAAGAAATATAATACAGTTATTAAACTATTATGTGTTTTCATGATTTCTTAAAAGTTTTAAACACTCTATTTTTTGGTCATATTCTCATTTTATTTTATTCTATTTTTTAAAGTAGTTGACATACAGAACGTAGTTTCAGGTATTCAACATAATGATTCAACATCTCTATGCAATATGCTGTGCTCACCACAAGTGTAGCTACCCTCTGTCACCATAGAACACTATTACAATATCATTGACTATATCTCATGCTATCTCTTTTATTCCCATGACTTATTCATTCCCTAATTGGAAGCCTGAATCTGCCACTCCCCTTTGCCCATTTTGCCTATCCCTTCACCTCCCTACCTTCTGGCAATCATCAGTTTGTTCTCTGTATTTATAGGTCAAATCCTACTTTCTGTTTGCATGTTTATTTTTTTGTGTTTTAGATTCCACATATGAATGAAATCATATAGTATTTGTCTTTCTCAGTCTGACTTACTTTACTTAGCATAATACTCTTTAGGTGGCCCATCCATGTTGTCATAAATAGCAAGGTCTCATTCTTTTTTATGGCTATGTAATGATTTTTTCAATTGAATTACACAATATGTATTTTCCTGTAACTTGATTTATTTACTCAATAATAGGTTTTGGCATTTATCATGTTGATTTGTTTTCATTGCTAAAGAGTATTCTTTTCTTTTTATTTTGATGAATAGAATAATGGCTTTTAATAAATAGAATTTTTAATGAATTTAATGAATCTTTTCCTTTATGGCTTTTCTTAAATGAACATGTATCAAAGATTTCACTGAGCTCATTAATTCATGAAGTAACTTGTAAGATGTTAGGATTGGGTCAAAGTATATTCTCTACTGGAAACATGTCATTTGCATTTCTATGAATAGGAATTATTTGCATGATTATAGACAGAAATCATTTGTCTTGCTACCAGTTTTATAGCACTTAACAGTTACATCTGTAGAATTATAAAATATCCAAGGCCGTAGAAAATCAATTAAAATAGTACACCCTTATAAAGTCAGATAATCCTCAGAGAGTCTACTAAACAACATCTGGCACTGTACCAACAGGGCACCAAGAAATCCCTTTTGCCTTTTTGCAAGTCTTGCATGATTTTTTTTTTCTTACAACACCCATTCTTGTGATCTTAAATAATCTTTAAAAATCATCTTGATTAAAAAAAAAAATACCGGTCTCATTATGTCTGGCCTCGCTGTTTATATAGGTGTAGCAGAATGTTAGCCATATGGACCATCTGTAATTTGCTTTGCAAATCTAGAGACATGCAGTATTGATCCACTTCTAAAGCCATAGAGTGAATTTCTGCCTGTAAGTTTTCACATGAAATTTCACATTAGATTTTTAAAATTCTCTATTATTTGCTATCCTAAGGCTGGAACCAATCCAAGAAATTAACTCCTTCAAATTTTCCTATAGTACCCATAAATTTGGGTGAATTACTTTCTTATTAAGGCTCCAAAATTTGCTTAAGTTTCCTGCTGACCAGTGGGTGACATTTCTTAATATCTATAAGATTGGGACCTTGTAAGTCAGATAACAGGTCAGTTTTTCTGGGAGTGCTTTGTAGAGATTGGATTCACAAATAAAGTCAACTCAACCCTTGCTACTTAATAGTGGCTCAGCATGACTGCTTAAGAGGTAATAATTTTTAAATATGATCTTTTTAAGCAATCAGCTTGACCAAGTATATCTTGGTTAAAAAGAAGACATAATTATTGAATGTATACTAATAAGTAAAGAGACTAATTTAAATGTCTCAATTGTGGTAAGTTAGTAAAAATCAGGTATCAGTTAAGAATGTTTCACTGCAATTAAAAAAAAGTGGATCTACTAAATCCAGTGTTAGAGACAGCTTGAGGAGAAAGAGGAAAAGTTTTCTCATATATCCAAAACACCCAGAACATTAAAAACAATAGCAACAATAATCCAAATAAATCATCTCATTGGTTTATTTCACTCTATTTGATTAACTCTTGCTCTGCTGAACCTTGGACCAGCAGCTAATATCACAAAGTCACGCAGTTGTTGGCAAGAGTCAGTTCCTCACTGGCTGTTGCACCGATGGTTTCAGTTCCCTGTTGTCTGTTGGCCAGTAGCCACCCTCTGTTACTTGTCACATGGACTTCCCCAAAGGGGAGTTCAACAAGCCAACTTACTTCACCAGAGCAAGAAACCGAGAAGAGCCAGAGAGAGAGAGTTCAAGCAAAATGGAAGTCAGTCTTTTATTATCAAATCTCAGAAGTAATATCTCATCTCTTTTGCCCTATTTTATTCATTAAAAGGAAGATGATGGGTTCCACCCACACTCAAGTGGTGGGGATTACACAAAGGTGTGACTACCAGGAGATAGGCATTACTAGGGGCTATCTTAGAAAGCTGACTGCCTGGGAGGTACCTGAATGGAGATCAGACAGGAAATGGCAGTTGGTAATCTTGCATAATTTTTCCCCCAGATAGGAACCATTGAAGGTTCTTGAGCAGGGGAGGAGCCAAGTCAGAGCTAAAGGTTAGCTGAAGATGAGTATAGGAGCTATGTGAATACTTATTGCCTACAGAGCCTATGTGATATTGTGATTTATAATAAGGAATATATATATAGTCTTCTGGTTCCTTGCACAGAGCTCCTAAGAACCTCAGATTTTCCTAAGTGATGAGAGCCATAAAGGTGTCTTTTGTTGTGTTAATGAGGTGACTTATGAACAACCAGTGGAGCCAACCATGTGATTAGAGAACTTTCAGTCCCATCTTCAACCTCCTGGGAGAAGAGAGGAGCTGGAGCTGGAGCTCAATCACCAATGGCTAGTGATTTAATCAATCACAGCTATGTAATGAAGCCATCATCAAAACCCAAAAGGTTGGGTTCAGAGAACTTCTGGGTTGGTGAACACTTGGATGTGTTGGGAGAGCAGGGCACGTGGAGAAGGTTTGGACGCCCCATGCCCCTTCCTGCATAACTTGACCTGTTACGCATCTCTTCCATCTGGTTATTCCTAAGTTACATCCTTTTACAACAAACTGTTAATCTAGTAAGTAAAAGTTTCTCTGAGTTCTATAAGCCATTAACAAATTAGTTGAACCCAAGGAGGGGTCAGATGCACAGGTGACAGCTTGGACTTTTGGTTGACATCTGAAGTAGGAGAGTAGGAACAGTCTTGTAGGACTGAGACTTTAACCTGTGGGATCTGACCCTATCTCCAGGTATATTGTGTCAGAATTAAGGTGATCTGTAGGCACCGACTGGTATGGGAGAGCTACTTGGCCGCATGGGGAAAAACCCACATTGGAATTTGGCATCAGCATTGTCACCCTGGCAGTTGAGGAAGAAGATGGGTTACACACCTACAGTCCCTGAGTGCTTGGGGTGGGCAGCCAGGGAGAGGACATTCCAGGCTGGGCCAGGGAAATGCTGGGAAAGAAACAGCCTCCAAGAGTGTGAGGAGATCTCTGGGGTGGAAGCTTCCCCGTGGGCCAGGCAAAGGTCTCTAGTCTTGAGGGTCTCAGATGGAGCAGAAGTCAGATTTAGCTGGTTGAGGACACCACCAAATCCTGAGCTTCCCTCAATGAAAGCAAGAGGCCTCGTAGCCTGGTCAGTGCTGCAGTGGACTCTCTGTGGGAGTCAGGCTCAGGAGAGCAGGGAACAGGAGAGAGACCCTGTCACTGAGGAGGAAGCTCTAGGCCCTCAGTGTGACTACAGTAGGAGAGAAAGGGAACTTCAACCAGGGAGTACAGGGCACAGAGAGACTCCAGGGCTCGCAGCCCTGACTTCCCACACCCTACTGCACTCAAGAGGCAGCCAAGTATGAGCCGAGTGTCCCCGCCTGAGGAGCCCTCCTGTCCCAGAAGCCAGGCACTTGGGCTCAGCTCTCAGTGGCCTCTCCCTCATGGAGATCTCAACTAAATCATACCTATGTAATGAAGCCAAACCCCAGTCTGGCTCCTGGGGGACATATTGGGCCAAGTTCCAAATGCAGTGCCAGCCCCCTGGGTCATCTGTGAGCAACTGGCCTTCTCGTGCCTGGAAAGGATAGACCCTGAAGTTTTTTTTTTTTTTTTTTGCCCCCCAGGCAGGACTGATCTCCTCCCCACCCTTGGGCCAGAGACATCAAAAGAAAGGGCTCCACGGTCTTTGCTGCTGCCTCAAAACTGCAGGATGTAAGTTTTTTCTGTTACCTGTCTTTAGCACTTATTGGCACAGTCTGGCCCCTTCTCTCTTGCTCTTCTCTCTACCAAGAAGAAAAAAGCTTCTTGGGGTGCCTGGGTGGCTCAGTCGGTTAAGTGTCCAACTTCGGCTCAGGTCATGATCTCACGGTTCGTGGGTTCGAGCCCCGCATCGGGTTCTGTGCTGACAGCTCAGAGCCTGGAGCCTGTTTCAGATTCTGTGTCTCCCTCTCTCTCTCTGCCCCTCCCCTGCCCATGCTCTGTCTCTCTCTGTCTCAAAAATAAATACAAATTAAAAAAAAAGAAAAGAAAAAAGCTTCTCACAAGTGATTTGAAATGCCAGAACATACCCTCAAAGGGCTGATACCTGAGAGCCAATAGGCAATTTAAGATCTCATGGGCACCATCCTTTATAAGACGCATGAGGAAATGTACCCATGTCCCACACTAAACATAATTAATGTATCTCTTACTATGTAACTATGTAAAAATTGAATGAGTTCACACTAACTTGATAAAATGTTATATCAAAAATCATTTAAATATTTATTAAGTTTTATTTTGTGAGATCCCTATTTTTCAGCAAATATTCTTTGCTTTAGGGTCTCTGACACGTCTGTAGATTATGAAAGCCCATGGACCCTAGACACTTTGCCTGCAGTACGTAATGGATGAAACAACCCTGGGGTTGCCACTTGGCAGTGGGAGAGGACAATTTCTTGGCCTCCATCACCTTAGACCTCCCAGGGTGCCTCATTTTTCCCCCCTGGGAAAGAAGGAACAGCTGAGAAGAGGGCTAACCTCAAGGCCCATCTGAGTGTTCCCCCCCAACCCCAACACACACACACAACCTCCCCAGCATCCACAATGCCACCCTGGCCAGACCTGGGCCTCCAGTAGGTGTGGCCTGAGGTCCCTGGGGAGTGATGCTCCTTAGCGGGAGCCTGGGCTAGAGGCTGCAGGGACTGTCCTGACTAGGGCCCTGGGGCCACATGCCACTCAGGAGTGGCCCCTGAGTCTGAGGGAGCCCTGCCCACAACCCCCTTCCCTGCAGGGTTAAAAGTTCAGGACAGCAGTGACCCTGGCCATCCTGGAGACAAGCGGGGATACTGGCTGCCCCCCTCACCCAGCCTTGCAGCGAGGTCGGGTAGGAACCCAGCCTGATCTTCAGTCCTGCTTACCAGCTGCCTATCTCTATCCCCATGTCTGTGTGAGTGTGAGTACGACTGTCTGCCTGTCTCTCTCTGGCCTGCTATCTTCTGTCACTGCCTCTCTTTCTCTATCTTGCTTTTCATCCCTCTCCGTCGATCTCTTTCTGCCTCTGTTTCTGCTTGCTGCTCTATTTCTCTGCCTCCAGATGTCTGTCTCTCTGCCCCTCTTCCTGCAGCTCTGGCTTGGCTGTGCTGACTGATCTTCAGCTCACTCTGCCCCTCTTGCCCTGTTGACTCCTCCGTGTATTGCTCGCTGGCCCACAGCACGAGTCTTTGGCAAGGCCTCTCTCCACCTTTCCCTGGTCCTCCTCCTCTCTGCCTCTGCTGCCTCTGACTCACATGGACTTCTCCCCTGGGTTTCCCTGGGTCTCCCCCTTGAACCTGACTCTTGGCCCAATCGCTCCTTCACCTTCCCGCCCTCTCAGCCTCCACCTCTCTGTCCCTGTCTGGTCTGCAGTCACCCACCTTCTTGATCTCCACTTCCAGCTCCTTCTCTCTTCTCTCTCCACACCCCTGTCCTACGGCCGCTGTCTCTCCTCCGCTGCTTGGTCTCCACCAGCTCTTTGCAGTGCAGTGGTGCTGGGCAGCCCTCCTGTGGTTCCCACCCACTTTCACAGCACCGCAGACCATCACCCGTCTTCTCAGCTCCCACCTCTTTCCCTTCCGCGTCTTCTCCTTCTTTCATCCCGCTGATTCTCTTGCCCTGGATCTCCACTCCTCCATGGCTCTTTTCTTCAGTCCTTTCTCCTCTTCCTTCACAGAGAGAAGAATGACCTTCCACCTTCTTCCTCCTTTCTCTCTCCTGTCTGTGCCCCTCACATTCTGGTTCACTGTGCCTCTCTGCCTCCTTGTCATTTGTGTGGGAGTCTCTTTTTCCCTCTCAGGGCCTCTCTATCTTTTCCCATCATTTTCTCTGCTTTTATTGCTTTCTGGGTCAAGTCTTCTGTTTCTCTGCGTCATGCTAGCACCTGCAGGTCAGCGTTGATACTGGGAGAGGGTGTATGTGTGTGTATGTGTGTGACAGGGGAAAGGGCTGGAGAAAGGAAAAGGAAGGAGGAATCATATATCTTCAGAACCTGACAGAATTAATTATTACTGTAATCAACCTCCATTTTTACTGATAAGAAGTAATTACTGGCTCTGAGTCATAGCAGTAAATAGCAACAGCAAAAATCTAAAATTCTTGAGTCTTTCATCTCCTAGCTGTGCTGCAGAAGAGTAGATATGAGAAGAGGAGATAAATATAAGGGTCTAAGTAAAAAAGCAAACAGTTTTCCTCTAATTTCTATTACATACTAACAAGGGGCCAAGGCTGGCACCCCCAGCCCCAAGCCACACACAACCTGGGGATTAGAGGCTCACCCCCTACCAGGACCTTGCAATCACACAATCCATTTCTGTCCTCTTACTGATACAGGTCATCATCAAACCTGGCTGTGAAAGAGTCAGAGCCTGAGGCTCAGAGAGGCCAAGCAGCTGACCCTGAGACACACAGCAAATCGGCCAAGGAGAGTGAGAGAAGAAATCAGTCCCTAGGCTGCATTCTGGACAAAGACAAACTCATCAAAGGCCAAGGAGTCCTGGGGTACAGAGGCTTGTCACCCACATTTTCTCTGCTTTCTCTGTCCTCAGGCTGCAGGCACAATTTGGAGGTAAGACCTGAGTAGCCTCTTATCACTATGGCCCTTATTTAAGTACCTCTCAGGAGCTGGGAGAAAATGTAGCTTGCAGCATCAGATTCCCTCTGTCCCTAAGTCCCATTCCTGGTTCAAAGCTCATCTCTGAGAGCAGCACCTGGACTAGGGCTCAAGCCATGTGGATACTCATACTTGAGACACTCTTGCTGTGTAAGCTTAGGCCGGTCACTTCCCCTCTCTGGGCTTTGGTAAAACAAGAGGATTGTGCTAGTGGTTATCAAATTGAGTTTCAAGTTTGTAACTAGTAAGAGGAGCCACCAGAAGCCATGTGTGTCTGGGTAAGGAGGGCGTGAATGGAGTAGGTGCTGAGCTCCTGCAGAAGTCTGTCTTTGACAAAGCCTGAAAATGCATAACTCAGGAGCTGTAAGACCCCATGTCCTGCTCCTCAACACCTCAGTGGTCCAACACGCATTTTCAATTCTGTTCTCAGGAAGCAGCCCATCTAGAGGACAGTGTCCCCTCAGTCACACATACCTCCCCTCCTGACTCAGCTTCAAGTATCTTCCATGGAGGACATTTAAGTACCACCTAGCCTAGACACCTAGGAGGCGTGGAATTGCGGGGCACTGGCACCCACTGCTCCATCTCTCCAGCTTCACCCCCTGGCCCCAGTCATCTCCAAATCCAGGCATAAGTAGAAAAGTACTGAATGTGTGTCCTAGAGGAGCCATTACAGATTACCCGCCACCCTCCTTTTACAGATGAGATCATGAGGGCCAGGAGACTGTGTGACATCTTGAAGCCATGCAGCCAACTAGTGGTCCAGTGAGCAGTAGGGCCCAGCTCTTATAGGACACAGAGGGGCAAAGACCGGGGAAGCTGGTGTGCCCAATGCGAAGGCTTGTGCACACGTTAAGAATTCTGTCTCTTTTATTGTTAATAATGAGCAATAGCCTTCTTGCCCTAGCTGGAGGGTAGATAGGGCGATGGGGAAAACAGGGCAAGGTATAGTCTGGGTCTACTGGGCAGCCTTATTCTGGTCTTCTACTCTGGTGAAGACCTACATCTGGGGGTGGGCTTCTTAGGAGGGAGCCCATATGTATCTTACAGGGCTGGGATCAGGAGTGGCTAGAGCTCAGAGCACCTTCCCCAGGGTAAGTTGGCCTCCTTCTTTCATTAGCTGACTCTTGTGGTGGTTCAGGAAGCAGAGACATATCTGTTTTATGTCCCCACCTGCCATGCTGGCCCAGGCAGAGACACCAACACCAATCCCTCAGGTGTTTTTGGCATTCGTTTACCACCTATTTTGTTCACCAGCATGAACCCAGGACTATCTTTTTTTTTTTTTTAAATTTTTTTAATGTTTTATTTATTTCTAGGAGAGAGAGAGACAGTGTGAGCAGGGGAGGGTCAGAGAGAGAGGGAGTCACAGACTGAAACAGGCTCCAGGCTCTGAGCTGGCAGTCAGCACAGAGCCCGACGCGGGGCTCGAACCCACGAACCGCGAGATCATGACCTAAGCGAAAGTCGGACGCTTAACCGACTAAGCCACCCAGGCGCCCCAAACCCAGGACTATCTTCACCCAACCTCCCAACATCTTGCAGAGTTCCCTCTATACAGATGAGGCTGCTCAGTTTACACAGCAAGAACAGCAAGCTACTCCTGAAGCCCACATGTGCCCGACTCCAAATCCAAGGCTTTGCTTTGCGTTGCTGCCTCACGTTATGATGGCCTGAGCTCTAGCCTCACTTCCCCTGGTTTTGCAGTCCCAGAGGTCTACTGGCCTCAGGAATCTGGAATCTCAGTTCATCTTCCTTTCTCCTGTGTGATCACACTTTCCCCCTTTGCAAGATGTCTGGTCTCATCCCAGATTGGGATGGGGTTACCATTCTATCTCCCAATCTGACGTCTCCACATAGGGGAGTCAACCTGAGTTTTCACCTCCCAAGTCATCTCCTATCCAAAACATGTTTACTCTAACCAAGATGTATATGTGCATTAAACTGCATAAGCTGGGGGCGCCTGGGTCACTCTGTCAGTTAAATGTCTGACTTTGGCTCAGGTTATGATCTCACTGTTCATGAGTTCAAGCCCTGCTCTGAGCTATCAGCATAGACTCTGTCTTTCTCTGCCCCTTTCCCACTCACACTATGTCTCTGTCTCTCAGAGAATAAATATATATCAAAAAAGTTATACATAGATGATAGATAGATAGATAGATAGATAGATCAATAGATAGATAAACTGTGTAAGCCGATTCCAGATGCAGCCAGTGGAGGAGATGAGCTAGCACAGCAAGAGGGGCTCTTTCTTCCATTCCCTCTGGCCCATCTCCAGTTCCTGCATCTTTCTCCATCTGCCATCTTCCTCTCTGTACTCACCCTTTGATCCAAACTTAAAAAAGAAGCCAAACCTTTAAGTACGTAGTGTCACATCTTCCTGCAGAAAGGTATAGTATTTTATTTCCCATAACAATATATTATGAGAATTCCTGTTTTATTGTAAAAGTGGCCAATGCCAGACATTATCATTTTAAAATAGTTGTTGCCAATTTTAGAGGTTGAAAACTTCATTGAGGTCTTAAGGTGCAATGTTTAAACATTATGGCAGTTAAACTTTTCTGTGGGTTCATTAGCAACTTGATCTCTTCTTTTGTGAATTAACTATTCACATTTCATTCTTGGTTGCTAGAGTTTTTCTTTATGTTTTAGAAGATATATTCTAATGACAATCACTTGTTTTCCACATATACCACAAATATCATTAGTGTTTTTTAACTTAGAGAAAATCATATTATGAAAAATATTTGTCTTTTCCTTTACTGTTTTGTTTTTGTGTTGATGTAAAAGGAAAAAATATTGGCATTTAGGCAGAAGGAACATGAGTGGATTGGGCATAATATGGGCACAGGGAAATTGAAAGAAAGAGAGCCACTTTTCTCTACACAGTTAAGTAGACAAGTGGTTCTCAAAGTGTGGTCCCACCCAGCAGGCAGCGTATGCATTCCCTGGGAACTTGTTACAAATGCAAATTTTCGGGCTCCACTCCAGACCTACTGAATTTTGGGAAACTCTGGGTGTGAAGCACAGCAGGGTGTGACAAGACTTCCAGATGGTTCTGATGCATGAAGCAGGGAGATAGGGAAGTGGGGTCTGTGGCTGGCTGCTCAGATGACAGGAGTGAGAAGTCCTAGAAGGGAGACAAGGTGAGATGGGATGAGGTTCCAGGAAGGAGCCTCAGAACTAGAGGAAGAAAAACCGATGCAAGGAGGGTCTAGGGACTTTACAGAATTAAATATGCAATTTTAAATTGTGCTTCCTTGTAAGACATCTTTGTCTTACAAAGAGAGAATAGGGATGAGCCACTGAAGGAAGGCAGGGGGCCAAGGGTTCAGTGAGAGGAGAAATGTTGAGACTAAAGTAACCAGGGATTCACAAGGAACCCCCAAAACTACTAAAAAACTAAGAAGGGGAAAGAATCTGACTCTCACAGCAGGTGGGATGAGGAGCTTTTTTGCCTTATGTACTTATAAAAGGAAGAGGGTTATCACCAGAGGCTGAAGGACTCCAAGCATTCAGGTCATGCTATAAAGATATCTCTTTGTTTCATCATAATGTAAACATTCACCCATATATTTTCCCCTAAGATGCTTTATAGTTTTTACATTTAACTATTTCATGTAGTTAGAATTTATCTCAGTAGGTGGCATAAAAGAACTTTCTCTACCTAGATCATCAACTGGTTGAGCAGTATTTGTTAAATAGCTTTCTGCCCTCTGATTTATAATCACCTCTTCATCACAGGCTGAGGTCCATTTCCAGGCTCTCTGTTCTGTCCCATCCAACTATGTAGCTGTGTTGGAGCTCACACTACATTTTTGTGGTATATACACTATATTATAGTATTATGGTATTATGTTTACTCCTTTGGAAGAGGGTCACAGATAAAATCCAGGATAACCAGTTAAATTTGAATTTCAGATTTATTTTTATTTGTTAAATCTGGCACTCTACTCCATCTTCATTGTCTTGTTTTTCCTTCAGTATTTCCTTGACTATTCCCACCTATTAATTTTTTTTTTATTTTTAAAATTAGTTAATTATTTTTTAAAAATTCACATCCAAGTTAGTTAGCATAGAGTGCAACAATTCAGTGATTTCAGGAGTAGATTCCTCAATGTCCTTTACCAATTTAGCCCATCCTCCCTCCCACAACCCCTTCTGCAGCCCTCTGTTTGTTCTCCATATTTAAGAGTCTTTATGTTTTGTCCCCCTCCCTGTTTTTATACTGTTTTTGCTTTCTTTCCCTTATGTTCATCTGTTTTGTATCTTAAATTCCTCATATGAGTGAAGTCATATGATATTCTCTTACTGACTAATTTCACTTAGCATAATATCCTCCAGTTCTATACATGTAGTTGCAAATGGCAAGATTTCGTTCTTTTTGATTACCAAGTAATACTCCATTGTGTATATGTATATATACCGCATCTTCTTTATTCATTCATCTGCCGATGAACATTTGGGCTCTATCCACACTTTGACTATTGTCAATAGCGCTGCTAGAAACATTGGTGTGCATGTGCCCCTTCGAAACAGCACACCTGTATCCCTTGGATTAATACCTAGTAGTGCAATTGCTGGATCATAGGGTAGTTCTATTTTTCATTTTTTGAGGAAACTCCATACTGTTTTCCAGAGTGGCTGTACCAGTTTGCATTCCCAATAGCAGTGCAAAAGAGATACTTTCTCCGCATGCTCACCAACATCTGTTGTTGTCTGAGTTGTTAATGTCAGCTATTCTGACACCCACCTGTTTTTCATGAGCTTCTGAGTCATATCATCAAGTTCTTACAAAATTATTCTATTGGTTTTAATTAGATTTGCATCACATATATAAGTAAGTTTGGAGATAAAATTTTGGTTTTTGTGGTTTGGGAGGGAGTGTTTTGTTTTGTTTTTGTCCAAGTTTAGTTTTTCTGTGCAGAAATATGGTATATCATTGAACTTAATCGAAGCTTCCTTTAGGTCCTTCAGAAAAGTTCTGCGGAATCTTCTGTTTGTTTTGTCCTTATTTGTATTGCTCTCATAGGTCCTGAACATTTCTTATGAGGCTCATTCTTAGGTATTTTTATATTTTGTTTATTGCTAGTTTTATAAATCTTTTTTCCCAATATTTCTGACTTCTTTCCAGTATAAAACATTTCTACTTTTTGGGGTATACCTTAGTTTTTAATCATTAAAAAATACATACTCCTTGTTGGGGAAAAAAAAGCAAATAGGACCAAAATGCAAAAAGAAAAAGAAAAGGAACTTCACTCATCCGTGATGCTCACTCACCACTATGGTAGATCTCAGTCCTCAATGATAAAAAATGCTAACATGTCTGTGTATATGTGTCAGCATTTTCTATGCATCTGATATGTGATTTAAAATACATTTTTTAAAAAAGTGTATGCATGCACATCTCTGTACACATGAGACCTTACTATGCATATTGTTCTTTAAATCTTTTTCCTCCTTTTTAAAAATAATTTAATTCCATTCATGGGGCTACTCCAGGATTCCAGGAGGAGCTGGGCCTGGGGAGAGGCACTGGGCAACTGGTGGCAGGTCAGGGTCAGTCCCTGGGGAGACCCAGTGAGAGCTTATCAAGGCCCAGCTGCCAGTGTCGCACAGGCTCCTGGGTCCCCACTTCTTTTTATATTAAGCCAACTTAACCAAACTCTTTCATTAGCTCTAGAACTGTATCAGCTGATTCTCTTGGGTTCCTAGAAAAGACAAGTATGGTATTTCCAAATTATTATAATTTTATGACCTTTATACTATTATTTCCTTGGCTTAAACTATTTCTTTGGCTACGCCTTTCTGAATAATCTTACATACTGGCAGTAATAGTAGCACACACTCTGCACACCACTAGAACAAGGATCATAAATTCAAATGCATGGCTGGGGGTTGGCAAGGAGGCAGTGTAACTGAGCAAAACTAGTCTATGAAAATTAATAAGGAAGGATAACGAATATGGTGAACTGGTGGGTTCACACTCCATCCAAAGGGAAATCGTATGCTCACTTCCTGCTGGCTGGTGGAACATGGGCCCATTATTGCCAACTCTAGCTTGTGATGCTGAAAATCTAGTATTTTATGTGTAAGCTCAACTTTTAAAAATATTGACAATTAATTCAACTTTTAAAAACCATACAAGCCAAACAAAATATATCTGTGGGTTATACTTGGTCTGCAGGTGACCATTAAATGACCTCTATGCTGTAGGTTTAGCGTTAAGCATGATGCTGGCTCTTTGTAACAGATATTCTTTATAATATCAGAGGAGTTTTTGGAGATGCTATATTAAGTGTCTTTGTGAGAGTTCACAAAACAGAAAGTTGAGAGCAATCTAAAAAGCCATAGGAACAAAGGGTATACAGTCAGAAATGGATAAGGAGGTGGGCTGGGGTACCCACCTGGGCAGAGTGCATATGCTTAGTTAACCCTTCCTGACAAATTGTAACTGCTCTTGACAAACTTCTCTTTCACAAAAGTCTGGGTTTTGTGGATTTACTTCTGTACAATTTCCTATTATCACTAGAATTTTTAATATATTCAGAACAAAATATAAACCTCTCTGAATCATAAGACCAAAAAAAAAAAAAAAAAAAACCAAACCAAACCAAAAAACCAATGACTATTGAAAGGTAGACCAGCCACAGGGAAAATTTTTAAATCTCAGCATGTTGGTCATCTCCAGCAAAAAAAAAAAAAACAAAAAAAAAAAAAAAAAAAAAACCAAACCAAAACAAAAAACCAATGACTATTGAAAGGTAGACCAGCCACAGGGAAAATTTTTAAATCTCAGCATGTTGGTCATCTCCAGCAAAACAACACCAATTTATTGGCACCATATGGACATATGTAAAAGAAGGCATCTTTGAAGAGTTTCCAACTTAGAAGTTATGATAAATGAAGAATAATTGTACAATATACACAGTGTTAAGATTATATCTTCTTTGCATGATGTGCTAGTATTATTCTTTTTATTTTAGTGACTCTAAAAATTGTTTATGGAACTATACTCACTTTATCCATGATCTTTCCTTGACTATAAAATATGCTTCATATTCTGGAAGACAATATTATAGTAAGCATTTGGTAAAACTTTGTTGCATAAGTGCCATCATTAATGAACACCAGTGAAGTCTTATTCACCAGAAAAAGCTAAATCTTAAATATTAACTCTAATTTTTTTCTGCATAGTATTTACTTTAACCTCCAATTCTAACCTTAGTCCTAATCCTAATGGTGAATTTTTAAAAAGATAAGCCTTAACCTAAATAATGAATATAATAGTCCTACCCTGATCCTAATCTAAAATCAAGAATTAGCAACCTCTGTAGTTCCAAGAGAAAACAGAAAATGGGGCAAATAGAAAAGAAAAGCTGTGTCAGGAAAAGGAAAAACAGATACCTACAAGCCAGAATGGAAACAGCATACAGCACTTCCCTGATTTGGTATTCACCATTTTCATCCCCATGTCCCTCAACTGAACCTAACCCCAATACCAGCCAAGCTACTATGGGAACATATCTCACAGTGCTTCCATTTGCCAATCCAAACTTCCCATTAAGAAACATAAATGAAATGAGTGTGAAAATTCCTTATACACCCTTGGCATAGACACTCAATAAACTACATATCTTCAAAACTCTTTAAACAGGCAAATCACGATGCAAGAACTCAACCAGTCCGCTGTGACAGAATTCATTCTATTGGGCTTTGCGCCCAACCCTAGCACCAACCCTCTGCTCTTCACCTTCTTTCTCATCTTTTACCTGCTAATCCTCATAAGCAACAGCTTCCTCATCACCCTTATTCACCAGGACTCTCGACTCCACACACCCATGTACTTTTTCATCAGTGTCCTCTCCATGCTGGATGTGTGCTACACAACCACTACTGTGCCCCAGATGCTCGTGCATATTCTCAGCAAGAAGAGGGCCATCTCTTTTGCTAGATGTGTGGCCCAGATGTACATCTTCCTCCTCTTTGGGGTCACTGAGTCCTGGCTTTTCTCCATCATGTCTGTGGACAGGTACATGGCCATCTGCCATCCTCTCCAGTACAAGGTCATCATGAGCCGCTGGATGTGCCTCCTCATGGTGGGTATCTGTGTAGCCTATGGTGTGGTGGGTGGCCTGTGCTATACCTTCTTTGCTATGCGCCTGCCCTACTGTGGCCCTAATGAAATCGACCACTACTTCTGTGAGGTCCCTGCCGTCCTGAAGCTGGCCTGTGCAGACACATCCCTCAATGACTTGGTGGACTTCATCACGGGCTTCAATGTCATTGTGGTCCCACTGTCCCTGGTTGTCATTGTCTATGCCAACATCTTTGCCACCATTATGAAGATTCGCTCAGCCCAGGGACGGATCAAGGCCTTCTCCACCTGTGCCTCCCATATCACTGTAGTCACCATGTTCGCCATTCCGTGCATTATTATGTACATGAGCCCTGGCTCCGACTCCTTGTCAAACAATGGCAAGAAAATGGCCCTTTTTTATAACATTGCCACAGCCTTCCTCAACCCTGTCATCTACAGTCTGAGGAACAAGGACGTGAAAAAGGCTTTCCTCAAATTGATGGGACAGAGCAGGGCCCCACAGTGAGGCCTTAAAGCTGAAGACCTGGGGAACCAAACAAAGCAGGACTCACACCCACAACCCCTCAAAGACTCTTCCATGAGACCTGGGAGGGCTGTGCTCCATAAAGCAAACACTTCACCTTGGCCCAGTGGGAAGGAACTGAGTATTCAGACAACCACGGCATCTAGCATCTATGGTAATCTGGTTTGGGACAGAGATGATTGTAAAGGTAGAGCACAGTGGACAAGAGCCGGGATGACAGACTTGATTTTAAAGCAGGACATGTAAATTTTTTCAAGCCACTTAACTTTGCTAAGGTTTATATCTCTTCCTCACAGGGAGGTTGCAATTATGATATGAGATTCTATATGAAAAGTATTTAGTGTGAGACTAGCAATAGTCAGCTTTCAACAGATACTAGTTTTAATTTTTAAAATTTATTTCTCAGGGATGAACTGTCAACCTTGAAGTAGCCAGTGATCTTCTTCTGGGCTGTGGAAGTGACTAGAGCCCTAGAGAGTAAAGGAAAAAAAGCAGAGAGTGGGAATATTAAATATTCAAAAACTGATGGGGTGCCGGGTGGCTCAGTTGGTAAAGCGTCCGACTTCTGTTCATGTTTGTAGGTTCAAGCCCTGCATCAGGCTCTGTGCTGACAACTAGCTCAGAGCCTGGAGCCTGCTTCAGATTCTGTATCTCCCTCTCTCTCTGACCCTCCCCCGCTCATGCTCTCTCTCCCTCTCTCTCTCTCAGAAATAAATAAAACATTAAAAATATTTTTTTTAAAAAAACTCAAAAGCTGGGAAGTGGAGAATCTTAGGGTGAGAGACTTGAGAATAAGGAAGTGAATCCTTATCTCCCACCCACAAATTGTGCACCTTGAACTCATCTTCTAGCTTTGCTTTGTAGCCATTCCTTCTTGTGCTTTTGTATTTTTATACCTCTTGATTTTCTTTTGCCACTTCTTTCTAATAAAGTCCATTTTGGAAAATTACACCTGTCCTGGGTGATCTCAAGGAAGAGCAACTCTGTCCACTTGAGGATGAGCAAAATTAAGGAGGGAGTGGGTATAACACTTCCCCCAGATGCAAAAGTTAGGCAGTCCAGAAAGAGGTTAAAATCTCCATGGGGAGTTTCTCTTCTGCTCCCTCTTGCTTGGAGAGACCTTCCCTGGAACTCTGCCTATGCCTCAGAATCTTTACAAGTGTAAATTGTTTTTTTCCCCCAAGTTTCATTAATCTGCAGGGTCACGTTACTGGGCATCACTGTGCTTACTGGTTTTGCCTCTGTTTGCTGCCACAGGAATTCCAACACCCAACAAAGCAATACATGTTCCATAAACTAACAGGCAACACCTTCGGGTTGTTCTTTCCCAGCCCCTTGCTGATGTACACTGGCTATGAAACTCCTTGCCAAAAACTCAACTAGACTGGCGGAAAAAGTCAGCATGAATGCCTGTGCCCTACATGGGAGACCAGGGTCCATGCCAAAGGTGCAGGTTTCTATGTCCTCAAAGATATTGCCTTATACCACCACACAGGAGCCAGAGTGTCACATAAATAATGAAGCAAAATTAAAAGGCTGATAACAAAACAGGGCATATCATTGTAACATACTTACAGACGTATTGATAATAACATGAACATAGAAAGAGCTCTTACAAATTGGTAAGAAAAGTACAAACACCCCAGGAAACTGGCAACAGATCTGAAGAGTTCATAAAAAAAGACATTCAAGGGGCGCCTGGGTGGCTTAGTCGGTTAAGCGTCTGACTTTCGCTTAGGTCATGATCTCGCGGTTCATGGGTTCGAGCCCCGCGTCGGGCTCTGTGCTGACTGCCAGCTCGGAGCCTGGAGCCTATTTCAGAGTCTGTATCTCCCTCTCTCTCTGACCCTCCCCTGCTCACGCTGTCTCTCTCTCTCTCTCTCTCCTAGAAATAAATAAAAATATTTTTAAAAAAAGACATTCAAATCATAGATAGACATGTGGGAAAATCCTATCACAGTAGGCACCAAAGAAATGCAACTTTAAATATCAATGAAGTATCACCTTTTCACCTTTGAAACTGGGGAAGAGTTTTTAAACAATGGACTCAGAGGTGGTTTCACTGAAACATCGACTCTCGTACATGGCCAGTGTCCCCATCTTTTTGCAAGGTGATTTGGTTTTATGTATCAAGAGCCTCCTTACATATGATCATAATTTCCTACCCAATACTTGTATTTTCAGGACATTTTAGGAAATAGACATCAAAAGGGCAGGAAAAGTAACATAACCATTTTCATTGTGTTACTTACATAGGAAAAAAGTGGAAACAAAAGAAAGCATTCTGTAATCATGAATGATTTTTTTTTTTTACAGATAGTTTATTGTCAAATTGGTTTCCATATAACACCCAGTGTTCATCCCCACAAGTGCCCTCCTCCATGCCCATCCCCCCTCCCCCCCACATCCATCAGTACTCGGTTTGTTTCTCAGCATTCAAGAGTCTCTCATGGTTTGCCTCTCTCCCTTTCCCCCACCATTTCCCCCTTCTCCTCCCCCATGGTCCTCAGTTAAGTTCCTCCTAATCCTCCTACACGTGCAAACATATGATATTTATCCTTCTCTGCCTGACTTATTTCGCTAAACAAAACACCCTCAAGGTCCATCTATGTTGCTACACATGGCCAGATTTCATTGTTTCTCATTGGTATCATCATGAATGATTTAAATATATTATGGTATAATGATGTACTCCATAGTCATTGAAAATGTATTTTATAAGAATATTTAATGATATGACTGCTCACAACAGGATGCTAAGTGAATAAAAGCAAGAAACAGCTGGTGAACAGCATGTTGTGATCACACCATTAACAGTTGTAAATACCCTTTCACCCTTGAAGTCAGACATTAAAGCTTAGAATAGGAGAGAGTGTCATTGAGTCATACTTTTGTACACACTCATGCACGCACATGCACACACACACACACTCCCCACCTTTTATTTTTTTTATTTTTATTTTTTTACAAACAGTTTATTGTCAAATTAGTTTCCACATAACACTCAGTGCTCATCCCCACAAGTGTCCTCCTCCATGCCCCTCCCCCCCTCCCCCCAACATCCATCAGTCCTCAGTTTTTGTCAGCATTCAAGAGTCTCTCATGGTTTGCCTCTCTCCCTTTCCCCCACCATTTCCCCCCGTCTCCCCCATGGTCCTCCGTTAAGTTCCTCCTAATCCTCCTATACGTGCACACATATGATATTTGTCCTTCTCTGCCTGACTTATTTCGCTCAGCATCACACCCTCAAGGTCCATCCATGTTGCTACACATGGCCAGATTTCATTGTTTCTCATTGCCATGTAGTATTCCATGGTATAGATAAACCACATCTTCTTGATCCATTCATCTGTTGATGGACACTTAGGCTCTTTCCATGTTTTAGCTATTGTGGAGAGTGCTGCTATGAACATTGGGGTCCATGTGCTCCTATGCCTCAGCATTTCTGTATCCCTTGGGTAAATTCCTAGCAATAGCACTCCCCACCTTTTAAAATTAACGGATTAATAAACTGATTAGGGCAGTTTACCTTGTCTGTGTTTTCACATTTGTTCTCATGGTCCTCTCTCACCCCAATTTAATTTCACCCCCAATCACAGTATGTCCAGACATCTGGCAAGTAGTGACTTTCAAAGACCCAATCCACTCTCTGAGCCACTTCTCTTAAATTCACACAGCAGGGGTGAAATCGTGGACTCCCAGGAAATCCCGGTGAACACAGACACAAATTCTGCCTTAATAGAGTCTCTGACATTGTCACAGACATTTTATTTTATTTTTTTCCAAACAGGGAAAACCTCTTTCATTTCTTTAACAAGGTTCTCCATTGAACCATCACAGCTAGTTCCACTGAGAGAATCTCAAACTTCTCTATCCAGAGTTCTGACCATGTCTGCCCCTGTGGCATGTAGACTAACCCCTCCTCCAAAGAGCTTCTGGTGATTCCCTTTTTCCATTTCTTACTGCTTCAGTCAATGTTGGCAATTTACATTTCTCTTGAAAATTGTCCATTTTATCTTTGTTTTCAAATTTACTGACACCAAACTTTTTTTAAGTTTGTCATATGTTTATCTCTGTATCCCTTTTTAAAATTCTTAATATGTATCTGTTGTTTCTCCCTTTATTCTTTGACCAACCTTGCCAGAGGAGCATTATTTTGTATTTTCAAAGAAACAGATTTTGACTTTGTTAATTAACCTTCGACAAACTGACTTCTGCTTTTGTTTTTATTATCTCCCTCCTGCTCTCTTTCTATTTACTCTAGTAAACAGAGTGGAATGACTACCTCAATATTTTGGGTCTTTCTCACTTTGTAATAAATACCTATAGAGCTATAAATGTCCATCTAAACACTGCCTTCACTGCTTCCTACAAAGTTTTGTACGTGGTGGCTCTTTCAGTCCTAATCTTGATCTGTTCTGCTACAGTGCACATTATCATGACTGGGATACCCCAAATCAATCAACAAATAAGGGAATAATGTCATTATTCCCATTGGTTCATACTTACTTTTTTTTTTCAAGCACATTCATATTTTGCACAACCAAGTACTAGTGATCAGTCTAGATCCTGATTGTATGGCAGCCAGAACTTTCTCAAAGTCCATGCTGTGGCCAGAGCATTGCAGAAAAAAAAAATTATTTCTATACAGCTAGTCATGTTCATCTTACATGTTTTAACAGCTCAGTTTGAACATGTGGTCAAACAGAATGTGAGCCCATTGAAAACAGGAAAATCTATAAAGCAAATATGTCTTCAGTCCCAGGAAGTGCTCATGCTCAGAAGCAGAGGTAGTGGAAGTGGCCATTCACTCTGAGCCTGGTCAGAAAGGCCACAAAAATGAGGCTTGCAGAGCCCAGGAGGCCAACCTGGATAACCTCTGATGTCCCTTCCAGTTCTGAGATTCGTGATTACTAGAGATTTGCAGAGCAGGGAATAACAGGCACATTACTCTTTCCTGCATTAGTTTCCTCTTACATGGGGTCCTGATGAAATGTTCTGCCCCAGCCTGTTTCCAGAGTGGTACTTATCAGACTTGGTTGCAGTGAAAGATTCCTTGGTGTCTCTAATGGGACTCATTTGGGTTTCCTGGCTGTTACACCTGACAGGATGGTGACCACAGAAGCATAAAGATCTTTTTCTGATGGACACAAAGGATGCTGTGTCTATGTCAAAATGCCACTAGTACTGAGTGGTCTCTCAAGGCCAGTTTTCCGTGGCCTGCAGGGGCCAGCCCCAACCAGCTCCTTTATCTAACAGTCACAGTAGTTTTGCAGGATCAGAGGCATTACCATTTTGATTAAATGTTAAATGTAAAGCTATGAAACTTGTTTTTAAAAATGGGAAAAAATCTTTATGATCTAGATTTAAGCAACAATTTCTTAGACATTTATACCAAAATGTAATCTGTAAAATCAAAAACTGATAAACTGGACTTCACCAAAATGGAAAACTTTGCTCTGCAAAAGATCCTGTTAAAAGGATGAAAAGACAGGCCACATACTATGAGAAAATATTTGCAAGTCCCATATCTGACAAAGAACTTGTATCTAGAATATACGAAATACTCTCTAAGCTCAACTGCAGAAAAAACAAATAATCCTGTTACAAAATGGACAAGATTTTGAACAAACACTTCAACAGAGGTTATACAGATGGCAAATAAATGTGATTAAGCACATGAAAAGATATTCAGTATCATGAACTGTTAGTGAAATGCAGATGACAGCCATGAGGAGGTATCACTATACTATTACACCATTTAGCCTGTTATACTGGCTTACATGAAAAATACTGACAACACTCAAGGCTGGGAAGTATGCAGAGCAACTAGATCATAGCTAGTGGGAATGTAAAATTGTATAGCCTCTCTGTAAAACAGTTTGGTATGCACTTTTGTAAAACAGCTGCATTGAGATATAACATATACCATAAAACTCACCCACTTGACCTGTGCAAATTTAATGGTTTTTATTATATTCACAGAATTGTATAACTCATACCTCAATCTAATTCTGGAACATTTCATCACCCAAAAAGGAAATCCCATACGCACTAGCAATCGTTCATCCCCTAGCCCTTATCCCCAGGTCTACTCAACTACTACTAATTTACTTTCTGCCTATAGGTTTGCCTATTCTAGACATTTTCTATAAATAAAGCCCTATAAAATGCAGACTTTTCTGACTGGCTTTTTTCACTCATTTCAAGGATCACCATTTAACACGTATCAATACTTAATTCCTTTTTATTGCAAAGTAGCATTTCATTGTATGGATATACCACATTTTATTTATCCATTCAGTTGATGGACATTGAGATTGATTCCACTTTTTGGCTATTATGAATAATGATGCTAGGAATATCGATATACAAGCTTTTGTGTAAGCATATGTTTTCATTTCTCTTATATGTCTAAGAGTGAAATTGATGGATCATATGATAACTCTATGTTTAACATTTTGAGGAACTGTTCTACTATTTCCCAAAGCAGCAGTACCATTTTATGTTCTTATCACCAATGTATAAGAGTTCCAATTCTCTGCCTCCTCACCAATAATTGTTAATGTAGTATTTTAAGCTATAGCCATCCCTGTAGGTAAAGTGGTATCTCATTGTGGTTTGAGTTAGAACATTATTATAAGCATACACATATCATACATCCCCAGCAATCACATTCCTGGGAATTTATTCCAGAGAAAAAATAACTTGTTTTTTTTTAATCTTTACACAAATATTCATGGCAGATGTATTTATAATAACCAAGAACTAAAAACAATCTGAATGTACTTCAATAGGTGAATGGCTAAACTTTGGTACCTCTGTGCAAGAGAATACTATTCAGCAATACAAGGGAACAAATCACTGATACATGCAACAATCTAGATAGATCTCAAAGACATCAGGCTGGGGTTTTTTGTTTCGTTTTTTTTATTTGGTCCCCAAAATTTACATACTATATGATTCCATTTGTGTAACATTTTCTTTTTTTAAAATGTTTACTTATTTTTTGAGAGAGAGTGAGAGCGAGAGAGAAATCACAAGTTGGGGAGAAGGGGTAGGGGAGGGGGGAGAGACAGAGAGAGGGAGAGAGAGGCAGGGCTTGATCCTACAACCATGAGATCATGACCTGAGCCAGCTAGAGTCACTCTATAACAGAAGATGTTATCACTGTGAGGAAGATGGATAAAGGGTACGCAAGAGCTCAATTTATTTTTACAACTTCTCATGAGTCGTAACTCACTCACAGAATTCAGTGGTCTCCCATTGCAACCAAACACTGAGAAACACCTGGGCCTGATAGGATGAAAGAGTTACTGACGTGAGGTTCAGGTATCATGCCATCCAGGAGACAACATTTTGCAAAGTTGTAGAGCTGTCCTATAGAATACAGTTTATGACTTACACCAGTAGTCACTACATGGCACCATCTTCCTCTGAAAGAGAAGGCACCGATCCAGAAGCCAGGAAATGCAATGATGCAATGGAAGTGGTCCCTCTCACCAATATATGAAATAGCTCTCTAGTGAAGATTTTCCTTCCTGTCCCTACAACTTTGAGTTTGTGCTCAAAGGAGGAATTTATTCATTAGGGATGAGATTTATGGTTCTATTAGAAGCTAAGATTGCCTGAACAAAATGGTGGAGAGGAGCACTATATTGCCTGGTTCCTATTGCCAGGGGCAAATTGGTTTGCAAGAAGGGCAAGTGGAACTATGTATCTTGTACTCCCTTGACCAGTAGAAATTGTGACTGACAAGTGTGGTGACCCAATCAAAAAACTTGCAATGAGTAATGAATGAGTAAGTAGAGACCTAATGCACAGTATAGTGAATATGGACAATAGTGTTGTATTATAATAACCAAACTTACTAAGAAACTAGATCTTAGTTACACTAATCACAAAAAAGAAATAACTATGTGGTGTGATAGAGATATAAACTATCATTACAATGATAATCATATTACCATATATAAATATATCAAATAAACAAGTTGTATATCCTAAATGTATACAATATTACACGTCAAATATATTTCAATAGAAAAATAAAGTTTTTAAAACCTCTCTAAAAAAAGGGCTTCAAGCAGTTAGGTCCTACAAGAATGCAGGCTTGAGAAAACTTCCCAAGTGAAGCATCCCATCCAGATGAGGTGTTGGTGAAGGATAATAAGAACATGAAATGGGAGTACCTGGGTGTCTTGGTGAGTTAACCATCTGACTTTGGATAAGGTCATGATCTCATGTTTCATGAGTTCAAGACTGGTATCAGGCTCTGCACTGATAGTGCAGTGCTCTATCAGTGCAGAGCTTGCCTGGGATTCTCTCTCTCCCTCTTTCTCTGCCTCTTCCCTGCTCATGCTCTTTTTCTCTCTCTCTCTCTCCCTCTTTCAAAATAAATAAATAAGACTAAAAATGAAAGATTACACTAAAAAAAAAGGAAACATGGAGGGGCACCTGCATGGCTCAGTCAGATAAGCTTCTGACTTCAGCTCAGGTCATAATCTTGAGCCCTGGGTCAGGCTCTGTGCTGACAGCTCAGAGCCTGGAGCCTGCTTCAGATTCTGTGTCTCCCTCTCTCTCTGCCCCTCCCCTGCTCACATTCTCTCTCTCTCTCCCTCAAAAATAAATAAACATCTAAAAATTTTAATAAAAATTTTTAAAAAAGAAACATGAAATGAATGTTGGTAAAAGAAAGTCATGATCATCAACTTAGGTCTTAAGTTGAGTTTTAGAAGTAGAGACTAAAGCAGCTATACTTTACAATGATTATGTATCCCTGATCCCTGTCTTTTTTCTCTTTACATTATGTGAAGAACATTGGTGGTGTCCAACATTTTAGGTCTTAGTTTGCAATATGACCAAATAAGCATTGTCTCAACATAGTATGGTAGCTGAAGGCAATGTATTTTGCGTTGGTGAGAGGCACCTTTTTTTCCATCCAATATACAGAGTGGATGTATAAAGACAAAAAAGGAGAACTATGTTGTATAGCTGTTTGATCCATTCTCATCTTCTACCATTCTACATGCCCTTGGAAGCTTACTCATTCAGACTACAGTGATGAATTCTCTTGCCTTCTTGCTTCCAACTGAGTTTGGCCAATGAGAGGCAACTGTAGAAGACTTGGAGACCATAAAGAGAGTTAAAAAGGAGGATTGGCCCCTAGGCTGCATCCCTGGCAGGTTCCATGTCCCTCTACTGAAGGTCATATCTCCTTTCAGCAGCCCTCTCCATATACCTGTGTTTTCTCTATCGCTGTCTTTATGTCTCTCTCTCATTTATCTTTAACTATATATCATTTATCTATCTCTATCATCTATCTTTGTATCTCTAGCTCCACCTCTGTGCATATGCATCTATCTATCTATCTATCTAATATATGTATCTATCATCTTTCTCTGTTTCAATAACCATAGCTTTGTTTTACTCCTTCAGACCTAGGAATGGTAATGGCCCCCTCCAGTTACTACCCCTGAGGTACTGCACCATTCCTTGTTGCTTTTTATAAGCCCAGGCCACACTGTTATAAGTAATCTCTTTATTAAACGTGACTCATATTGCCCAAATTAAGTGTTCTGTTTTCTGCCAGGATCCTAAGAATTACAAATTAAATTTGAGATTTCTATTATATATCTTGGTGGAGATATTGAATAACCAATTGGATAACTCTATGTATTTGTATCTGTATCTGTATTTATAGATAAGTAGATATCTCTCCAAAGACTGACTAAGATCAACAAGGGAATGAATGTACAAAGAGAAGAAAAGAGGGACAAGGACTGAGACACAGCATTTAAAAATTAAAAGGCCAAGGGGAAGAGAAACTAGAAAAAGGAGACTAAGAAGTACTAGTGTGGAGTTTTGGAAGTAAGTCAAGTACTTCAGGTAGGAAAGAGTGATCAAACATGTCAAATGATGCTTAAAGTTGTACACAAGGAGTGAGAAGTGACCAGTGCAGTTAACAATGTGAAGGGCAATAGTTACCTTCACATAGTGGTGGTGGAGGAAATATTAGTGGTAAAACAGGAGTGAAACCTGACTGGTGTGTTTTAGAGAAAACTATAAGACAAGAGTTAGAGACAGAACTGTAGATAACTCTTTCCAGGAAATTTTCTCCAAAAGCAAAGAAAGGACTAATGGCTGGCAGGGATAATCAGGACTGAAAAAAAAGTTATTTTTCTTTGAGATAAAATAATAATAAAATATTAATACTCTATTCCCTTTTCCTTTCTCCCAATTCAAGATGACTATATTGTCCTCTTTTTCATTCTCCTCAACAGAAATAAAGTGAGAGCTTGCAAATAAGGAGGCCAAGAGCTGAGTTCAGGTTTTCCTCAAGATAAGCACAGACAATGTCAGGAGACTCACTATAGATGGAAAAGGAGGTCACGATGAAACCACAGAACCAAGAGAATGTGATGTCAATATTGCCTGAAACCTGGAGCCACACCTGTGTCAAGGAAGTTTTAGTTTCTCCTCTTGAGTTTTCTAAAAGTTTCATTCACTACTGAGCTTACCTTTCTTTTTTTTTTTTTTTTTTTTACAAATAGTTTATTGTCAAATTAGTTTCTACATAACACTCAGTGCTCATCCCCAAAGTGCCCTCCTCCATGCCCATCCCCCCCTCCCCCCCACATCCATCAGTCCTCAGTTTTTGTCAGCATTCAAGAGTCTCTCATGGTTTGCCTCTCTCCCTTTCCCCCACCATTTCCGCCCTTCTTCTCCCCCTTGTTCCTCCGTCAAGTTCCTCCTAATCCTCCTATACGTGCAAACATATGATATTTGTCCTTCTCTGCCTGACTTATTTCTGAGCTTACCTTTCTTAAAAATTTAATTTAAAAAGACTCGTAGTTTATACTACACAGGTGGTGTGATATTGTCCTTGCAGTGTTGGCTAAATTGTTGTTCTCAAACTTAGAAGTGTGTAGAATCACCTGTAGACTCTTTTAAAATGAAATGATTCCTTAGGTACAGAAGTGCCAAGATTCTGCATTTCTTAACAACTTCTGAATGATGTTGGTGATACTAATCCCCAGACCACTCCTCAGTCAGTAAGAGTCTAAACAGCTTTGCATGAATCAATAACCCCTGCACTCAGGTATTCACACAGTTGGGCAATCCCCTCCCCTTGATTCTGAGCTGGACCTAGTAGTTTTGCTTCTCACGAATACTCCACTAGTGATGGTATACCACTTTCAAGATTAGGTTACAAAAAATCCTGGCTATAACCTGCTCACAATCTCTCTGATGAAGCCAACCTCCAGGTGGAGAGCTCTTCCGAGGAGAAGCCTACATGGAAGAAATTGATGGACGCTGTGTACAGCTATCAGGTTGGAAAAGAGACCCTCAGTCCAAGAGCCCACCAGAAACTGAATCCTGATGACAATCAAGTGAGCTTGGAAGCAGATCCTTCCCCAGTTAAATGCTAGGATTTCTGTAGCTGATTCCTTGATTACGGCCTTCTGAGACCCCCTAATCCAGAGGATCCAGCTAACCTTCGCTCAGATTCTTAACCCACAGAAACTAAAAAAAAAATGTTTATTATTTTAAACCACGAAATTTGGGAGTAATTTGTCACACATCAATAGATAACTAATGCAGAGGAACTGCAAAGAGTCACAAGGAAACTTTGAGTGTTGATGATAATGATCTTGATTATAGTGATGTTTTCATAAGTATATATACATTTCAAAACTCATCAAATTATATACTATAGTTCCCCATATGTCAATGTGTTTCAATAAAGTTAAAAATGCATTATGAAAGTGTCTGGGTGGGAGGAGATTTTTCCCAATTGCTAGGAGATTCTGTTCCCCCCTGAAAATATCACTTCACTAAGACAGAGCTCCTTATTTTAGTGACATGCGGGTTTGTGTGCCTTAAATGCAATACTCTCTTTTTTTTTTTTTTTTTTAGCGTTAAGCAGTTTTTGCCCTTTATTTATTTCTGTTAACATTGTGTCTTAATGCAATACTCTCCTAATAGTACTGAATGAGAAGGGACCTGTAACCTGTATTACTTTCCTGAACTCTATTATATATGATTACCACACATTTTCTTCAATTGTTTTGTCTTCAGAACTTGTCAAATCCCTGACTGAGCTATAATGGTGTCACTGACCTAGGAATCTGGAAGTCATCTTATGCCCAACAATTTGAACTTATTTCATAAATTCAGAGCTCAAGCACTCAGGTTAATGTTCACTTAGTTATAGAAAACATGAATATAATGCCAATTCTATGCCAGGTCTTGTAAACTGGTGGTACAGAAATGAATCAAATATAGGTGTGCCTTCATGGAGTTCCCTGTCAGGTATCTTTATGCTTGAGGGACACCTACTGCCATAACCTTCTGGGTATTCTTGTATATGATCTTACTAAGTCTAACCCACTAATGTTATCATGTGTGCCCATTGGAGGTTGGAAAGAATTTAGAAGGAGAAGTCATGTAGGCTGTGCCCCAGGTTTGCTGCTGGTGCCCATGCTTCTGTGACTTCATTCTTGTGCTTTGCCCCAGCCTGTCACCTTGAGGAAAGCCCTCTTCACATCTTTGTTCCTAAGACTATAGATGATGGGGTTAAGGAAGGCAGAGATAACATTGTAGAATAGAGCCAACTTCTTGTCTTCTTCTGGGGAAGACTCAGAACCAGGTCTCATGTACATAACCATACATGGTATAGAGAACATAGTGACAACAGTGATGTGGGAGGCACAAGTGGAAAAGGCCTTGAGCCGCCCTTGGGCTGAGCGAATCCTCAAGATGGCAGCAAAAATATTAATGTAGACAATGATGATGAGGGAGAGTGGGAACAACAGAAGAATGAAGCCCAAGATGAAGTCCACCTGATCATTGAGAGATGTGTCTGCACAGGCCAGCTTCAAGACTGCAGGTACTTCACAGAAGAAGTGATTGATCTCATTAGGACCACAATAGGGAAGAATCATAGCAGAGACAGTGTATATCAGGGCACAGCTGATACCCCAGAATCCACAGAAGGCCACCATTGACCCACATAGCAAAGGGCTCATAATGACTTTATACCTCAGGGGATGGCAAATGGCCACATACCTGTCATAAGCCATGATTGCAAAAAGCCAAGACTCCGTGATTCCTAGCATCAGGAATATGTACATCTGGGCCACACATCCAATGTAGGAGATGGTCTTCTCCTTGCAAACCAGGTGTATCAGCATCTGGGGCACTGTGGTGGTGACGTAGCCCATATCCATAATGGATAGGACACTGAGGAAAAAGTACATGGGTGTGTGGAGGCGTGAGTCCATGCGTATCAAGGTGATAATGAGCCCATTGCCCAGAAGGGTGATGAGGTAGAGGAAGAGGAAGACACTGAATAGAATAAAGTTTATCTCTGTGTTACGAGAGAATCCTAAAAGAATAAACTCAGTAAGAGAGCTATGGTTTCCCCAGAGTAAATCTTGCATCCTTCTCCTGGTATAGAGAAAGAACAGAGCCATAATTATTCATAAAATAAAGTCTCCAAGTTCAAACCCTGATGCTACTCTTTTTTTAGGAGTGCCAAATATCAGGTAGCAAAGTAAGTTCTTATTAGGACACCTACAAAGCTGGGAACCAAAATTTTTAAAAAGAATTTCCATTTTATATGAAACAACATGTTAATATTGTATTACTTAATCCCAGTTTATTCTAATACCACAATTAAAATAAATTTCACATTTCAAAATGCAGAACTTGCGAAAATGAGTGTCCAAAACTGTGTCCTGCACTTGCTGAACTCACCATAGTCCATGGAGCTTATAAAAGATTTCAAAGTGGTCAAGAAAATAATTGGATATTTGAGATTATAGCATCTGTTGTTAGTTTCATACCACATGGAGATTTCTGCCCCTCCTTGGAAGGTCTTATCAAAATGGGCTTCAATGTGACCACTTGAATAGCTTAATAGGTACTCTGGAACTTTAGAGACATAGTTATTGGATATCTTACTCCAGAAGACAACTATTGTTTGGGGATAAATTGTACTTCATGAAAAGTCAAAATCATGTGTTTCTATGACCAGAGGTAAGTAAGTCATGAGAGAGAGAGAGAGAAAGAGGAAAAGAAGGAAGGAACAAGAGAGAAAGGGAGAGAAATTACCGTGCTAAGATACTATACTCAATAAATATATCCATAAGGAATGAAAGCTGTTTGCTCTACAAAAAAACACATAATTAATTACTAAAAGACTCACAGTAAAATATTAAAGAGCTTCTTTAGGGTAAAGGAAAATGATCCCTGATGGAAGTATCAAATTGAAAGAAAATAATGAACACCAGAAATCATAAATGTGTGGGTAAATATCATAGAATATTGGTTGTTTAAAGCAACAAAAATAGCAACACATTTTGGAGCTTTAAATATACACATAGAAGTTGAATGTGTGACAAAAATGGTCCAATGATCAGGAGGAGGAAATGGACTTAAACTGTTGTTAGATTTTGCATTGTTTGGGAAAATGGCACTTTAAGTGAGATTATAAGCCAAAGATGCATATTTTGGTCTCTAGATCAGGTATCAGAACACTTTTTCATGTAAAGAGCCAGACAATAAATATTTTAGGCTTTGCACAGAATATACAGTCACTGTAGCATATTTTTATTTGTGTTTTAAAAACCCTTTTTAAAATATAAGGTTTACCAATCCCTGTTCTAGAATTACAAAAGAATAATTTTTAAAAAACAGTAAAACTCAAAATACATTACAGAATGTAAAGAGAATAATTAGAAGTTTTTTATTAGTTCAAAAGAAGGCAGGAAAAGTGGAATAAAGAAAAAACATTTGGAATAAGTAGGAGACAAGTATTAAGATGATAGATTCAAACCTAATTACAATAGTAAATACATTAAATGATATCAGTGAGGAAACTTACTGACAAACAAAGATTATCAGACTGGATTTTCAAAAACTAGTAGCAATGCTGGGGCACGTGGGTGGCTCAGTCAGTTGAGCATCCAACTCTCAATTTTGGCTGAGGTCATAATCCCAGGGTTATGAGATTGAACCCCATGCTGTGCTCCATGCTGAGTGTGGACCCTGCTCAAACTCTCTCTCTCTCTCTCTCTGCCTCTTCCCTACTCTCTCTCTCTCAAATAAAAATTTTAAAAAATAAAATAAAATAAAAACTAGTGGCATGAAAGAATTCCATAAAGAAAGGAATAATCTTTAGAAACCAGAGAAGAACAGAAATACAATTTTTAGATTATTAAGATGGTACCAGTCAACTCAGGACTGTCTTGCCTCTCACCTCATCTCTTTCTTACTGCAAGCCTGGCAGTGGCTGAAGCTACTGGGAATTGGGATGAGGAACTGACAAACTAAAAGATGAAGAAACACACCATACTTCCTCCTTTGGGTGACAGGCAACTTGCTACAGCAAGCCTAACTCAATCTGAAGATTTATAGAAGGCACCCTGCAGGAGGTAAGAGTCAGGCTGGTCTTTGAACAGTGGGTAGATGCTAACCACAGGGGAAGTGCAGAAAAGGATATGCCAGGCAGAGAAAGTCATCTGTGTGAAGTCATGAAGCTAGCCAGAGAGTGATGGGAGATGGGGTAAAGAGGTAGGCAAGGACAGACCATGGAGGACCTATAAAGCCCTGAAAAATGGTCTCATGAAGGTGGATTTTGTAGAAAGGAAGATAAGGACCCACCAAATGCTCATGACATCAGGCTTATATCTGGCAACATTCACACTGGCAGCAATGTGGAGACTGCAGCAATTCAGGGAGGAAAGGATGAGAGTGGGAGCAAATATTTAAATGAAATGTAGGTATTCAGCAAGAGCTTTTAGGAGGTGGGTCTAAGGATGTAGGTAAATGATTAGGGAAGCGGTGAGAAAGAATGACAAATTCCAAGTTTGGGTAAACAGATGGGTGGTGATGCCATTTGCTGAGGTTGGGTACACGGTAAAGTACCCAAGTGGAAAGTTGGGAAGGAGGGAAGGAGGACACATGATGAGTCTAGTTTTGGAGCCAGGGAGTTTGTGGGACTCCCAGTATCTGTTTGTCTGATGACTGAGAGCTAAAAAGAAAGCTCTAGAGACAGGAATCTGAGTGTCCTCAGCACTTCTGTAGGAACTGAAGCCATCTGAAGAGATGAGATCACCCAGGGAGAGCATGTAGAGGGAGAAGACAGCTGAAAGCAGCACTCTGAGAAGCCACATTATAAGGGCTAGCCTCAAGGAGAGAATCCAGAGAAGACAATATCAAGAGGCTGAAGGTGGATGACATGTGACACAGAAACCTAAGGAGAGACAAGGTCTACAAGGGGAGGATGGTCTTTGTGGCCAAGTATGCATAGATATCAAGTGAGATATGAACTGAAAGTGTCTGAAGCCAGCCCATCTTCTGCCTTAAATACATTTCCATATTTAAATCTCTTGCCCAGATGGTCCCCCTGCATTCCCATGTGTCCAACTGCCTACTTGAACTCTGCCCATTAATGCTTAATAGACTCCTCAAACTTCTCATGTCGAAAACTGAACTCCTAATTTTTCACTACATGCTCTAGCTCTTGGATCTCATCTCCCATTACTGTCCTTTGGCTCACTCCGCAAAAACCACACTGTCACTGTTACCCTTTCTAGTCCAACAACTGCCAACTAGACTTTCACCTAAAGACTTTTGCCACAACATCCAGATCTCTTCTACCAGATCTCTTTAGCGGGGAGTTCTACTTCCTTCAGCTCCCTGCCCAACTGTCACTCATCAGAGAGCTCCTTCTTCACCATCCTGTCTGAAATGCAACCATCCTTCACTGTCTCCTTAGTCAGCTTTGCTTTTATTGTACTTCTCACTTCTTCAAAAACTCATCTATTTATCTGATTATTGTCTGTTGGCCCCAAGTAGGTTGTAAAAGCAGAGACTTTGTTTTGTTCACTAGTATATCTCCAGTGTCAATCATTGTGCCAGGCACATGGTAGGAACTCAATTAATATTTATTAAATTGTGAAAGCAGGTGCCAGTCTTAGATTCCATCCTAGAAGCTATATTGGCAGGATAAATAGAGATTGATACCTGTCCTCTCCAGTGGGGCAAACACAATGGGAAAGTAGAATTTACACCTGTAACCCAAGTCTTAAGACTTGTGGACAAGTTGTGGTTTGTAGAAAGATATATTATGATGGCACAAAAACAAATCTAAGCAACTGGTGATTTTTCTCTGCAGAAATTTAAGCTAGGGAGGATGCTGAGGCCTGTCTACAGAAGTATCTAAACGGCTGTATTAAGGAAGATGAATAAGAATTGTCCTGCATAGTGCCAAGTTTAGAATTAGTATAAATTTTACCAGGACAGCAAGCTTCAGATTGACTACAGAAAAGTTCTAACAGTCAGAGATGTTCATAGACAGAAAAGACTTCCCTGAGAAGCAACGAGCTCTTTGTTCTTGTTGAGAGGTTCAAGCTAAATCTAGCTGACCATATGTCAGGGGCATGGTAGGATCAACCTGGACTTAGAGAGAGGTGGAGGAGGAGGGCTGCTGAGGTCCATTCCACCTGGAGGAGTTAAGGACCTTCTCATCTTCTCTGTCCTCTTTACTATCTAACTTTACCTGTTCCCCAATGTCTAACACCTGGAGCACTATAGCAGCCTCTCTCTGTCACTCCCATCCCCCAGTCCCACCCACTCACTCAATCCTACAGAATTTTCTAGGAGCAATCTAAATAACAGGGTATTTTCACTGTGACCTTTGTCTTCTCTACTGGTGCAAAATGTGTGGGGGAAAGAGTATTGGGTGTGTAGCAGAGAAGCAGAGGGAATGGAGATGGGGGATAGGTTCCAGAACTCCAGAAGCACTCTCAGTCCCACAATGTTGGACAGCTGTGACAGCGAGCACCGCTGGACTATAGGTATCCTGGTGGGAGGCATCTGCCTTGCTCCCTGCTCTTCAGTAAGAGATCCTTAGAACAACTCCCAGTGTCAGGGTGGTCCTCCAAATCCTGGTCTCCCCTGAGATCTCCTTGCAGCCTCCCTCCTCCTCTCCCATATCCGAGTGCTGTCCTATCAACCTTCCCCACCTCCCCCTTGCCTCCCTTGTCTTGCCCACTTCCAAGGGTCCCCTGGGTTGGGACAGGAACAGGGGAGAGCCCAGCTGCCTCAGCCTCCCCAGCAGCAGCCCCTCCTCCTTTTCTTTGTCTTCATTGGCAACTGAAGGCCAGATGTCTTAAGGGAGACGCGCACACTGAGTCAGATAGAGACAAAGAGGGGGAAAAGCAAGGTGGGTGGAGAGCAAGTCAGAGAGTTGGGGAAGAAGAGGTGGAGAAAGGAGAGGACAGAGCAAAGAGCACAGGCATGAAGGGACCTGCAGATGTGCAGATTTGTAGGAAGTCGAGAGAACCAGAGCAGGCAGAGAAAAGATACCTCAGAGGAACATTCACCCAAGCCACGGGCCACTGTCCCCACTCCCACCACTCTTTACCTGCTCTCGGGCTCTGTGGGAGGGATGGGCCAGGAGTCTGAGGAGCTCTCCTTTGAAACTGTGCTCACAGGGACCCCGGTTCCCAGGAGGATAAATCCAATGACTTCCAACGAACTCTTTGTGCCTTTAAATTCCCAAGGGACTGAGCATCAAGTTTGAACTCCATCACCTAGTACTCAAGACCCCCTGACTGGAGCCCTGACTACTCCCCAGAGGTCCATGCTCTCCCGTGCCACATATTTTCTCTGGGTTAGCACCAGAATGCATAGGTTCGATTCCTGGTTACAATTTACCAGTTGTGACTTTCGGCAAGTTTCAAAAACCTTTCCAGGGCTCCAGGCCTTTTATCAGTAAACTAGAACCTGCTCCATAGAGTTGTAGGGAGGGTAAAATGAGTTCACAAATATAAGGCTTTTAAGGCTGTGCCAAGCATATAGGAAGTAAGTCACCTGTACCTTTATTATTCTCCCTCATTTGCACCTTCTATCTTCCCCACCTGAAGATCCTCTTCCCTTTTGTCTTTAAGTCTGCCCTAAATTTCAGGTCCACCTTCCTCAGGAAGGCAGCCATGATTACCTGACACTTTCCTCCCTCCTGTTACCCTCATTCTCCATTATTGTTCCTGGGAGTCCTGTGTGACCTGCGAGGGCCCTGAGGAGTGAAGGAAAGCACAGTAGGTTCAAAGGTTTTGTCTACTATTGGAACTAAGTTTCAACATGTGGAAAGTAAATAATACACTGTAACATAACCAATAGGTCAAGGAGAAAAAAGAAGATACCTGAAAGGAATGAACATAAAAACACAGCACATCAAAATTCACAGAATGGAAAAAAAACCAATGTTTATTTAAAAATAATATTTAAAAATAAGAAAGATCTCAAATCATCTCATTCACCTTAAGAAAAGTTAAAGAAGAAGTGGGGTATCTGGCTGGCCTGGCCCAGTGGGTACAGCATGCAACTCTTGATCTCAGGGTCATGAGTTTTTGAATCCCACAACGGGCATGGAGCCTACTTAAAAAGAATAAATAAAATAAAACTTAAAAATTAGAAAATAAAAAAGACACTAGAAGAGCTTGGTTGAACCAGAAGAGAACTAGCTTGACAGTAGTAACCATTATAGAACATACATTGTAGACCTTAAATATATACAATGTTTATTTGTCAATCATACTTCAATAAAGCTGGGAGAAAAGGGGCACCTGAGTGGCTCAGTTGGTTAAGTGTCCAACTTTGGCTCAGGTCATGATCTCACAGCTCGTGAGTTCAAGTCCTGAGTTGGGCTCTGCTGACAGTTCAGAGCCTGGAACCTGCTTCGGATTCTGTGTCTCCCTCTCTTTCTGCTGCTCCCCTACTTGTGCTTTTTCTCTCCGTCTCTTTCTCTCCCTCTCTCTCAAAAATAAACGTTAAAAAATTTTTTAGAAAATGTCCTTCTTCAGCTCAGGTCATGATATCATGGTTCGTGGGTTCAAGCCCTGCATTGGGCCTCTGTGCTGACAGCTCAGAACCTGGAGCCTGCTTCAGATTCTGTGTCTCCCTCTCTCTGTGTCCTTCCCCCACTCACACTGTCTCTCTGTCCCTCAAAAAAATTTTAAAAATATAAAAATTAAAAGTTTTTTAAACTAAAAAAGCTGGGAGAAATGAGTACTATATTAGCTTTTATTTATATTAAAATATTTTTTTCTTGTTTGTTTTTTAATTTATTTTTGAGAGAGAGACGAGCACAAACCCACGAACCATGAGATCATGACCTGAGCCAAAGTCAAACGCTTAATGAACTGAGCCACCCAGGCGCCCCTATATTAGCTTTTAGTAAATGTTTTTTCTGCAACTATTCAAGTGGCCATATATTTTTTCTTCTTTCTTCATTTAGGGCATTTTTTAGTTCATTTACCCAATTTCCCAAAATTGTCAAAAGTCATATGATAAAACTGTTAACAATATATCTTTACCATGTATTTTGATTTTTGCAAACTTAAGGGGGGTCGTATTGAAGAGAGAATCAAAGGGAACTTATCTTTATCTGTATTGTTTAAATGTTTATAATGAATATATTGATGTTCACTTGTATAATTAGAGAAAAATAAAAAATTACAGACAGTAGGAGTAAAATCACTTGAGGGATTTCTTTTTTTTTTTTTTTTACAAATAGTTTATTGTCAAATTAGTTTCTACATAACACTCAGTGCTCATCCCCAAAGTGCCCTCCTTCATGCCCATCCCCCCCTCCCCCCCACATCCATCAGTCCTCAGTTTTTGTCAGCATTCAAGAGTCTCTCATGGTTTGCCTCTCTCCCTTTCCCCCACCATTTCCCCCCTTCTTCTCCCCCTTGGTCCTCCGTCAAGTTCCTCCTAATCCTCCTATACGTGCAAACATATGGTATTTGTCCTTCTCTGCCTGACTTATTTCGCTCAGCATAACACACTTGAGGGATTTCTGATGTAATTGGGCTATCACTGTCCCCTGTAAGGCTAACAGCAGTGATCTTCAGTGACTGACTTACATGTCAAGATTAGTTCAAGGTGGAGAAAAGTTAAGCAGCACATGCCCGCTGAGTCCAGGGGCCTGGTTTGACATGTGTATGTGACTTCCCAAACATAATCACAGGCTCAGACTACTGAGAATTCCCCACCAGCTCTGCATTAGGCTGGCATTTCCCAGGAGGATTTAAGAACTGTTGGTTATACAGAGTTAAACTTTTCTCATCTCAATTAAGCCAAAAGTAACATCTTGATTTCTCTTCCTCTTTCCTCCTCCCGCTGTGAGTCTCTAAGTTTGCTCCCCAGTTCCTGGGAGCCACCCCTGGGTCCCTCTGCCCCCGGAGTCCTCCTTCCTGGCTGTGGCCCAGCTAAGCCACAGCAGAGTTGCTCTGACGTGAGAAGTCCTGGCGGGGCTTGTTAAATTCAGTGTTTAAGAACATGGAAGGAGCACTATTAAGAACTTCAGCTCATTAGACAGCTGGGCCAGCCACAGCAGCTATGCAGCAAGATCAGAGGTGACCCAGTGTCCCTCAGAGGCATCTGAAGAAACCTGCTTTAACTTCAACCTGATTTTATCCTGACCGTGTACACCAGCTAACAAGCACCCGCCCAAATAACCGTCTCCTCCACCGCCACCATCACCTGTCATTTTCATCAGACGTTACCTCACCACAGCCACCTCGCCCTGTTAGTGTTCACCTCCGCGTTCATTTGCCATCCCTCCCCAAATATCACCCTTTCGTTAGTCCATCATTGCTCTCAGCATTATCACCCAACTCATCGTCTCCCCACCACCAACATCAGGGTCATCTTCAACCTCCTGCTGGGGTGCAAATGCCCTCATTAGCTCCTCTACTCCAGTCAGTCAGTCAAGGCCAGCACTTCCAGGGCCAGCGCCCTCACGTGTATCTGCAGCTGGTGAGCAGAGAGCAGTGGCCCCAAGCTTCAGAGAAAAAGCCTGTATTTGAAAATGGAAATATTTTTAAATAGCTGCTCTGTGATTTCAGTCAAGTACAAAAGGACAAAGCGGGCCATGTGAAGACTGAAGTAAGTCTGCATGCATCTAAGTCCAACAAAGTACATTTACCAAAGTAGTCAAATGTAGCCTGAACTGGAGACAGTAAATGGCACAATGGACCCTGCATAAAAATTAAAATATTCACAGGACACCGGAAAGAAGAAAGAAAATTGGGATAATTACAGAACGAAGATGAGTTGCAAAGATCTGTCTGCTAGTATTGAAGAGTTTCTACGGGAGGAAAAAATAAGTGGCTCAGAGGCAATATCCAAAAGTACAATATAAGAAACCTTTCTGGATCTCAAAAGAAATACCCTGAAGATCAACGTGCCCCCACTATATTCCAGGGAAAGTTCATGAAGGAGGTCTACACCTACACACATTCCCCTGACAATTTGTTCTTCAACCCACAGCCAGAATGATACATTCAAAATACGAGTCTTAGAACATCACCGACAGCTTAAATACTTAAATAACCTTCCAGCAATAAAGAATGAATTCCAAGGCCCACAGTTTGGCTCAGCACCTCCCCACAGGCTTCTCCCTTGCTTCCTGCCTAACCGGTCTTCTTTCTGTTCCTAGCACATGCCATGTTCCTGTTGGCATTAAGAACTTGGTGTGAGGGGCACCCGGGTGGCTCAGTCGGTTAAGCGTCCGATGTCGGCTCAGGTCATGATCTCACGGTTCGTGGGTTCGAGCCCCGTGTCGGGTTCTGTGCTGACAGCTAGCTCGGACCCTGGAGCCTGCTTCAGATTCTGTATCTCCCTCTCTCTCTCTCTGACCCTCCCCTGCTTGCGCTGTCTCTCTCTCTCAGAAATAAATAAAACATTAAAAATTTAAAAAAAAAAAAAGAAAGAAGAAAAGAACTTGGTGTGCATTATTCTCTCCCCTTGGAAATGCTCTCAACCCTCCCCTCTAAAGTTCCTCCAGTTTGGGATCTCATACATCACTTTCACAAGGAACCCTTCCCAGACCCCTCTAACTAGACTAATGTACCTATTAAATGTTCTTGTAGCACCAAGTACCTCCCATGTTAGCACTGTTAACAAATAGGTTTATATTGATGTGTATGATTCTTTGATTACTATCTGCCTGTCCCTCAGAGTATAATATCCACAGGGGTAGAGACCAAGGAGCAAAGTCAAGTTTCATTATCTGAATTGGCAGGATGTACATTGCAGCATCCACACATACCCTCGCAGCACCAAATGGGAATGCAGGCATCGCCGCTACCTTGTCTGCTCTCCCTGCCCTCAGGGACCTCTCTGGTCAACCTCTTGCTTAAAGTATTCCCCAGGTGGGAAGGAGGCACCAGTCTCACTCATCCCCCAAAACTTTAGGGACACATATCAATCTCTCAGTCACTCCTGGAGCACCTATCTGGTTGCATCCTGCGGCCAGGGCAGGGAGGCCTAGAGTTGCTACAGCTCAACACAGGTCTCTCTGCGTGGCCTCTCTGACCATTCTCTTAGAGCTTCCCCCACTTGACCAATGAGGGGACTGGGAGAGCCCATTCCCTTCCCCCACAGAAAGGGGAGGAGCACATTACTCTCTCCTGGCACGAAGCCTACACTAAACACTGAACTCTCCAAGGTAATCAACCTCCTTTCCATGTCTCAGTTCTTTTCATACAGTCTACAGGTGCATGGTGATGGGGTGATGAATATAGGACTGGGTTGTGTCTAGCAACTCATTGAGGCTCTCGGAGAAAGTGGAGCTTTTAGCCAAACTTTTGATACAACAGGGAAAGCCCCAGTCAACATTGTGTTACGACTGCATTCCTGAAAATTTGGGAAGATAGAGAATATGAGAAGGGAATCAACCATAATTCCACTTCTCTAAAACCAAAGGCACCTTCTTGTTAGTGTTTTATCTTCCATTATCTTATCAACTACAAGTTTTTGTGTAAATTGTATTCATTGTACGCTGGTCTTTTTGTAGACTGCTTTTATCTACTTCATGTTTTTTTTTAAGTTTTTAAATTTTTTAAAGTTTATTTACTTATTTTGAGAGAAAGATGGAGAGAGCAATTGGGGAGGGGCAGCGAGAGAGGGAGAGAGAGAATCCCAAGCAGGCTCTGCACTGTCAGCACAAAGTCCACCGTGGGGCTCAAACTCATGAACCATGAGATCATGACCTGAGCCGAAACCAAGAGTCGGACGCTTAACTGACTGAGCCACTCAGGCGCCCCTATTCACTTCATGTTATAGCATATGCATTGTCCCAAGTTGTGCTACATTCAACATATCATCTTAAGTGAATGCATAATAACATACACATTTTGAGAAAACTTTCTTTTATAAGCAATACTAAATTGAATATCTTTACACATGTAGACTTCATTCTTGGACTGATTCCTTAGGAGTGATTGCTAAAATTGGTGTCATAGAGTAGGCTGGTTGTCTGATTTTTCTGGCCAATATCCATTCTCTTTGCTTCTACTGACAGTTCCCTGAAGCTTTTCTCCATAAAAGAGAAAATTTGGGTGTATTGTGTTTTCGTGTTCATTCAGTTAAAAACACTTTCTCATCTTCCTTGTTGATTTTTTCTGTGGGCCATGGGTTATTTATAAGTCTGCTATTTAGTTTGCAGATTTTCTAGAAATCTTTGTTACTTATTCCTAATTTAATTTCACTGTGGCCAGAGAGCACACTCTCCATGACTTGAATACTTTCCAGTTTATTTGAGACTTGTTTAATAGCCCAGAATATTGACTGTATTGATCAAATAACCCTTATGTAACCGAAAGAAATGTTTATTCTGCTGTCATTGGGTGGAGTGTTCTGTAAGCGTCAATTAGGTCAAGTCACTTGATAGTGTTGTTGAAGTCTGCTATATCTCTGTGGATTTTGTATCTATTTGTCTTATTGATTATTGAGAAAAGGGTCTTGAGATTTCCAAAAAATAATTGTGAATTTGTCTATTTCTCCTTGGAGCTCTCTCTCTCCATTTTTGCTTCACATAGGGTGAAGGTTCTTACCAGGATGGCTTTCCTGTCCCCATCCCAGAGCAACCTCATCACCAACCCAGCCACCCCTGCCCCAAAACCAACAGGGGAGAGGAAGATCCAGAGTGGAGCAGATGCTCTGTGTGTACAGTTAGGAGCACTCATAGACCAGCCTGCTAGACTCACCCTGTAACCCTAAAATTAGTAATTTCTATTATTATTATTATTATTATTATTATTATTTTAGTCACATGGTGTTTGTTTATATTTACCTATGTGTACCAGTTTCTTTGTTCATTCACTGCCATGCCAGTTACCAATTCATTGTCTGTCGCCTCAAACCCACTGGGCATTGTCTAGTTTTGTGCTCCTGCAGCTGGGCCCTGAAACATTTTTTTCCTTTACCTGCTAACACAGTTGTAATGTTAAACTGTGTCAATAGAGGGCACCAGAAGTTCAGGTGGAAAGGGCTTTTCTTTCTGTTTCCACTGTGTTTGCTTTCTTGTCACTCTACAGCCAGAGGGACTGCCTGCACTGTGCATTCAGCCTGCAACAAGTTTTGCTGTCACTGGTGGAAGGCTTCCTATTTACCAATCCTAGCTCATGGTCCCCGGCTCTGGCATGACTTCTCGCAATTCCTACTTCCTGGGATCAAAATTTCTTCTTATCCTTTGGCTTTTCTTTTAATAAGAGCTTATTAGTGGTAAATTCGCCTCATTCAACATTTGGTATTATACGATGAAAATGTCTTTAGCAATCAGTCATGAATGAAAATTTGGCTGGGTATGAAATTCTAGATTCATAGTTACTTCCTTTTGGCACTTAAAAAATAATATAACACTACCTTCTGTTTTTCATTATTTAAGATTTCTGCTTTTAGTTTAATTCTTTTACAGATAACCTGTCTATTCTCTCTTACTGTTGTTATGATCTCTTTATCTGTAATAGTCACAGTTTCACACTGTCATATATAGCTGAGGATTTCTTATATTTTCTGTAAGAATTTGTAGTGTGTCCTGAATCTGGGGGTTAATGAGTTGTATCACTTCTGAAACAAATTCAGTTATTATCACTTTGAAAATTTCCTCTTCCTTCTTTTCTCTAGTTTCTCTGTCTTATACTTTTATTAGACATATATTGCATTATTAAATTCTATTCTACATACTTCTCAACTTTACTTTCATAGTAAATGGTTCTGATCACCAAATTCCAATGTGTGTGTTGAGGAGGGTCCCAATACCACCAAGCAGTTCTTCAACATCAACTGAGTGTCCTACCATTCAACTCCATCATAACACTACCCATCTAGAGATAGTATCAGATTCCACTGGTTAAGGGCTCAGTACTGCAAGACTGCCCTCCACTTCAGTTACCAGTTGCAAATCTGGGTTGTCACTTGTGGTTCTGACCAACTGCATGACCCTTCATAGGGTTGGATTTATTTGCTAGAGCAGCTCAAAGAACTCAGAGAAACTTAGATTACCAGTTTATTATGAAAAGATATAACTCAAGAACAGCCAGATGGAAGAGATGCATGTGGCAAGTTATGTAGAAAGGAGCACAGGGCTTTCCTGACCTCTCTGGCATGCCACTGCCCCAGCACCTGCTTCCATGTGTTCCCCAAACCAGAAGCTCTTTGAATCCCATCCTTTGGGGTTTTTATGGAGGCTTCAGTAGATAGGCATGATTAATTAAATCATTGGCCATTGGTGATTCATTCAAACCTCCAGCCCCTCCTCCCACATGTCAGGGGGTGGAAATGAAAGTTCCAATTCTCCATTCTTGGTTGATTTCCCTGGCAACCAGCCCCCATCCTTAGTTGCTGTCCAAAAGTCACCTCATTAACATAAACCCAGTTGTGATGAAAGGGGCCTGTTATGAATAACAAGACACTCAGTCAGAGCGCCTGGGTGGCTCAGTTGTTCAACCATCTGACTCTTGATTTAGGCTCAGGTCATGATCCAAGGGTTGTGAGCATGGAGCCTGTTTAAGATTCTCTCTCTCTCTCTCTCTCTCTCTCTCTCTCTCCCTCTGCCCTTTTCCCCTGCTCATGTGCTCTCTCTCTCTCTCTAAAAAACAAAAATCAAAACAGGAAAAAAACAAGACACTCAGTCATCTTTATGTCTCTGAAGTGATTTTAGGAACTGAGGACAAGAGACAAAATGTTATGACCAAAGATGTTCCCATTGTTCTTATTGCTCAGGAAATAACAAGGGTTTGAAGGGCTATGCGCCAGGTGCCACAGATGCGCCTGGCCACAAAGACCAAATATATGAGAAATAGATTTCAATCATCTAAATGGCCAAACAAATATTTTATATAAATCACAATATCACACATATTTTCCTTCTTTCATCTCTTTGTGCTGGGTCTTGATAATTCTCTCACATTTATCCTTTCTCTCTTCAGTGGCATCTAATGTCACTTATTTTTTTCACTAAGATTTTCTGATTATTATTGCAATGATATATTTTTCATGCTGATATTAGAAACTGATGTCCACTCTGAAGTCAGTCCTGTCCACTGAGTTTTTTATTTCAATGACTATATTTTTAATTCTGGGTTGTTTTTTTTGTTGCTGTTGCTTTGTTTTTTATTTTTGGCCATCTGTTCTTTATTATCTTGTACTTTTTTTTTTTTAGAATTTCAAGTACTTGTTTTATGTCTTTAATTAAATGAAATTATTGATGAAGCGTTTGTGTAAATATGCCTTTTGTTGTATCTGCTGACCATCCCTCATGTGAATTGTTTGCTCATGTGTTTTGTAATTTTGGATTGTGAGCTCATCTTCAGTGGGACTTTCCTTGTGGCCTGGGTTATGGTAGTGTTCCTACAGAGTGATAAACTCTACAGAGTGATAAACTCTGTATCTTTCTAACACCTCAGAGGTAACATCGACCTGAAACCAATTTAATTGTTAGCTGTGGGTTTCTACCTCACATAGTTCACATTATGGACTCAAAACCAGAGCAAGAGGTATGCACATGTTTCAATATCTCAAGAGAATTTTTTTCTTCAAACTCAGGTCCCAGTCAGAGACCTTGCCATTTCTTTATGATGATGGATAGTTGTTTAGTTCTATCTAGAAAGGCAAAAAAACACAAGCCCCTAACAGTTATCAAATTCAATAACAAATTCAACCCACACCCACCCCATTCCAGACTGCCATAGTGTCACCTCAAGTACTTACCTCTATTTTTTGCATCTGGACATTTCCTTTTCATAGTCTATGGTGTGGCTGTGCCATAATTTACCTAAGTGCTTATTTATTTATAGGTGTTTAGGTTGTTTTCTATTTTTTTTTACTCTAACAAAACAATATCACCATGAACATTCTCACAGGTATTGAGTATTATGGGTATTATTTAGTATCAATATCCCAGGTTGTATTAATTTTTTTTCCAGCAGCATTCCATAACACAAGGAAGTCAAGTCATTGAAATCACCCAAGTTGGGGTTTTTCTCCACAGGAAAGTGCAATAAAAAGATACCACAAGAGAATTTAGGACTGTGGTAAGAAAATCATTGAAATTATGAATCATAGATTCTAAAGTGGGTAAGGAGGAAAATAAAGATAACAGAGGAATCAGAATTAATAAAAAGAAAGATATAGTGGTTGTAGGCCCCCAGTGAAGGGGAGCAATTGAGTGCTTACACTGTAAGTTGAGGAAGTAGTGGTTAGAAAATAGAATGTCTGAGGCACCTGGGTGGCTCAGTCGGTTCAGCATCCAACTTTGACTTCGGCTCAGGTCATGATCTCTCGGGTTCATAAGTTCGAGCCCCACATCTGGCATGTACAAAGCCCACTTTAGATCCTCTGTCTCCCTCTCTCTGCCCTTCCCCCTCTTATGCACTCCCAAAAGTAAATAAATATTTTTAAAGAAAAAGAAGAAAATGGAATGTCTGAATACATGACTTCAGAGGTGGGATAATTCTTTGGCAATAGAAAAGACCAGATATGGCCATGGCTAAAGTAGAATGTAGGTGGTGAACTTTATTGATAAAGGAATCAAAGAAAGGAGGCCAGACCACTGAATGGGGTCATCTACATGGACACTGAAGTCACTCAAGACGATGGACTAAGACTTTGAGATAAGTGCAAAATTTTCATAGAAAAAATTATACAGGAGATCTGAAAGTAACAGTGTCAAGGAAATGGTAAGTAGCAAAAACGTCTAAGGAGCAAGCTATTTTTCTAATAGGAAGAGAAGAATAATGGCTTGAAGGGAGTCAGAAGGAACAAGGAAAATACAGCATATACCCCCTGAAGAACTGCAGAGTTTGATAAAAGGAGACATATGCAAGGGAAGCAGTGTCCTGAAGGAAAATCCAGATTACAGTTAAAGCCACGGGATTCAAGGGACAGGAAATAAACAGTCTAAGGAAACAGAAGATTTTCTAGTCATGTCACTGGACTTCCAAAGAATACAACTGATAGTTTTGTGAAGTATGCAAGGGCATGGGTGTTGGGCCAAAGGAGAAAAGTCAGAATATTATGGTGTTAAGAGTAGAGAAGAGAATTGGGGCACCTGAATAGTTCAGTCAATTAAGATCCTGACTTCAGCCCAGGTCATGATCTCACGGTTTGTGAGTTTTGAGCCCCACGCTGTGCTCTGTGCTGACAGCTCAGAGCCTGGAGCCTGCTTTGGATTCTCTCTCTCTCTCTCTCTCTCTCTCTCTCTCTGTTACTCTCTCTCAATCCCTCTCAAAAGTAAATAAATATTAAAAAAAATTTAAGAGTACAGAAGAGAATAGAGGACCAAAGGAGCTTATGATTTTGGTGATGATCAAAGAACCCAAGAATGATAAGCAGAGAGAATTGCTACATCAGACAAGAGGAAGGCAAAGGCAAAGGGTACAGTAGCCTCCTAAATAATCTGACATGCAGTTGGGCATCTCAGGTAGTGAGCAAAAAAGTCCAGATCTAATGATTAGGCACTCAAGAATTATTGGCTTCAGTCCTATGTTCCTGGCTCCAGGTAAGGGTCAGGCAACAAACAAGGGACCCCAGGGACCAAAAGGAAAACTACACTGTAAAGTCCTGTTCTGAAGCACCCCTTTAAGATCCTGTCCAGAAACATGGGAGATGGTCATGTTGACTGACAGTGCTCTGTGTTATTTTGTACACCCACCTGCATGCCCCCTACATCCCAAATTTTGGTTCCAGTTTCAATCACACCTGCTTTGTCACCCACTGCCTGTCCATATAGCCCCCTATCTGGCCTAAAGTGTCTTTATTGGTCATGGACATACTATCTCTGATTACCTGTTATACATGGAGTGATATAAATTATGTGAAAGAGCTTTGGAAAATGTAGTAAGTTAAATAACTGGAGGTACTGTGACTTTTTCTCACTTTGCCCACTCCTGCTTCAGATCCGTTCTCTTGATCCCAAACCCCTTACTGTGTCATAGCCCTTTGATCCATTTTTGCCTAGTGAGGGGAAAAGCTACATGTTATCCCACGGAACACAGACTAATACTACAGTCCCATTTCTTCTCTCTGCTATTTCCTGTGATCACTCTCCAATGTAGCAACTGGGGTTATTTCCCTGACTGGTGAGCATGCGGACTTGCCCAAAGGGAGAAGCACACACATTTCATAATGGGCATGGAGGCATGGGATGATGTGATGACTGGTTTGGGAGATAAATGCTGGGGTAGGTCTGAGCTTATGCCCAGTTGCTCATCTTGCCAAGATGAGTAACTAGAGAAATGCCATTTGGAAAAATGACAAGAAAGCTGCCCCTGATTTCTTTTTATTTATTTATTTATTTATTTATTTATTTATTTATTTATTTTTTACAAATAGTTTATTGTCAAATTAGTTTCTACATAACACTCAGTGCTCANTGAGCAGGGGAGGGTCAGAGAGAGAGGGAGTCACAGACTGAAACAGGCTCCAGGCTCTGAGCTGGCAGTCAGCACAGAGCCCGATGCGGGGCTCGAACCCACGAACCGTGAGATCATGACCCAAGTGAAAGTCCGACTCTTAACCGACTAAGCCACCCAGGCGCCCTCAAAGGCAAGACATTTTTATTTATTTTTTTATTTTTTATTTTTTTTTATTTATTTTTTACAAATAGTTTATTGTCAAATTAGTTTCTACATAACACTCAGTGCTCATCCCCAAAGTGCCCTCCTTCATGCCCATCCCCCCCTCCCCCCCACATCCATCAGTCCTCAGTTTTTGTGCCCCTGATTTCTTCATCTCAGCCCCAGCCTACACCTTTCCTCTCTGTCCCCTTATGCTCTTGTTTTCCAGCCCATCTTCCTCCCCTGTCTCCTCACCCTTTTGGCTCTCAGACTGCTCCCCAGTGCCGTCCACCTCCCTCAGCTTCCTGCCCTACCTCTTTCCCACCTCTGACTAGTGTCATCCCTTCTTGCCACCCTACCTTATGGGTTTCCCTACCCAGCTCTTCCTCTTCCTTCCTGGCCACCCCTTCACCGCTCTGTTCATCTCGCTCCTCTTTCCTGTTACCCCTTTGTCTTGGCTCCTCCTCCCCCTCCTAGCCCTTCTTTCTAGATCCTTGGAGTTGGGTTCCCACCAGCACCCCAGCCAGCCCCAAGCAGACCTCTGTGATTCACAAATCTCATCCTGGAGGAATGGTTTCCCAGAAAGTGGGACGGTTCTGGTACAGTCCAGAGTTGCCAGGACTGTGGATTCCCAGGAGCCTGACCTGGTGAACATTGGGAATTTGAGAGAATGGCCAGCCAACATTCATCTTGGAGGGTAAACTTGGTTATTTGCAGGACCTCTTTTCCATGATGGTGTTTTCAGCCATAACCTGATCATCTTACTACTATCTGTATTTTGCCTTCATCCTTGTCAACACTCTTCAGGTGCCAGAGACACTTTTAACAAGATCCTTTTTCTAGAGAATCTGTTCCTTTCCTCTCTTATCTGATCAGCCAGCCTGCGTGAGTTTTTACATTTGTAACTGGCTTCTCCATAGACTTGGTCTGTGACCACGGAGCAAACCACAAGATCAGTGTAGAGAAGAGTGAGTGCAAAATGTCTAATCGGATCTCTAGGAGGTAAGTCCTATTGATCTGCCCTGGATTAGAGTGAGTGTAAGAATGGGTGACCCTAAGAACTCACACACAGAACACAAGGCCCCTATTATGGATATATGGGGGGGGGGGGGTTAAGGTTTTTTTGGTCTGGCTTCTCCAAAGTTCTATTTCTCCACATCCTAGGATTGTAGAAGCTTGTCAGAGATTTTTTGCCTTTGAGAAATGCCTCCTGCAAGATGATGGGTGTGTGTCAAGGAGCAGGGTTCCATTGTGTTCTCACTCAAACTCTGAAGGCTGAACCTCTATACCCCAGAATATGGCAGGTAGCAGAGACTTGAAGGCAAGGACTCATCCAGATCCCACCCAGATGATAGCATCAGATGAACAGATGATGTTTTCTTAAAAGTGTTCTTCTCAAACTCATCATAGATTCAGTGCACTCTCAACCAAACTCCTAACACATATTTTAGGGAACTTGACAAGCTGATTATAACTTGGATGGACAGGCAAAAGGGCCAAAAATAGCCAAGACTCTCTTAAGAACCGGTAGGAACAATTTTCCAGATATCAGGACTTAACACAAAAATAGTAATTAAGATAGTAGAGTAGTAGTGCAAGCATAGATAAATAGATAAGTGACATACAAGAGTCCAAAAACAGGTTTACACATATTTGGATGCTTAATTTAAGACAAAAGTGTCGGCAGAACAAGGGGGATAGGACTATTGAAAAAATAAATTGATTCTTAGTCTCTTGGTTAGTCATGGGAAAAAACTAAGCTAGATCCCTATCACATACTACACTCAAAAATCGGTTTCAGGTAAAACATCCATCTAAATATGAAAGAGTAAAAATAAATCATGTAGAATCACTCTGTCATACATGGCCATTGAACACATGAGATATGCTATTAAGTATGAAATGTGTACTGGATTTTAAACACTTAGTATGAAAGAACAATAAAACACCTCAATAGTTTTTGTATTAAAATGTTCACATGATAGTTTGGATTTACTGGACTAAATAAAACATCTTTCAAATTAATTGAATTCTTTTGCTTTATTTTTTTTTAAAATTTAATGTTTCTTTATTCTTGAGAGACAGAGAGAAACAGAGTGAGCAGGGGAGGGACAGAGAGAGAGGGAGACACAGAATCTGAAGAGGGGTCCAGGCTCTGAGCTATCAGCACAGAGTCCAATATGGGACTTGAACCCATGAACTATGAGATCATGACCTGAGCCAAAGTCTGACACTTAACCAACTAAGCTACCCAGGTGCCCCTCTTTTTGCTCTTTTAATTAGATACTAGGAAATTTTTAATTACTTGTGTGGCTTGCCTCAAATTTTTATTGGACAGTCCTGATTTGAAGGTTATATAAGAAAATATCTGCACAACACCAAGTAGAAAAAAGTCTCAAATGACATCGAGAAAGCACTAATCATAACGGGAAAAATGTATGTGTTTGACCATACTTAAATTTTAAGAAGATACTATAAAGTGTCTTTCAAGTTATCAAAACAACATCATTAAGACACTAAAAAGGTGAACCGTACAGTGGGAAAAGAATTTGCAGAACATACAACTCCCAAAAGGCTAAATCATTAATACATAAGGACATCCAACAAACTGATAAAGACAAATAATCCAAAAGAAAAATAGAAAGAGATATGTAACAGAAACTTCATAAAAGAGGATATCCAAATGACCAATAAACATACCAGAAAAGTTGGCCAACCTCATTAGTTGGTAGAAAGATGCAAATTAAAACCATAATGGGATGGACACCCAAGTATATGGCCAACAAAATGGTGGCACATGTGCCCCAAGAGACATCTATTAAAAATGTGCACACAGCATTATTTGTAAGAGTCCATACTGAAACAGCCCAATGTCCATCAGGAATAGAATAAAGAAATTGTGGTATAGTCACAAAACTGAACAGTACACAGCAATGAAACCACAGCTATACGCAACAGCATAGGTGAATCTCACAAACATAATGTTGAGTCAAAGGACTCAAACACAAAGACATGCGTACCGTATGATTCCATTTACATAATGTGAAAAACAGGCCAAGTAATCTTTGGTGTTCCAAGTCAGGATAATGGTTACCTTTAAGAAGAATGGGGAAGACAGTGTTCGGGGCAGGGGTGTGTGTAAGAGAGACCTCTGAGGTGCTGTTAGTGTTCTAGTGTCACCTTCTGTGATGCTTACATGTATGCACTTTTTGCTTAATCAGTATGAGCTTCCCCTTTTGGAGGAAAGCACTCTGGCGTGTATATGCGATGCTTAGACAATGCAAGTTTTTGTTTTTATTTTTAAACATGAGTGCTTATTGAGAATCCCCAACTTATAACTGAGTTCTGATGTTGTGGCATCAGGCAAGAGGTGCAAGGGGCTCCCACAAAGGACCCAGAGCTCTCCCCTTTTACCTTTTCTCCCCATCTGCCAAATGTAGAGAAGAGATCATATAGTCTTTCTCTTTTATTTGTTAATATGGTAAATTGATATTTCCAAATACTAAACCAACATTACATCTGACTTCAACAAACCCCAGTTGGCTATGGTATATCATTCTTTTCATATAGTGTTGGATCAAATTTCTAAGTTAAGGATTTTTACATCTATGCTCACAAGGGTTATTTATGCTTAGTCTTCTTTTTTGTAATAATTTGTTTGGTTTCAGTGTTGATGTAATGTTGATCTCAAAATGAGTTAGGAAATGGGGGGCCTAGCTGACTCTGTCAGTGGAGCATGCAACTCTTGATCTCAGGGTCATGAGTTCAAGCCCCACATTGGAGAGTTGTAGAGCTTACTTAAAAATTTTAATTAAAAAATAAAAATAACACAAAAAAGAATGAGTTGGGAAATGCTTCTTTCACTTCTGTTTTATGAGTTTGGGTAGAATTGGTAATTTCTACATATGTTTGACAGATTGACCAGAGAAGCCATCTGGGCCATGTGGGAGATTTTTCAATTACAAACTGAATTTTTAAAAATAGATATAAAGTGATGCAGATTTTTCTATTTCTTTTCTTTTCCTTTTTTTCTATCTTTGTCAGTTCTGGAAATCTATGCCTTCACAGAAATTACCCACTTCATCTAAGCTTTCAGGTTTCTGTTTGTTGCTTTTTCTTCTGGCTCTGGGTCACATTTTCCTACTTCTTAACTGTCTGCTTTTCTAATAGTTTTCCATTGGTGCTATCCTTTAGGGATGTTACATTGTTGAGTGCTGGATTTTGTTGTCTTTTTTTTTTTTAAAGTTTTATTTACTTATTTTCGCCCATCCCTGCCTGAGAGGGCTACCTCAAGTTTTATTTACTTATTTTGAGAGAGAGAGAGAGAGCATGAGCAAGGGAGGGTAAGAAAGAGGAAGAGAGAGAATCCCAAGCAGGCTCCATTCTCAGTGTGGAGCCCCTATGCAGGGCTTGAACTCACGAACCTTGAGATCATGACCTGGCCCCAAATCAAGAGTCAGATGCTTAAACAACTGAGCCATGCAGGTGCTCCTGTTGTTTTCTTTAAAAAGTGTTGGAAATCTTTCCGGCAGGCCACTTGGCCACATGTGGATCCAGGACCCACTTGATACTTTCAGAGCTTTTCTGTGAGCTTTGTTGGGGAAAGTCTAGACCATCCTTTTCTCTAAGGCTAGCTTAGTCCTGTGAATAAAGTGTAAACTTTCAGGGGCCTCTACCCAGCACCTTCAACTAGGACTCTCTACCCTGTATGGCCACAACTCACTTTTCTCTCCATCCTGTATGAGCTCTGGGAGGTGCTGGGCTCACAGCTCCCCAGTCATTCTTTCACCGAGTTTCGCCCTTCTTAGTATCAGGCAAGACTCAAGGGGTTTCCATGCACATTTCTGGCTTTCCCTCCCTCTGTCCCCCTCACCTCCCTCCAATTAACTGCTCCACAATTGTCAGCTGCCTGGCACTCCTGAACTTCAATCTGTGTCTCCCCAGCCAGGCAGTACCACCTGCTCAGCTTGGGTTTCCCTTCCCTGCGTATTTCAGAAAGTGTCTCCAGAGAGAAGCGTGGAGCGACTGTAGGGTTCATCTCACTTGTCTCTCTTCTCTCGGGGACTCCCAGTGCCACTGGGACCCAAGGGTCTGCATTTTGCCTAATTGTTTGCAGCAGGAGAGAGCAAGTGCAGAAGAAGTCTTGTTTTCTTTTTTTACCGTATTTTGCCTCTCCAATCTCCTACATTCACTCTGTACCACGTAGACTTTGTCTTACACCATTTAGAGTCGGTCTGTTTGTAGTTTTAAGTAATATTATATTTTAAACCTTAGCCTTTGATAGTTTTTCAACGAACACTGTTTTAAGGTCCGCCCTTACTGCTGCAGTGATCTAATCTGTGGTTCTAACTGCTGTATAGCAGCTCACCAGCATACAACGTATAGCTCTTTATTTGTTAAGACATTTTATATGATAGGGATATCTATTTTTACTTTTTAATTATTTTCTTCATGAAAGTTTCATGCACTCTTTGTTAGGTTAACTCCTAGATAATTCAGTTTGTTGCTAATGTGAATGCTATTTTCTCTTACATTTTTCTAGTTGATTTCCGTGACCTAGGTCTCTGCATCTGCTCCCAATTGAGAGGTAACACAGAGATTTTGAGAAAAATCTGCAACCTCAGGCATTGGATGAGAAGCTAGAGGGCCAGACCATTATATTTTTCAACTCTCCAGTTTTTTCAATACATAGTTGGGGAGTTTAGAAGCATACTAATGGCTTGGAATGGCCCAAGGTAAGCAGAAGCTAGCCCCAGACAGTCACTGAGATAGCCTGGGCTGGGCTGGGCTGTGATGTACTCAGAATCCACATCAGGGCACCTGGGAAACATAATAATGTGGGGCTGGAGTGGAGAGGAGATGAAGCTACAGTGACTCCCACCTCTCCTCCTTCTGAGCCTCCTCTAGCCCTAGCCCTGTATGGAGGAAGGGATGCTGGGCTACTAGGCCCAAGCTGAAGAAAGGTCAGTTTAGCGGGGGACAAATACTTCTGGAATGATGGTTCATTTCTACTTAGGCTTAGGAAGGTAGTGAAAACTTTATTTTTTTAAATTATTTATTTATTTTGAGAGACACAGAGACAGTGCAAGTAGGGGAGGGGCAGAGAGAGAGGGAGACAGAGAATCCTAAGCAGGCTCCACGCTGTCAGAGCAAAGCCGACGTGGGGCTCAAACACATAAAACCGTGAGATCATGACCAGAGCCAAAACCAAAACTCGGATGCTTAATCAACTGAGCCACCCAGGTACCCTGATAGTAAAAACTTTAGGAGGTTTGAGCCTTTGCTAGACAAAGGGACTCAGGGGTGCCTGGGTAGCTCAGTTGGTTAAGCGTTCGACTTCGCCTCAGGTCATGATCTCACAGTTTGTTAGTTGGAGCTCCCCATCAGACAGCTCAGAACCTGGAACCTGCTTCGGATTCTGTGTCTCCTTCTCTCTGCCCCTCCCCTGCTCGTTCTCTCTCTCTCTCTCTCTCTCGTTCTCTCTCTCTCTCTCTCTCTCTCTCAAATAAGTAAACATTTTAAAAAGAAAAGAAAAGAAAAAAGGACCTAGTATGACTCACAATGACAAGTAACAAAGGCACTTCTTTAACTCAGCCATGGTATGATAAAATCTGTTTGCGTTTCTTTATCATGTAAGGGTTTATGTAATGATGTAAGCAGAAGATCACAGTCCTAACTGATCAGACATCCAATCAGGTAGCAAACATTTACCAAACACCTAGATCTGTCCATACTCTGCCAGGTACTGACAATGCAGAGATGGCCCAGATACATTTCTTGTTCTCGAGTAACTTACCCATAAACAAAGAAGTTTAGTATTCTGGGAACTATAGATTGGGAGTAGAACATGGCACAGGAAAAAATTGGACTAGGGGCTACAGAGTCCTGAAAGGGTTTTGAAAGAAGATTACATGTGAATTCATGATAAACAGGTGTTCCCCAGACAGACAAGGGGGAAAGAGCCTTCCAGGCCAAGGAGAAGGAGCATCAAGAGCTAAAACAAGCAGCCATTAAGTAGCTGGCAGAGTTCAGGAAACTGTTGGTATGTCCATATAACTGACATGTTCAACACTGGGTCCCAGACCTAAACACATCCTGGACCACACTGTGTCCTAAATGAATGAATGGATAGATAAATGCATGAAGCACTTAGTCGAAAAGTGCATGGGCTGACAAACTGTATTATCCCAGGTATCTAGAGTTGTCAAATTCATACAAAGAGAAAGTAAAACAGTAGTTGCCAGAGGCTAGGGGTAGGGGGACATGGGGAGTTGTTTAATGGCTGTAAAATAATTCTGGAAATCAGTGCTGCATAATGTGAATCCCTAAACTATTTAACACTAAACTATATCCTTAAAAATGCTTCCGATGGTAAATTTTATGTTATGTTTATCACAATTAAATGTTTTAACGAAATAAACTATAAAGCTCCCAAGTTACTTACATTAGGAAAGAGTTCTTCTTATCTCTATCATATGGGTGATAAGGACCAGAATAACTTGTCAGATTTGAAACTTCCTCTGTTTTGTGAGATAGACCTTGAGAGTTTCAATTCTAGGAGCTGGGGAAGGTGAATTGAACTTCGGAGTTCTTCGGGAGCAAGTGGGATAAGGAATAAGGTTCTGGGGGGAATGGGCGGGCTGGAGGGAGTCAGAAGGAGGGGAAGCTGTTGCCAGGAGACGGCGTGGGACGCCGTTGCCAGGACACGGCAGTCGCCCTGCACCCGCAAGCGATCCGAGAGCAGTGAGAAGTAGTTGAATGCTTGGAGCCCCGCCACAGCCATGGCCGGACACCAAAAGGAGAAGGTGAACCCAGATGAGGTCCATCAGAACCAGATCCTGCGGGAATTGTACCTCAAAGAGCTTAGAACCCAGAAACTCTACACAGAGTACCACGTGAATCCCCTCCGCAAGGGTGAGGGACGATTGGGCCGGAGGAAGGGGACAGGGGTGGGGGCCCCCAGGAAGGAGGGGCCCTGGGGGTGGGGGGCAGAGGTGCGCGTTGCAGCACAGTAGGAGAGCCTTCTCTGACCTCGACCCCCTTCCTAGATTTCAGGACTCTTGACTACTGGGGGTGACGGTTATCTCGCTCCACATCCCATCAAATACATTAATATATTAAAATGCAAACCCACCATGATTAAATAGTATTTTTGTGTTGCAAACCGGTGCAGCCACTCTGGAAAACAGTATGGAGGTTCCTCAAAAGGTTAAAAATAGAACTACCCTACCACCCAGCAATTGCACTACTAGGTATTTATCCAAAGGATACATGAAGGGGCACATGCACTTTGCTTGTTTATAGCAGCACTGTGGACAATAGACAAGGTATGGAAAGAGCCCAAATGTCCATCCACAGATGAGTGGACAGAGAAGATGTGATGTGTATGTGTATATATATATATATATATAATATATATATATATATATACATTATATATATATATAATGGAGTATTTACTCCGTGATCAAAAAGAATGAAATCTTGCCATTTGCAATAACATGGATGGAAGTAGAGGGTATTATGGTAAGCAAAATAAGGGGCTGGGGGTGGGAGGATGGGCTAAATGGGCAAGGGGCTTTAAGGAGGACACTTGTTGGGATGAGCATTAGGTGTTATATGTAGGGGATGAATCACTGGATTCTACTCCTGAAATCATTATTGCACTATATGCTAACTAACTTGGATATAAATTTAAAAAATAATAAATAATCACCAAAAATAAATAAATAAGTAAATACATAAACATTTTACAAATTAAAATAAAATTAACTTAAAAGTAGTATTTTTGTTAGCTTGAAAAGCTTTTTAAAATTTTGCTTTCAAAATAATTATATTTTGTAGGGTTTTATGTTTTGTTTTGCTCTGTGTTTTGGTTTGTTGTTAATAAGTTAGTTGTTTGTTTGTTTGTTTGTTTGTTTGTTTTCTCCAGGTTTCTAGTAAGGTCTTAGCCCTTCAGAAGGTTCAGGGGTGGCGGCCTCAGGGCCCATAGCACCCCCTGATAAAATGGCCCTGCACCTACTCTTCTCACTCGGCACATTCTTTGGGTGGTTACATCCGGTCCGGTAACATCAGCTTCCCATGAAAGTCTCTGGATCTCAAATGGAGACCCAGACCCATGAACCCAACCACCACCCAGCTCTCTTCTCTTCGACAACCCATGGGTACCTCAGACTTACCACTTGGAAAACTGGGGGCATCCCACCTGCTGCTATTCCAGAATATCTTATTTGAGCAAAAGTTACCACAACCGTTTTCTCTCCCATGTTAGTAGCCTACAAGTCAGCCTCAGTCTCTCTCTCCCTCCCAAACACATGCAAGTAGTCACATTTCTCTCACCTGACCCTTCTTGTGTTCTTACCTCAGAGAAAGACTGTGGTCCTGTGGAGACATCTCTACTTCTCCTCACTTCCTTCTACCCTCTAATTAGGGCCTGAGTCCACTTCCCCGGCCTCCCCCCTTCAAGTCTCCTCACTTCTGTCTGCATTGATCTGGCGGGCTCCTAACCACCCTCTTCCTTCAAGTCCTCCTCACTCCCTTCCTGTCCATCCTCCCCCTCCCCCCTCCCCTCCATCCTCCACACCATCCCCTAGCTGGAGCTAGGCTAAAAGCGAGTTCCATCCCACCATTCCCTCTGCAAAACCCTCAGTGGCCCCACAGCTTCTCAAATGAGGTTTAAACCGCTCAGTACAGAAGACCCCTGTGGATTTGGCTCTGCTGCCCATCCAGCCTCATTGGGACTTCCCTCCCCAGCCACACACTGCTCCTTTAATAAATATTTTAGCGCCCACTCTGCACCTGCCATATGCTCCCTTCTCTCCCACCATGTCTAAATAAAATGGATTTCCTAAATACATCACACCATTCCCCCACCTCATTACCTTCATAATCATTGTTTCTTCTTCCAGAATTTCTCCCCCAACTTCCGGGCCTAATTAACAGTAGTCCATGGCAGCTCAGCTATGCAGAGAAAAATGTAATGTCATTTTCTAAACAAAAATTGTATATAGTTAAGATGTACAATGTGATGTTTTGATGTATATATATAGAGTGAAACGATTACACCAGTCAAGCTAAATAGCATACCCATCTCCTCACAGTTACCCTGTGTGTGTTTGTGTACCCACACATGTGTGCAGAAAATGTAATGCCTTCATTTTGTTCATAACTCAATCTAGCTTTCCTCTGGAGCTTCCAACTACTCATTTCAGGAACACAAATTAACTGTCCAATTCTGTTTAAACTTGGTCCATTCCCACAATTTAAATAATCCCTTCAGGCAACACTCAGGCTTTCTAGACCTCCCGGCTCATGTCCCTTGGGCACGTGATTCAGATGATCCATTGTAACAGAGTGAAGAAATATTAGAATTTGTATTTGTGCTAGAACTTGTATTTATGTTTACTTTTAGGTGTAAAGAAAAAGTATAATGCTCATAGTACATAGAGACTGTATAAATATATGTGTATTAGGCACGTGCTCAAAAGGTTTTACTAGTAGGAGTCTGAGATAAAAAATCACTTGGGAGACCATTGGTTCCTTCTGGCCTCTGCTCATTTCTTACTGCTCTCCACCCAGCTCACTGCACTGAATTACTCTGGCCTTCTCAATGTTTCTCAACTGACCAAGCTCACCTGCAGATCCTTCCCACATGTCCTTACACAGCACATTCCCTCACTTTGTTTGAGACTCTGCTCTAATGTGTCTCCTCGGAGATCCCGCACCCCCATCCCCCACCCCACCATCAACTCTCTGCCCATGTCAAATGTTTTACTGTTCTACATCTCACTTATTTGAGCCCAAATATGTATTTGTTTATTGTCTGTCACCACAAATAGAAAGTCAGCACAGGAACCTTCTCTGTTTATAGCCCTGTCTCCAGTGCACCAGTAATTATGGGTTGAATGGATGTCTGTGGATTCTAAACCTCTGTTTTCACATAATCTTCTGTTATATCAGAATGTGTCCAACCTTGTCTGGCGGCCTGATATGTCTGCATCCCTGTAGACCACTGCTGTTTGAGAGAACCATCTGTAATGATGAAAATGTTCTATATCTATGCTGCCCAAAATGGTAGCCATTAGCCCCATGTGGCTACTGAGCACTTGAAATATGGCTAGTGTGTCTCTGGAATGTATTTCTAATTGGTATTTAATTTTAACTATTCAAATTCAAGTAGGTACATGTGGCTGGTGGCCACTATGCTGGACAGTGCCACTCCAGATGGTGAGGTCCTTGCGGGCATTATTCCTTGGTGCCCAGCATAAAACCTGACCTGTGGCCAACACTTGGAAAATGCTCAGTAGGTGTCTGGTCTAGGATGGGTCTTTGAAAGGGCAGGGCATGAATGTTTTAAAGTGAGCCTGTGTTGCTGTTTTTCTCTAGTTCACACAATCACCAGAAAGCCCATGTCTTGGCATGATAACCTGGAGGAACCTGAAGATGGTAAGTCCCAGGGTTTCTGAACACTACTGAGATAGAGCACAGATGAGCAGCTGGCTAGGGAGGCCTCTTAGGATAGTGGTACCTTGGGGCAACACTTTGATCATCTGAAAATTGGGCTCACACTCATGAAGCTCCTTCAAGACTGACATAGTCAACCATACAGTCGGTTCATTAACTGCCAAGCCAAGACAAATGTTCCTAATGGTCTTGACACTGCATTCATTCATTCACTCACCAAACATCTTTTCTGTTACAAGCAGAGACTCTGAAGTCATACTGAGTTCAAATCCTGATTCTGCCACTCATCACCTGTGACTTTGGGTGTATTTATTAACCTCTCAGATCCTTTCTCTCAGGGTTGTTGTGAGTTAACAGAGTAATGCAAGTACTTAGAACCGTATCTGGTACACAGTGATCAGGAAATGCTATTATTTTCATTATTACCATGTGATAGTCACTATGATGGGGCTGAGGAGTAGAGACCTCATACCATAGTGGAGGTCTGAGAGTAAAATTGGGATGGCAACAACATAGAAAACAGGTGCCCTAGTCCAACAGTGGAGTTCTAGGAAGTCTTCGAGGAGGAGGTAATGACATGGAATAGGTGGAGTAGGTCTCCTGACTGGAAGGACATTCTGAGTTATATGGAAAAGCACAGAAATGAGAGACCCCAGCATGTCCCAAGGCATGGGGGTAGTTTGGCATGGCTGCAGTATACAAGTGGACAGGGGCATGCTCAGGAATGATGGAAGAGAAGTACTTTGATACAAATCTTAATCTTTCTCTTCTCCTTCCCCTCTGTCTTCTTAGAGTAGAATTTGATGGAAGAAAGATGTAAGGTTTACGGAGGAGGTCAGGGTAGGAAGGTGGGGAGGTAGGATGGGTAGGTGGAGGGATGATCTCATAGCATAATGAGACAGACTAATAATAGAGCATCATCAGAGGAATTAAGGGTGCTATCTGTAGGAAAGAAGCCAGCCCAGCTAGAGGAAAGGACAGGAGTTGGGGACTTGCAGCAATAAGGAAAATAGCAGGTGGTGAGGGCCTGAAAGCTAGGCAGGAGATAACTGCTAACTGCTTAACATTCCTTCATTCTCAGTCATTTTGCTGAGGTAGATATTTGCCTCCCATCTTACAGATGAGCAAAGTGAGGCCCGGAGAAGTTAAACCACCAGTCAGGCCATAGTGGAAGGGCCAGGAATGTGTGACTACGAAGTCCACGTTCTTCCCGTTGTCAAACTGCCTCTCTCAAATTGAGACTTAGTAGGGTAGAAATTGAAAGGTGAAACCTTTTTAAGTCCTCCAGTGCGGAGTTACAAACACGTGTGGGGGTGGCGGCCATACATATCGCAGTATGAAGGATCTGACCTTCTTCCAAGCCTCCTCCTCCCTCCACCACAGCCACACTGGCCCAGCTTGCTCGTGCCTCAGGGCCTTTGTTCTTTCTTCCAGTAGTGTGGTTTTCCTCTGCCTCTCCCTCAGGGCTGGCTCCTGCTTGGCATCTAGAGAGACCTCCCCTCTCTATCCTGTCTAAAGTAGCCTCCCTTGCCTCTGCATGCTCCTTCGCCTCCCCCATTCTACACAGCTAGCATCACTATAACTATCGAGTTTATTTGTTCCCTTGTATATTGTGTCCCCTGTCCCCCCACCTAGACCACAAGCTCCAGGAAAGCGGGAACCATAACTGTCAAACTGCTCTACCTCTGGGGTCCAGAACAGTGCCTGGCACAGAGTTTGTGCTCAACAAATATTTGCTGAAAGTTGAGTTTTGCAAGGCCTTGGCAGGCCCCTGAGGCCACGTGTCGTGTCTCCAAGAAAGGATGTGGCCAGAGTAAAGAGCATGGGAGCTCTCAGTCCCAAAGCCTTCCTCCTTCATAACTCATGCTTCATCTCCCAGCCAGGTTTCTAAATCTTATTCACCATGCTGCCCAGTGCCCAAGGAACAAGTACCCAGAGACACAGACTGAAAGCCAAGAAATCGGTTGGGACTCAGAGCCCTTGGTAAGTGTGGTTCCTTTCCTTAGGAAGCCCAGAGGCAACAGAGGTGGTGGCTAAGAGGGTGGTATACAAAGCCAAACTGGCTGGGTTTCCACTCTGGCTACCACTTCCTAGCTGTGTGACCTTGGTTAGGTGACTAAGCTCTTTCATGACTCCGTTTCCTCACTGTAGAATGGAGACATTACAGATATCACCTCATAAGGTTGCTATGAAGATTAGAGGAGGTAGTATTTGTAAGGCGGCTTGAACAGTGCCTAACACATCGCAACTGCTGTGTAAGTGCTGACCAAAGGGGCTGGTGACTGCCTGAGTTTGCTATACCAGTTTTTAGTAGGGCAGTCTTGGGCAGGTCACGTGGCGTCATAGAGTTCCAACCTCTTTTCTGTAAAATGGGAATGCTAGTAACAACACACACCTCATTTGAGTGGAAGGGGACCGGGAGCTGTGAGGAGCCCAGGAAATGTAATCATCAGCACATCGCCACCCAAAACAAGATAGAGCTTCTATTACTGAGGACGAAATGCAGGGTTTTGAAGAGACAATTTGAAGAACTTCCTGCCACGTTTTGTCTTTGAACTTACTCGTATGTTCTGTCACTTAGAAAGTTTTAGTTTTTAAGTAGTCAAAAGTGCCAGTCTTTTTCCTCATGGTTTCTGGGGTTTGTGCCTTGCTTAGGAAAACACCTCCACTATCCACAGTTGCAGAATGACTAGCTTTCCTTTTAGATTTTCCCCCAGGTTGTTGCGTCTTTTTAACACTTGGCTTTTAGGCCATCTGTATATTTTGCACCTGATGAGAAGCTGGGGACACTGTTCCCCAGCCTTATGGAAGCTTCCTTCATTACATCAGAGGCACCCTTGCACACCCTGTATCCTTAGTTTACTGTCCCTGTAGCCTGCCTCCGGACCCCTCGGACACTTCTTGGGGAGTCCTACTCATCCTTCAGGACCACTCAGGAGTCACCTCTTTATAAAGTCCCATTAAGGGATGTACGGCTCCTACTCCCCACCAGGTAGAGTTGGGCACCTTCCCAGGGAATTTCTGTAGCACTGCCATGTCTCCTGCACCATTCAGCTCAATTCTGCGCATCGACATAACATGATGGCTCTGGAGTCAGCAGCTAGAGTTCAAATCCCAGGTCTACCACTTTCTAGCTGTGGAAACTGAACCTCTTAACTTCCATTTACCCACATTAAAATGGGGTTAATAATATGGACAGTTGAAGGCTTGTTGTGGGGATTAACTGAGGCAATGGATATAAACTGCTTAGGGCAGTTCCCAGCACATAGTAAGTGTTCATTAAACACAGACTGCTATGATGCAGGTTAGGAGGAATAGAAAGGAAAGCTCATCGTCCAACCAGAAACCAATGGGCTGCTTCTCCTGGCCCCTTGGCCCGATCCCAGGTGTCTTTCTCTACTGAGTAATTTTCCAGTGTGTATCCTTCCCAAGAACTGCCTACACCCTGTAGTTCTTGAATTTCTGCTGCTGGGCCTGGTCTTCTTGCCTATTCATACAGCTCTAGTCTGAGGCATGTGGCTCTACTAGGAGGCTGCTACAGGGAGATTGGAATAAATAGCTGAGTAATAATGAATGAATGAGTGAATGAATGAATGACTTAGTAAATAGCTGCTCATTCGCAACAGCTTTTCTTCAGATGTGGGGCATTGCTCTAGAGAGAAGAGACTAGGAGATAAGAAGTGGGTCCAGCAGGAGCCCCCACCTTCACAAGGGGGAGTGAGGGGACAGAGGAGGAAGATGGGTGGGGAACTAACTTACAGTGAATAAGGGCAAGGACAGAGGGCGTTGAAGGTAAACTATCCAACTTAGATAACTAGGCAACTTTTAAAAATATTACAAAGCACAAGTAATTTAACTTGCTAGCCTTCATTTTCTTAAAGAGAAAAGCCTGGCTCCCATGGGTACCAAGAATGCATGTGGAAATGCATCTTTTTAAAATTTCCTATTTACTTATTTATTTATTTTTAATTTACATCCAAGTTAGTTAGCATATAGTGCAATAATGATTTCAGGAGTAGATTCCAGTGATTCATCCCTTTACATACAACACTCAGTGTTCATCCCAACAAGAGTCTTCCTTAATGCCCCTCACCCATTTAGTCTATCCCCCCACCCACAGACCCTCCAGCAACCCTCAGTTTGTTCCCTGTATTAAGAGTCTCTTATGTTTTGTCCCCCTCCCTGTTTTTATATTATTTTTGGTTCTCTTCCCTTATGTTCATCTGTTTTGTATCTTAAATTGCACATATGAATGAAGTTATATAATATTTGTCTTTCTCTGACTGTCGTATTTCACTTACCACAATACATTCTAGTTCCATCCACGTTGTTGCAAATGGCAAGATTTCATTCTTTTTTATTGCCAAGTAATACTCCATTGTATATATATACCACGTCTTCTTTGTCCATTCATCTGTGGATGGACATTTGGGCTCTTTCCATACCTTGGCTATTGTCAATAGCACTGCTATAAATATTGGGGTGCATGTGCCTCTTCAAAACAGCACACCTGTATCCCTTAGATAAATACCTAGTAGTTCAATTGCTGGGTCATGGGATAGTTCTATTTTTAACCTTTTAAGGAAACTCCATACTGTTTTTCAGAGCGGCTGCACTAGTTTGCATTCCCACCAGCAGTGCAAAACCGCATCCTCGCCAACATCTGCTGTTGCCTGGATTATTAATGTTAGCCATTCTGACTGGTGTGAGGTGGTATCTCATTGTAGTTGTAATTTGTATTTCCCTGATGAGTGATGTTGAGCATTTTTTCATGTGTCTGTTAGCCATCTGGATGTCTTCTTTGGAGAAGAACCTATTCGTGTCTTTTGCCCATTTCTTCACTAGATGATTTGTTTTTTGGGTGTGGAGTTTAATAAGTTCTTTATAGATTTTGGATACTAACCCTTTATCTGATATGTCATTTACAAATATCTTCTCCCATTCTGTCGGTTGCCTTTTAGTTTTGCTGATTGTTTCCTTTGCTATGCAGAAGCTTTTAATCTTGATGAGGTCCCAATAGTTCATTTTTGCTCTTGATTCCCTTGCCTTTGGGAATGTGTCAAGTAAGAAACTGCTGTGGCTGAAGTCCAAGAAATTTTTGGCTGCTTTCTCCTGTAGGATTTTTATGGCTTGCCATCTTACTCTTAGATCTTTCATCCATTTTGAGTTTACTTTTGTGTATGGTGTAAGTGGTCCAGGTTCATTTTTCTACATGTTGCTGTCCAGTTTTCCCAGCACCAGTTGCTGAACAGATTGTCTTTATTCCATTGGATATTCTTTCCTGCTTTGCCAGATATTAGTTGCCCATATGTTTGTGGGTCCATTTCTGGATTCTCTATTCTGTTCCATTGATCTAAGTATCTGTTTTTGTGCCAGTACCACACTGTCTTGATGATTACAGCTTTGCAATAGATCTTGAAGTCCAGGATTGTGACTCCAGCTTTGGTTTCTTTTTCAGGAATTCTTTGGATATTCAGGGACTTTTCTTGTTCCACACAAATTTTAGGATTGTTTATGGCACAAAAACAGACACATAGACCAATGGAATAGAATGGAGAACTCAGAATTGGACCCACAAATGTATGGCCAACTAATCTTTGACAAAGTGGGAAAGAGTATCCAATGGAAAAAAGACAGCCTCTTTAACAGATGGTGCTGGGAGAACTGGATAGCAACATGCAGAGGAATCAAACTAGATCACTTTCTCACACAATACACAAAAATAAACTCAAAATGGATAAAGGACCTGAATGTGAGACAGGAGACCATCAAAACCCTAGAGGAGAAAGAAGGAAACAACCTCCTTGACCTCAACCACAGCAATTTCTCACTTGACACATCCCCAAAGGCAAGGGAATCAAGAGCAAAAATGAACTATTGGGACCTCATCAAGATAAAAAGCTTCTGCACAGCAAAGGAAACAATCAGCAAAACTAAAAGGCAACCAACAGAAGGGGAAAAGATAGTTGCAAATGACATAGATAAAGGGCTAATATCCAAATTCTATAAGGAACTCACCAAACTCCACACCCGAAAAACAAATAATCCAGTGAAGAAATGGGCAGAAGAAATGAACAGACACTTCACCAAAAAGGACATCCAGATGGCCAACAGACACATGAAACGATGCTCAGCGTCCCTCATCATCAGGGAAATACAAATCAAAACCACACTGAGGTACCACCTCACGCCAGTCAGAGTGGCTAAAATGAGCAAATCAGGAGACTCTAGATGCTGGCGAGGATGTGGAGAAACGGGCACCCTCCTACACTGTTGGTGGGAATGTAAACTGGTACAGTCCCTCTGGAAAACAGTGTGGAGGTTCCTCAAAAAATTAACAGTAGAACTCCCGTATGACCCAGCAATAGCACTCCTAGGAATTTACCCAAGGGATACAGGAGGCTGATGCATAGGGGCACATGTACCCCAATGTTCATAGCAGCAGTTTCAACAATAGCCAAATCATGGAAAGAGCCTAAATGTCCATCAATGGACGAATGGATCAAGAAGATGTGGTTTATCTATACAATGGAATACTACATGGCAATGAGAAAGAATGTTTTCTGGCCATTTGTAGCAACGTGGATGGAACTCGAGGGTGTTATGCTGAGCCAAATAAGTCAGGCAGAGAAAGACAGATACCATATGTTTTCACTTATAAGTGGATCAGGAAAAACTTAACAGAGGACCATGGGGGAGGAGAAGGGGAAATAGCTGGGGAGAGGGAGGGAGGCAAACCATGAGAGACTCTTGAATGCTGAGAACAAACTGAGGGCTGATTGGGGTGGGGGAGAGGGGAAGGAGGGTGATGGGCATGGAGGAGGGCACTTGTTGGGACTAGCACTGGGTGTTATATGGAAACCAACTTGACAATAAACTATGAAAGAAAAAAAGATAAATTTTATGATTGTTTTATCTCTGTGAAGAATGCTCATGTTATTTTGATAGGGATTGCATTGAATATGTAGCTCACTTTGGGCAGTATCAACATTTTAACAATATTTGTTCTTCCAATCCAAGAGTATGGACTATTTTTCCTTTGTGTGTGTTTTCTTCAATTCTTTCATAAGCTTTCTATAGTTTTCAGGATACAGATTTTTCACCCCTTTGGTTAGGTTTATTCCTAGGTATCCTATGGTTTTTGGTGCAATTGTGAATGGGATCGATTCCTTAATTTCTTTTGTGGTGCTTCATTATTGATGTATAGAAATGCAACTGATTTCTGTGAATTGATTTTATATCTTGTGACTTTGCTGAATTCATAGATCAGTTCTAGCAGTTTTTTGGTGGAATCTTCTGGGTTTTCCATATAGAGTATCATGTCGTCTGCGAAGAGTGAAAGTTTGCCTTCCTCCTTGCTAATTTTGGATGCCTTTTATTCCTTTGTGTTGTCTGATTGCTAAGGTTAGGACTTCCAATACTATATTGAATAACAGTGGCAAGAGTGGACACTGTCGTGTCCTGACCTTAAGATGGAAAGCTCTCGGTTTTGCCCCATTGAGAATGATATTAGTGGTGGGTCTTTCATATATGGCATTTATGATCTCGAGGTATGATCCTTCTGTTCCTACTTTCTTGAGGGTTTTTATCAAGAAAGGATGATGTATTTTGTCAAATGCTTTCTCTGCATCTACTTAGAGGATCATGTGATTCCAGTCTTTCTTTTATGATGTGTTGTATGACATTGATTGTTTTTGCAGATATTGAACAAGCCCTGCATCCAGGTATAAATCCCACTTGGTATTGGTGAATAATTTATTTAATGTATTGTTGGATCCCGTTGGCTAGTATCTTGTTGAGGATTTTTGCATCCATGTTCATCAGGTAAATTGGTATGCAGTTCTCCTTTTTAGTGAGGTCTTCAGTTTTGGAATCAAGGTAATGCTGGCTTCATAGAATGAGTTTGGAAGTTTTCCTTCCATTTCTTTTTTCTTTTTTTCTTTTTTCTTTTTTTTGAACAGCTTCAAAAATATAGGTGTTAACTCTTCTTTAAATGTTTGGTAGAATTCCCCTGGGAAGCCATCCAGCTCTGGACTTGTTTTTTGGAAGATTTTTGATTACTGATTTGATTTCTTTATTGGTTATGGGTTGTTCAACTTTTCTATTTCTTGTTTCAGTTTTGGTGATTCATATGTTTCTAGGAATTTTTCCATTTCTTCCAGATTTATTGGCATATAATTGCTCATAATTTTCTCTTATTATTATTTGTATTCTGTGGTGTTCATTGTGATCTCTCCTCTTTCATTCTTGATTTTATTTATTTGGGTCCTTTCCTTTTTCTTTTTGATCAAACTGGCTAGGGGTTTATCAATTTTTTTAAATTCTTACAAAGAGCCAGCTCCTGGTTTCATTGATCTGTTCTACTGGGTTTTTTAAATTTTTGAATAGCACTGATTTCTGCTCCAATCTTTATTATTTTCCATCTTCTGCTGGTTTTTGGTTTTATTTGCTGTTCTTTTTCTAGCTCTTTAAGGTGTAAGGTGAGGTTGTGTATCTGAGACCTTTCTTCCTTCTTTTGGAAAATCTGGATTGCTATATACTTCCCTCTTATGACGACCTTTGCTGCGTCCCAGAAGTTTCAGGCTGTGGTGATATCATTTTCATTGGCTTCCATGTACTTTTTAATTTCCTCTTTGACTTCTTGGTTAGCTCATTCATCCTTTAATAGGATGTTCTTTAGTCTCCAAGTATTGATTGTCTTTCCAAATTTTTTCTTGTAGTTGATTTCAAGTTTCATAGTGTTATGGTCTGAAAATATGCATGGTATGAGCTCCATCTCTTTGTATTTGTTGAGGGCTGATTTGTGTCCCAATATGTGATCTATTCTGAAGACTGTTCCATGTGCACTCGAGAAGAATATGTATTCTGCTGCTTTAGGATGAAATGCTCTAAATATATATGTTAAGTCCATCCAATGCAGTGTGTCATTCAAAGCCATTGTTCTTTGTTGATTTTGTTTAGATGATCTGTCCATTGCTATGAGTGGGTGTTGAAGTTTTCTACTATTACAGTATTATTATCAATGAGTTTCTGTATGTTTGTAATTGATTTATATATTTGGGTGTTCCACATTGGGGGCATAGATATTTATAATTGTAGGTCTTCTTGGTGGATAGACCCCTTAATTATGATACAATGCCCTTCTTCATCTCTTGTTACAGTCTTTATTTTAAAATCTAGATTGTTTAAGTATGGCTACTACAGTTTTCTTTTGGAGATCATTAGCATATTAGATAGTTCTCCATCCCCTTACTTTCAATCTTAAGGTGGCTTTCGGTCTAAAATGGATCTCTTGTAAACAGCATATAGATGGATCTTGTTTTCTTATCTATTCTGTTACCCTATCTCTTTCTATTGGAGCATTTAGTCCATTGACATTTAGAGTGAGTACTGAAAGATATGAATTTATTGCCATTGTGTTGCATGTAGAGTTGGAGTTTCTGGTGGTGTTCTCTGGTCCTTTCTAGTCTTTGTTGCTTCTGGACTTTTTTTGGCCTTATTTCGTCTTTTCTCCCCTCAGAGAGTTCCCCTTAAAATTTCTTGCAGGGCTGGTTTAGTGGTCATTAACTTCTTTACTTTTTGTTTGTCTGGAAAACTTTCTATCTCTCCTTCTATTTTGAATGACAGCCTTGCTGGATAAAGAATTCTTGGCTGCATATTGTTCTAATTCAGCACATTAAATACACCCTGCCATTCCTTTCTGGCCTGCCAAGTTTCTGGAGATAGGTCTGCTGCAAACCTGATCTGTCCTCCCTTGTAGGTTAAGAACTTTTTTCCCTTGCTTCTTTAATGATTCTTTCCTTGTCTGTGTATTTTGTGAATTTGACTATGATATGTCTTGTTGATGGTCAGTTTTTGTTTAATGGGAGTTCTCTGTGCTTTCTGGATTTTGGTGTGTCTTTCCCCAGGTTAAGAAAGTTTTCCATTATGATTTGCTCACATAATCCTTCTACCCCTTTTTCTCTCCATCTTCTGGGACCCCTATGATTCAAATGTTATTCCTTTTTAATGAGTCACTGAGTTCTCTAATTTTCTTTTGAGTTCTCTAATGCTCTTTTGTCTTAGTTTCCATCTTTTTTCCTGCTTCATTTTTCTCCATAAGTTTGTCCTCTATATCACTGATTCACTGCTCTTCTTCATCCGTCCTTGCCACTGTGGCATCCGTTCGAGATTACATCTCAGTTATAGCAGTTTTAATTTCGTCTGACTAGATTCTCTTTTACTGCCACAGAAAGAGATTCTATGCTTTGTTCAATGCCACCTAGTATTATTATTATGGTGATTCTAAATTCTGGTTCAGACATCTTGCTTGTGTCTGTGTTGATTAAGGCCCTGATTGTCATTTCTTCCTAATCTTTCTTTTGGGGTAGATTCCTTTGTTATGTCATTTTGGAAGAAGAGAAAGAATTAATAAAATCAAAATTAAAAATTAAAAACAACACAAAAAAATTAAATAAAGGATACTAGATCCTAGATGTGTTTGGGTCTGATTGTTGAAAGAAGCTTGATAGAATAAGGAAAAGGGGAAAGAAAAGAAAACAAAAAAAGGGAAAACACTTGAAATTTTTTTTAAAAATGAATACAATAAAATAGAATAAAATTAAATGATGAAAGTAAAATACAGCAAAAATTACCAAAAAATTGGAAAACATAGTAGAAAAAAATTAAAGAAAATCTTTTTTATAAAAACGGAAAGTAAAAGTAAATTTTTTATCTTTCTATATCCAAGAATAAGAAAAGAAAAAGAAAAAAATGGAATAGATGGACCAGCGAACGGAATAGAATACGACTGAAATTACATCCAGTTTCCCCTAGAAGTCAAACACTGAAGCACTTTACAATCTGTAAACTAAGCAGGCAGAGAGACTCGTGTTCCTCTAGAGCACAGTTGGTGCAGTTGAACGGGCCTTAGTGTAATGGCTCTGTTTCTCCACTAGATGGCGCTCCTCAATTTACTGAGGCAGATGGTTGTGGTGTGTGTGTATGTGCATGTGCAGGAAGGGTGAAAATTGTGTCACCCAGCTACCCAGTCTCTGGTATCAGAACTCTGGGTCTTGCCTACTGGCAATCAAGCACCCCTCCTTTGTCTCCAGCCACTCTCCACTCCCCATTTCTACCCTACCCTCAACCAAGTCATCAATCCCCAGGTGGCACCTCCTTCCTGAGTTTTATCTCAGATGGAGCTGTGCTTCCAAACCCCTCACTTCCGAGGGCCTTGTGGCTTTGATCTGCTCCAACGCTCTGAGGGAGGGCCTCACTGAGCAGTGGCTGGGTGCTGGCCCACCCCTCAGAATGCTCATGTGACCATGCAACTGCAGGTGCCTAGAGACTGAGGCTGGATGCCAACCTGCCCCAGAAAAATTCACACAATCCTGTAGCAGCAACATTTCAGGGTTTATGGAAAACCACAACACACATCTGGCATCAGGCTTCACCACCTTTTAATGTCCTTGTTCCAACACCAGCAAATATGGCTGTTCTCTGGGGTCCTCTGGGACCTTTGTCTTTGGGGATGCCACACAACTTCTACCAAATGTCCTCCCAGCTGAGGAACTGCCTCCCCTTGGGTCTCATTGTCTGTTCCTGGGGATTTGCCCTTCCCACCGCCAGGTTTCAAGCAGCAGAGTTTCAGACTCTGCGCTCCCCTGTTCATAGGGTCTTAATGGAATTTAAATCCTCTCCTTTCTCCTTTCTCCACTTATTGTTAAATCCTTTATGGGTGTTTCCACTCTTTCTCTTTCTCTCCAGCTGCTTTTGGGAGGAGTGCGTTTCTTCTATTCTACCCCCTGTCTCTGTCCTCTCTCCACAAGCAAAAATAGCTCCTTGCCCTTCATGGCTTCTCTCTCCCCCAGTTCACCTCCCCATACTGCATATCTGTGGAGTTCTGTGGCTCAAGTTATACAGATTGTTGAGTTAATCCTCAGATCAGTTTTCTAGGTGTACAAGATGGTTTGGCATATCTAGCTGCATTTCAGGGACGAGAGATGCAAAAATACTTCCATATTCCTCCACCATCTTGGCCCCTCCCCCAGAAATGCATCTTTGACCAGCACATCTCATGGCAGACTGTGACAGGAAGGACCAGTGTGGCTGCCCCAGTCAGCCCTGCCTGCCCTGCTCCAAGCCTCCTAGGCCTTACAGATAACCAACTGTGCATGCCAGCAGATCAGCCATCACTGTGGAGTTGCAAAGCATCTGCAAATATGCCAAGCCTGTTCATCATTATAGACCTAGGGACAATGACATTAGATGGCACTACTGGCATAGTAAGAAAGTATTTCCCCCAAAAAAAGTTAGATCCAGGTGTTCTGCAACCATAAAAGGTAATTAAGCCAGAGTTTCAGAATGATACAGTTGGGAGCAGAATTGATCACACCCAATTTAACTTAGGCTCCCTTCCCCCCTAGCAGGGCCTCACCATGGACTAGCAGAGAACCCCAATCCCAACACTGGGACACTGGGGAAGCCATACTCGAATACCTCTCAGCTTCTGCTCTCCTAGTAACATTTGACGAAAATGTATCCTTTCAGTTAATTGCATAAGTTAATCTTCTAGCTTCTATAAGATTTATGTGTCAGAGTGCTTGCTCTTAGTTCCCTGTGAGACTGCTTCAACAATATCCACTCCTTCATTCAACAAATGTGTACAGAATCCCTAGTGTTGCCAGATAATGTTCTAGGTGCTGGGGTAAGTAGAGATGGCAACAGATACAGGGCCTGCCTCATGGAGCATACATTCCAGTAGTCCACAGGCGTGGCCTCCAACTCAGGCCTGGGAAAGGCAAGAGTAGCCACATTGCATATAGGTACTCTCATTCAGTCCTGCAACTGTTTTTGATGCAATTGCTGTCATCTCCTTTTCCCAAACAAGGTTGGGCAAGTAAAAGCCTCCAGTGCTTTTGGGGCTCAGGTCCATCCGACTTCAGGCCCATGTCGTTCCCTATCCCCAGAGGCTTCCTTCTGACACCTGCGTTCTCCTCTCTAGGTCAGCCCAGAACGTGATGACCGCAGGCTGAACCACTTCAGGGTCTACAACGACATCACTCTGTACAAGGCTAAAATGTGGAGCCTGGGAGAAGATGATCGCCACAAGTAGTGTTCTAGAGGTGACAGCAGCCTTGCCTTTAATACCCAATGTGTGTGCTGCCTGAATAAGTAAAGATTATTTTTAAGCCGCAGTCTGACTTTTCCTATTCTGAGTCTCACATTTCTCCTTTCTGCCCAAGTCCACTGGTTCAAATCCTTAATCTTTTTTTTTAAACAATTTTTTAAATGTTTTATTTATTTCTGAGAGAGGGAGAGGCAGCGTGAGCAGGGGAGGGTCAGAGAGAGAAGGAGACACAGAATCCGAATCAGGCTCCAGGCTCTGAGCTGTCAGCAGAGCCCGACGCGGGGCTCAAACCCACGAACTGTGAGATCATGACCTGAGCCGAAGTCAGACGCTTAACCGACTGAGCCACCCAGGCGCCCCCAAATCCTTAATCTTAAAACTGGTGGTGGAACTCCAGTTTAAGATGCATACAGTATTTCCTCTGCCTCCTCAGAGCTCAATAAAGGGTACTAAAAGGACAATAAAGGTATGGATGCACAACAGAGAGAATGGGAGAGGAACATCAGCAACCAAGAAGACTGAAGACTTGTTTAGAAGATGGGAAGCTGATGGGAGAAGGTGAGGAAATCACAAGTGGGACATGCCACACCTCTGAGCATAGAGCTCTGGAGAGAGGTTCAGGACTCAGAGAGGGGTGTGAGGGAGGGGACTGAAAATGGACATTGGTAGGGAGACTCTCTCTCCCACACACCAGGCAGACACATAACATCTCATACAGTGGAGAAACAGGAAAAGCCCAAGGATCAGGGACACAAAGTAAAACACAGGGTAGGAGTGAGGTGTGACACTACCAACAGTGAAAACCTGTGAAAGTAAGATTGAACCCCTAGTCCACACATATATTGCACTTTTACCCTGGGTTTGAAGGTGGAAGGCTCCTCTCTGGAAAAATGAAATGGCTCTAAAGATCCTCATGTAGTACCACTTGAAGGTCCTGTCAGAAAGTGCTGGGTGTGTGTGTGTGTGTGTGTGTGTGTGTGTGTGTGTGTGCACGTGCACGCCTGAGTGGCTCAGTTGAGTGTCTGACTCTTGATTTTGGCTCAGGTCATGATCCCAAGGTCGTGGGATCGAGTCCCACATTGGAGCCTGCTTAGGATTCTCTCTGTCTCTCTCTCTGCTTCTCTCCCCTGTTCTCACTTGCTTTCTCTCTTTCTCTCTCTCTCTCTCTCTCATTCTCTCTCACTTTCTCTCTTAAAAAAAAAAGGCCAGAGAACTCCAGGCTGATGAACACATGGAAGGCCTGGGAGGGGGCGTGCCCAAGAGGCCATGGAAGCCCCACACCTTCCCTCCAATACCTTGCTCCATGTATCTCTTCCATTTGGCTGTTCTCGAGTTATGCCTGAAAGGTGAAGCCATCTATTGCTGAGATCAATCCTGCTTTTGGAACCTGACAAGATCAAATGGAAGACTGCAGATTTGAGTGGCCTTCCCCTGCGAGTCATTTTCAGACAATGTGATGATGACTAATTAGTAATGACTACGTGGGCATCTAGAAATGTGCCAGTATCTCTTAACTATTATAATCCTTCTGCTGTAAGGGAACCAGGAGATGACCTGTGATATCACAGAAAGACAGATGGCTTTGTCCTCTGTTCCTGATGTAAAGGTCCTAAATCCCTTGTAATTTCCTAAGTGATGGAGGTGATAAAAGCATCTTTCATTCTTTTAGAAATGTTTTCATGTTTATCTTTGAGAGAGAGATAACACTAGCAGGGGAGGGGCCGGGGGGGGGAGGGGACAGAGGAACCAAAGCAGGCCCTGTGCTGAAGCAGAGAGCTCAATGTGGGACTCGAACTCGCAAACCGTGAGATCATGACCTGAGCCAAAGTTGGACACTTAACCAACAGGGCCACCTAAGTGCCGCACCTTTTATTTGAATGAGGTAACTCTTGGCAGCTTCTAGATCGCTTCAGAATGGGGGCTGTTCACCAGAAAGACCAAGCCTTGATTAGAAAGTTGGAATTTTAGGGGCGCCTGGGTGGCTTAGTCGGTTGAGCGTCCGACTTTCGCTTAGGTCATGATCTCGCGGTTCGTGGGTTCGAGCCCCGCGTCGGGCTCTGTGCTGACTGCCAGCTCAGAGCCTGGAGCCTGTTTCAGTCTGTGTCTCCCTCTCTCTCTGACCCTCCCCTGCTCCGCTGTCTCTCTCTCTCTCTCTCCTNAAAAAAAAAAAAAAGAAAGTTGGAATTTTAGCCCTAACCCCCAACCTCTGGGGAGGGAAGAGGGATGGGAGGTGGACCATCACCATCAGCAATTTAATCAATCATGTCTACACAGTGAAACCCCCATAAAAACAAAAAAACACCCCCCCCCCAAAAAAAAAACCCAAACTGCAGGATTGGGAGAGCTTCCAGGTTGGTGAGCACATCGAGGTGCGGGGAGGGTGGTGTGCCCGAAGAGGGCGTAGCAGCTCCAAGCACCCTTCCTACCCCCACACCTTGGTCAGCAAGCAACTCATTTTAACCATCCTGCACTGCTGCAAGGACTGCATGTGTACAGAGTTTCTCTTTTTGTTGTTTGTTTGTTTGGTTTGTTGATGTTGAGAAGGAAGTAAAGCTGTTGTATTTAAAGGTACAGACCTGTGGGAGCACAGCGACCACTTTCAGAGCTGACAACTTTGTGATGAAAAAGAACCAGGGACCTGATCTATTTTATAATTTACACTGGATCAGAAAATTAGACTCACACCTCTGCATATCAACTGTCTACCTTTTATGCTTCTCTCAAAATACAACATCCATGATGACGAATACATTTTTTAAAGTTTGTCAAAGTACTAAAAACTCCTATTGTTAAATGCATAAAATGAAAAAAAAATAAAACTAGTATTTGGTGGACTATAACTTAAAACATTAAAAACACGGAGTCAAGTGTTTCATTTGTAAAATACAGTGCTTTTCTTTTTTTCCTCGTATGACACAGAGCAAGCTTCCTTTCTATGCCTTGGCAAATTGTCTGACTGCCCAAGCTTGGATTCACCTCCAACATTTTACCATCTGGCCTTTCAAAGTCACCAAATAGCTCCATGAGTCCCATGTGAAATTTTCTATCAGTGTCACCTCCTCTGGACATCTTCATCCTTTTCATCTTTTCCCTCATTGTGTCGATAAGCTCGCCTTTGCTTCGCCTCTGGCTGCGTATCCAAGTCTCCAGAAAGCAAATGTTGCCATTCTCTCATCACCTGTTTCTCCTGAGGCTCCACTCACATCCTAGTATCATATTCAAATGTCACTTCCAATCTTATCACGGTCACTTATTTGTTCCACTTTGATCTTTGTTGCTTGATCCTCCTTCAATTGTCTGCTTTTGTAAAATGCCATGTGGGTTTTTCTCTGGGAGACTACGAGGCAACACAAACACACCCTTGGCCATCTGTGCGTGAACTGAGTAAGATGTGTCACAACCCACCGCCCAGACTTTCAGGGATGGCTGATCAGTAAGTGATGGTTGGTCACTAAGTATCGCATAAGGATTTGTGGACTGGAGAGCTAGCGGCAGATTTCTACTTTCTGCCACTACTCACAGTTAACGATGCTTTTAGAAACTGAAACGTGGACAAAGTTGCTAAGAAAATGCTACCTTGAGCACTGAAATCCACGTATAGCAAGAACAGCCTGCACTTGGCACTGAGACAAGAACAGCCTGCACTTGGCACTGAGAACTGCTGGTTCCCACCTATCCTTCCATGCGTGGGCCTGCAATTTAATTTAGTATGAAGGATACTACTGCCTGCACCCTGGTGATACTTTGAGGGCTGAAAATAGTCAAGGTTGTGACTTAAATGACTTCTATGAAGTAGATCTCTGAAATTAAGGAAAGTGACTCCATTTGCTACACAAGAGAAAAAGAGGGGGGGGAAGAAAGGTAGCAACATAGTTTCAAACCTGATAAAAGTACTGGCAGTTAATGACTTACTTTTGGCCTCAGCAGTGTGAACTGTTAACCTGTGTTCTCCTTTCTTAAATCTCTGTGATGTTCCACACATAATTCAAAGTCTTTAATAGATACATTACTCCATCCACGAATACTGTAGATTGTCAAAAATAGGTCAGGGTACATATTACATAAAGGGCTACTATCCAAAATCTATAAGGAACTCACCAAACTCCACACCTGAAAAACAAACAACCCAGTGAAATGGGCAGAAGATATGAACAGACACTTCTCCAAAGAGGACATCCAGATGGCCAACAGACACATGAAACGATGCTCAGCATCCCTCCTCATCAGGGAAATACAAATCAAAACCACACTGAGATACCACCTCACGCCAGTCAGAGTGGCTAAAATGAGCAAATCAGGAGACTCTAGATGCTGGCGAGGATGTGGAGAAACGGGCACCCTCCTACACTGTTGGTGGGAATGTAAACTGGTGCAGCCCCTCTGGAAAACAGGGTGGGGGTTCCTCAAAAAATTAACAATAGAACTTCCCTATGACCCAGCAATAGCACTGCTGGGAATTTACCCAAGGGATACAGAAATGCTGATGCATAGGAGCACATGTACCCCAATGTTCATAGCAGCACTCTCAACAATAGCCAAAACATGGAAAGAGCCTAAATGTCCATCAACTGATGAATGGATCAAGAAGATGTGGTTTATCTATACAATGGAATACAACATGGCAATGAGAAAAAATGAAATCTGGCCATGTGTAGCAACATGGATGGACCTTGAGGGTGTTATGCTGAGCGAAATAAGTCAGGCAGAGAAGGACAAATACCATATGTTTGCACATATAGGAGGATTGGGAGGAACCTAACGAAGGACCAAGGGGGAGAAGGGGAAAAATAGTGGGGGGAGAGGGAGGGAGGAAAACCATGAGAGACTCTTGAATGCTGAGAACAAACTGAGGGCAGATGGGGTGGGGGGAGCGGGAAGGGGGGATGATGAGCATGGAGAAGGGCACTTGTTGGGATGAGCACTGGGTGTTACATGGAAACCAACTCGACAATAAACTATTAAAAAAAAATAGGTCAGGGTAAAACATTTTGGTCTTCTGAAAACACGACCTGTTTGCTCAGAATTTTGTTAATGGAAATCAGTTTACAAAAACTAAATTCATTCCTTTTGTACTAGAAAGTATCATAAAACCAGAAATGTCCTCTTTCATATGATGATGGACAAGGAAATATAATGGACCAGCATATAATGATGCTACAAGGAAACCATGTACAAATGAATTATTTTTTTCTGCTTAAGACTACACAGTTCTCAATTCTAGCCTCCCTCCAGTAGTTTCTAAACTGGAATGGAGAGAGGGAGGACAGGTAAACAAACTTCCCTAGACACACAGTAAAACCCAACATGCAAAGTGGCCTGTCCACCATGGTCATCCAATCTATGCCTAGCTTCCAGGCAGCATCTGAGTGCCTCTCAAATATGTGCCACCAAGGCTGACACGAAGAAAAGTGCTCCCGGCAAAATAATTTTAAGCAGGTATAAACTCTTACCATATGGCAGGCAATATTCTAAGTGTTTACATATATTAATTCACTTAATGCTGACAGAAACTATATTTGGATAGATATTATTCTCATGCATATATAGATATGACAAAGCACAGAAAAATTAACGTGCTCAGGGCCAAACAGCAAGTAAGCAGCAGAAACAGGTATCAAACCCAGCAGTCTGGCCCAAGTCTGTGCTCTTGACTTTCACACAACTCAACATGAAAAGGGGGGATCATAATGCATAGTGAGGGGTAGGGGGAAACCCAAGGAAATGGAATGAAGGGAACAGAAGCCCTAAAAAAACCCAAAACTATAATTCACATTCAAGGGAACAAAGAACTCTTAAAATAAAATGGAAAACGAAAGCTAAAATAAATACTTAATAAATGATTAAAGAATCACAGAAATCTCTCCCCTAAAGTAGAACTAAAATACAAACTTAGAAGATCACTGGAAGGGGTTCAAAATCTAACTAATAAAAGTTAAAGAATTAGAACAAAGAAAATAGGGAGAACTTATCAAATAAAATTTGCCAGAACTGAAGAAACTGCATCCTTCCAAATACCTTAATTAAAGAATAATAAATACAGGCCCACACCAAGACATGTCATCACAGAATTTCAGATCGCTGGGAGAAGAAAAGCTTCCAGAGAGAAGCAGAGGGAACAGCAGTGACTTCTCAGTGGGGACAGGAGGCAGCAAAACAGAAGCAATGCCTGCGACATTCTCGGGACAGCATCCACCAGACAAACTAAAGGCAGCTGCAGAAATGTAGGAAGTTCTCAAGTTCCCTTTCCTTGGAAGATTCCAGAAGATGGTACACAGCAAAGGACGGCATAAGCTAAGCCAGGAACATATGGGATCCAGGAAATAGTGGAACCGATCTAGATGGTTTAGAAGACGCAGAGTGACAGCTGCATGACAGATCCAGGTTGGAGCAGAAAGGTGTAAGGTGATTAAAATGTCACGGGTCTAAGGAAAAATAGGGATATACAAGGAAAAGTAGGCACACGGGAAAATACAGGGTGATAATCAATTCAAGGAAAACCCAAAAGCTGTATCACAAAGGAAATTTTATCATAATACATCTAGTTTGACAGTGATTGGTATTTAAACAATCATAATGATATAAAAACTGATTCTTGATTTATCTAAAATCATGATACAATTACTTGGAAGGATGAGGAAGGTATATGTTAAATCTCCATTTATTATAAAGGAAGGCAATTTTGGACTCAAAGTCTAAATTATTATCAATAAACAGCAATCTCACTTAATACGGAAAAGTAACTTCTCAGTCTTTTAGTCCTCAGTTTTTAACCAAGAGGATGTGTTTCTTTGAAAATCCTTTAGTTCATTAAAGAACTTTTTACAAAAAGAAACCAACAGAAGATGCAACTGTTGTGAAATTCCAAGTCTGCATCCCTTTTTCTTGGTTCTTCATATACAAAGATGCTGCTTAGCGTGCTCTGCTCTTCATTTTCTCTCTTGTTCGTTTTCCAGGTCTCTTCTACGGAAAAAGAAATACCATATGTGGTCACACAGCAGCCTGGCCTTCTGCCCCAGGGAAAGGAAGGGAGTGGATAGGTGTGGATGGAAGAGGTGATCCAGCCCCTCGTATGACCCCTTGGCTCACTTACATTTGATCCTTTCTTTCCAGGCCTCTTGAGCCCCTTGCCGTGTGCTGTCTTGGCCCGGAAACTGGATACATCATCGTAGCTCTCACGAGTGTTCCACTTGGAGCCTTTCTTCTTTCCACCAAAACCAAACTTCTGGTTTTTATAGCGTCGCTTCGCACTGGGCCTGGAAAAATGCCGGCTTACGGGTTACCCACAGCACTGTAAAATCCTGCTGAGTCTTACGGTCCACCACTCCCTTAGTTTCCTTTCTACAAGCAAAATCTCTTAGATACTACTGTTACCCAGAATCTCATCATTGGCTCTACATTCTTACTCTAAACACTTCCCAGGCAAGCTCATCTACTTATGGTTTTAACCACTGGTGCAAGAAAACAAAGCAAGAACCAGGGAAGGTTTCACATACACCTTGTGGCTCACCATTTATCTCCGAAGAACTTTCTATTTTAACTAATTTTGGCTAGATCATCCTCAGTTGTTTTATTCCTCTCAGGGGTAATACATGCAATTAACATTCAAATGTAATAAATTTTAAAACTGGTCTTCCTGCAAGTAATCTCAAATTCAGCATATCCAAAAATCACATGCCATCTCCCTTCCTAGACTGGATTTACCTCCTGGATATAGGTAGTGACTTGGGGGGTTGGGGGAGAGGGGTGAGGTGCCTGGTTGACTCAGTCAACAAAGCATCAACCCTTCATCTCTGGGTCATATGTTTGAGCCCAAAGCTGAGTGTGGAGCCTACTAAAATAAAGAAAGAAAAAAAAAAAGCAGTGATTTGAGGCTGGTGGTACCACCATCTATTCAGCCACCCAGGCTAGAAACCTGGGAGCCAGGCTTGACTATTCCTTCTTTCACTCTCTACACCCAACAATTACTGAGTGCTGCTAGCTTAACTTCTTGAAGATTTCTTCAATCCGTTTTCTCTTTTCTGCCCCCATTACCACTTCCGGGTCATTATCAATGGTCTCTGGACTTTTGTAAGAGCCCCCTAATCAATTATCCTGCCTCCCTCAAGTCCATCCTTTATACAAGTACAGTTAATTTTGAATATGTTCAAATATTCAACACATAACGAACACGACCTACTCATAATTTTGAGTAAAGCCCATCTCTCCCATGTCTCCCCACTGCCTACTGGATAAAACCCAAGCTTCTCAACAAGGCAAACACTGTCTAGGCGACTTGGTCCAGGCCTCTCTCCAGCTATCTCTCACCCCTCCATGCCCCACACTGCACTCCCAGTGGTACCAAATGCTTGCTCTTCTCTCATACACAAACTGCTGTTCCCACCTCTATGCTTTCACTCTTTTGTGCTCTTCCTTGGTGCCAAAACCAGTGTCTCTCCTATTCTCCTGGTTAATTCTTACTCATCCTTCAGACTAAGCTCAGATGGGCCCCTCCTCCAGGGAGCCATCCTCACACCATGATCACCAGACCTGGACAGCTATTTCTAAAATGTGCTTCCACACAGCTCCTCAAATGCCTTTATCATAGCACTAATATATTCTACAGAAATTACCATTTCCTCCAGGCCTGGTGTCCAGGGACGCATAAAGGTAAACAAAGAAAAAATAATAATCTTTGTTTGCCATTAGACTTTTTAACCTACAAAATACTATGAGGCGCATACAATTTTTTTATTTTCATAGATGAGGAAAGTAATATTTAGAAAGGTCAAGTAAAACTCGCTCAGAGTTACCCAAAGTGGCAGACTCTAGACCTGAACCCTAGGTCTACACTCTTAATCATCACCCTGTGAGATGACGAAGCAACTTTTACTGAGTATTCACTTAAAACATGCCAAATCCTTAAATCACCCTACTTTAGTTTTTTAATTTGTTTTTAGTTAATGAATTAATTTTTTAAAGGAAGCTCCACATCCAGTGTGTGGCTTGAACTCACAACCCTCAGGCCAATAGTCTAATGTTCTACCGACTGTACCAGCCAGGCACCCCCAGATCACCCTACTTTAATCTTTCAAGACTGATATGGCTAAAAGGACCCATCACAGGGGCGTGTAAGCCCTGACCGCAGGCAGCACCACACTCTCTCAACTCTTGAGGCCACACCTGTGGAACTTTCTGCCGTGCCGTGAACTGCTTGCCCAGCAGCCATCACAAAACCAAACGAAAACCCTTCATACCCCTTCTTCATCTGTTGGCCTTTGGCTCCTTCCTTTGTTCTCCGTGCAACAGCTTTCTGATCCCCCTCAAGGAAATCCAGTTTATCAGAAAAGCCTGGGAGTGAAGAGGTACTTTGATCAGGACCAACGCATTCATTTTAAGAAAAACTTAAGAAAGAAGGTTGTTACTTGCTAAATTAATTTTAAGAGATACCATCTTGTTCCCCCACATCGTCCCCAAACCTTAGGCCTAATGGTTCCAATCAAGGCTCCAGAGCAGTATGTGTTCAAATCAGCAGCTACCCCTGCTCCCTATATCCTTAGGACAGAGATATACTGACCTTTCTGATACTTCTTAATGGCGTTCATCATGTGTGTTTTCTCTCGCTGCCTCTTCTGAAGAACCTCTGTTTGCACCTGGGACATGAACACAGAGCTGTTATACCCACTCCAGACCATCGCTGTAAGTACCTACAGGCTTTTGGTAACAACGCTGCGCTAACACCGCCACCACTGCACACTTACTGTGCCAGAACTATGCTAAGGCTCTAAGCATATTCTTAGTTCTCTAAGCATATTCTCAGCCACCCAGTGAAGTAGAAATTCTTCCCAGCCCTGAAGCTGAAGCACAGAGAAGCTAAGTAGCTTGCCTAGGTCACAAGGTGGGAAAGTACGCAGCTGCATACGCACCCAGGCGGCCTGCACTCTTACCCTGTTCCACTGCCCAGCCTACGAAACCGCGCCAAATCATGTCTAGGTCTACACCCAGTTCTCTCCATTAATTATACGTGAGCAGATTAAGTGTCTAACCCACTGCCATTATGAGGCATGAAAGTACGAACAGAAACAATCACCCAAAAAACAATAAAGAAAAAAGTTGTAAGGACAAAAGATGCTTATACTCAAAGGCAGGGTTTCCTAATCTCGATACTACTGATAGCATGGCCAGGATCACTCTGTGTTGGGGTGTGGACAGCTGCCCAGTGCATTGTGGGACCTTTAGCAGCCTCCCTGCCGTCCACCCGCTAGATGCCAGGAGCATGCTCCCCATGGAGAGGTGACACTAAAACTGTCCCCAGATGTTGCTGGATGTTGCCTGGTAAGCAAAACTACCCCCGGGTGAGAGTCACTGCTGCTAGGTTTCTTCAAGCTAGAAACAGTGAGCTAACAGGCCCAAGTGACGTTCTCGTTGGCTTTGACGAATTAGGCTCTGTTCCACCAACTGCCTGCATCTTTGAGTTGGTCTAGGCCATCAACCACCCAATAAATGCACAGCTGCCCTTCCGCAGAGGATAGGACGCTCACCTACTTACTCTGCTGAGCACCCAGCAGTGAAGTGACCCCTAATGTGGACAGCAGCTCAGCACCCCACATCACAAGTGTTTATGTCCAAAATGCGGACAAAGTCTGAACGCTTCTGCTGATCCTCCTCACGCTCACTTCTTCCCACAACCCTGACTTTAACTCCTGTCATCTTCTTTCCTAAATAACCATGAAATAACAAAGAGATTCCCTGAAGTTCATGGTATGCCTGCCCTTTTTCACCTAAGGTTTTACATTAGAACCCAGACATTCATAGTTCAAGCACACATGTGCCATTTTCCCCTCTCAGTTGGATCACAATCAATAGCATGGTTCTTTCAAGGACTCTACAATCATCTAGTCTAGTGATGCTCAAAGCAGGATGCGTTTCAGAACCATCTGAGAAGTTTTGGGGAGAAGGGAAGAAAACACACACGGCTTCCCAGACATTCTGAAGCCTGGAAATCTGTTTTGAAACACTTCCCCAGGTGATTTTGTCGTGGTCAGGTTTGGGCTCCACAGATCTGGGCTCTCCTCTTCACTGCACACATGAGCAGATGGGGCCCCGCGGAATGAAGGACCCTCCGCTGCCCCTGGGGAGACCCTGCTGTCTAGAAAAGGTAGTGCTCGTGCATATGCGCACATACCCACCACGGTGAGATACTAAATGCAAGCTAGAGCACACACAGGGTGCGGACGCAGACCTGACCCAGGCACCCCAGCCTGCCAAACACTCGGCCTCATCCCACGTGCCCACATCTTCCTTCTCACCTTCTTCCCGTATTTCCTAAGTGCTCGCAGTTGCTTAGCCTTCTCAGACTTCTCCATGGCGGCCTGTTTAGCCTGCAGCTTCTGCCGAATCTGAAACACCAAATACTGTCAGCTTCTGTTAAGTGAATCTGGGCTAACCACCACTTAGGGTGCGCTGGAGCAGGGAGTACATCTTCCCAGTTCTGCAAACTGGAGCTCAGAGGAATCTTGTGAATCCTCTTTTACACGTGAGGACAAGAGGCCCAAAGGCTGGGCACTTTGTCCAAGACACCAGAAGTATCCGTGGTGGAACCGAAAGTGACCTTCCCACCCCCAGGGTGCTGTTTGTTCTGCTATGCACAAATGCCTGCTTGCACCAGGAGAAACCAACTTCTCCCCAGCCCAACTGTCTGCAGACTGAGGCCAAACCACCATGTAGCCTCAGTCCCCTTCTCCGTTTCACCACATACATGTTGAAAACTCAGACAGGTACCAGGCCCCTCACTTTTTCCACCAGACACACACCTTTCAGTCAAAGGGCAAGCACTTGTCAGTATGAGTGTACAGAGGGGTGTCCAAGCTTATCTCTAGATTAGCTTCCCCAAGTAGCACGGAGACAAGAGCTCCCTAAAATCCTTCTAGAAACCCAACAGAACTATCAGAATATATCTTGGGATTAAATTTTGACAATTCTCTCCCTCCCAGAGTTAAATGAGGACCAAATTCTGTGTAACTCTAAATTATACTACATCTGAGTTGTATATTAATCCCTCATCTTACAGATGAGAAAAACTGACACCAGAGAAAAGGAATTGTTTATAAATTACAACACTGCCCTGGCAGTGGCAGGACAAGAGGTGTGTTTTTTCTTTTTCTTTTTTTTTTTTTTTGAGGTGTGTTTTTTCTATACGCTATGCCATGACCACGCCAGCTAGGAAATGCAAAAGGCCATCTTTATCTTGGAACCACAGTTCTTTCTTTTTTTTTTAAATGTTTTATTTATTTCTGAAAGAGAGAGAGAGAGACAGTGTGAGCAGGGAAGGGTCAGAAAGAGAGGGAGATACAGAATCTGAAGCACGCTCCAGGCTCTGAGCCGTCAGCACAGAGCCCAACGTGGGGCTTGAACCCATGAACCGTGAGATCATGACCTGAGCCGAAGTTGGATGCTTAACCAACTGAGCCACCCAGGCGCCCCGGGACCACAGTTCTTATACTACTTCTCCTCCCCCTAAATGTTTAAACTAGGGGAAAAAAATCATCCTTCTATTTATCTAACTGGTGGTGACTGGCATGAGTCTGAAGTAGGCAGTCAAGATGAACATTTGTCCTCTGACAACCAATTCCCTATTATTGGGCTTAGTATTTTTTAATTTTCTTTTAAGGCTTATTTATTTATTTTGAGAGAGGGGAAGAGCATCTGCGAGTGAGAGAGGGGCAGAGAAGGAGGGAGTGAGAGAATCGCTAGCAGCCAACCTGGGGCCTGAACTCAAAACTGCGAGATCATGACCTGAGCCGAAATCTAGAGTCGGGCGCTTAAACCCGTGGAGTCACCCGGGAACACCGTGGGCTTAATTCTTTTTTTTTAATATTACAGGAGATAAGCCAGCTGACTACACTTAAGTATAAAGCCTTGGTTTTCCAGAGAAAACCTTTGTTTCTGGGATGCCCGGGTGATTCAGTCAGTTGAGCATCCGACTTCAGCCCAGGTCATGATTTCACGGTTTGTGAGTTTGAGCCCTGCATTGGGCTCAGTGCTGACAGCTCCGAGCCTGGAGCCTGCTTCAGACTCTGTATCCCTCTCTCTCTACCCCTCCATGACTCATGCTCTGAAGAATAAGTATTTTTTTTAAAAATTGAAAAAAAAAAATAAAGAAAAACCTTTGTTTCTTACCTTCTGCATCTGCTGATCAGACTTGGCCATCTCCGCAAAATAGTCAGTGGGCCTCTTGGTAGGGACTTTGAGCTGATGGAGGCGGGGTAACATGGAAAGCACGGCAGCCTGGGCCTGCCGGTAGCTGAGGATGTAGGACAAAGTGTGAAATAAGCTAAGGGGGAGAGACCTTCTATTCCCTCTCACTTGCCTATACATCAAGGATGACCTTGGAGTTTTTCATGGTCAGAAAAATGCTCAACATCTGACCACCACCAGCAAGAACACACACACACACAAATGAAAATGTAACAAAGCCTCATTAACTTGGTATCGAGGAGAGATTTAGCTGTATACTCTTTGAAGAGGAAGGGGAGTTCTGCTAAAAATAAATTAGTTTAAGAGAGTGACCACGCTAAAAATACCCCTTAACTTATAAATTAATACCAATTATGAGTTCTCATGCAGTCACTAAAAAAAGTCATGCAAGAACCTTCTGAGGCAAGTTTCTGTTTTAATAACTGAAAACACACCAAAAAAACTTTAAAATTGAATACTTCAAAATAAAAATTAAAAATAAAATAAACCAGACTTTGGATTATAACCGGTAGACCAAGGTACTCTTTTCTCAACCAGGCACTACCTCCTACCTCTTTTTAGTAAAAGGAAGCTTCCTTCTCCCTCCCAGGCTTATGACAATTTCTGAGGAGTACAGGCTCACCACTTCCCCCGCCCGCCTCTCTAGCACAGGGACCCACACTTCTCCCACACTTTAAAACAAACATACAAACTCATCTCCCGCTGGAAGTCATCTTCCGGATCAACAGCTTTCTGATCCTTGTTCTGAGGGGCTGACTGAGGTCCACTGATTTCCGGCACAGGACCCAAGGTCACATCAAGCCTTTCGACCCATTCCAGATCCCGCTTGAATTCAGCCAAACACTGCTTCAGGCCGCTCTAGGAAATTCAGACACTGAGCCTACACGAAGGACACAGGCCAAGGGACAAAGCACTAAACCCCAACATCCGGACCGCTAATTGACCCTCCTGGCAATGCTCAGGCTGCGTCTTCCCTGGGACAAGAACTCAGTCGGCCAAGCACAACTGTGCCTCGTGAGCATCCCGTGTCCTAGGACCCCCGACCAGGCGCCCGGGCTCACCACGTCGTTCACAGCTTTCTTCGGCCCCTCTAGCACCACGTTGAGGCCCGGCTTAAGGAGCCCTCGGGAAAACGCATCCTGCAACTGCAAGGCACAATCGGCAGTCAGCACCGGGGCAGTGAGGACCCTCTCCCGCGCCCAGCCCCGGGAGCTCGGCCGACACCTACCTCTCTGTCCGTGACCAGAGAATCATCAGAATCCGAGTCCGAACCTGACAGCGGGGGGGTGTCCATGTCGCAGCGAGCGTGCACGTCCACCCTAGTTGACGGAGACGGGTGGCCTGAGGCCTGCGCGGCCGGAAAGGGGCGCCTCTCGCTGCTTCTGCCTGCCCCCCGCCCCTTGCTCGCACCCCGCGACCCACGTGGTTCCGAGCCGCACCAGCGCCTACTGCTCGGTGCCTCCGCTGAACTTACCCATCAGGCTTCCGCTTCCGGCCGAACACCCGCACTTCCGGTTTGCCGTTGCTATAGGAACGGCTCCGGCGTCCGAAAGAGCCGGGTTGCTCCGGACCTGTGGGTGTTCTACCTCTGGATACGCGTCGTCTGGTGACCCAAAGAGAAGACGCGAAAGGTGTAAGCGCGTAGCTGGGGGTCCTCTGGAGGAGCAGGAAGCCGCGAGGGAGCGAAGGAGAGGGGAGAAACAGCGGCGGCGGCGACGGAAGGGGGACGGCGGGGGGCCGGGGAGAGGGGCGGACGGGGAGTGGGGGGACGGAGGAGCGTTCCGGGGGCGGGGCCAGGGGCGTGCCCGGGGCGGGGCACGGCGGGGCGACGCGCGCCTCTACGCTCACCTGCTGCGCTCCTTGTTCAGCGAACTCTTTGCCGGGTACCATGTCGACCGTGGTGGCTCAGTCGCTGCATGTTTTTGGTCTTCGATCCCACGTGGCCAACAATATCTTTTTCTTCGATGAACAGATCATTATATATCCTGCAGGAAATCACTGTGTGAAATACAATGTGGATCAGAAGTGGCAAAAATTCATTCCAGGTAAAAAACCTTTGCGTTCTACTCACGCATTTAACCATGACAAATGTGACCCTATAATCCCGACAAGACTATAGAAAGGAAAGTATTTTGGCCAACTTAAATATACGTATAGTTTTATAAACATAGAAGGAGTACACATCCATCTGCATTAACATGTAGATTAACCACACATGCGTAGTTAAAATGCCATGTAAAATGATGTTAATTTAAAAGTACTTTCTTGGGGCGCCTGGGTGGCTCAGTCGCTTGGGCATCCCACTTCGGCTCAGGTCATGATCTCATAGCTCGTGGGTTCGAGCCCCGCGTAGGGCTCTGTGCTGACAGCTAACTCAGAGCCTGGAGCCTGCTTCAGATTCTGCGTCTTCTCTCTCTGACCCTCCTCTGCTCACGCTGTCTCTGTCTCTCAAAAATAAATAAAAACATTTTAAAAAACTTAAAAAAAAAACTACTTTCTTTCACTGTGATTTAATTAAAAAAAAAAAGTCTCTTTTCATGCAGCTGTAATATTGTCTTTGTCATCGCCAGGGCCACTTTTTTAGTCGTTGAACACTGCTGGATTTCCAGAGTTCAGTACCTTCATTACAGACCATTTGAATCCGTGTATGATCAAGACCCTGGAGGTTTAATCACAAACCACAGATAATCGTTTGTATAATGTTACATTTGTGTTTGTTCACACTGGTCCTGTTAATGATACAGCTGATTTCCACAACTCAGTCGCTCTTTTTCCAGTCTTTATTGCATTCAAAATGTTTGATCAGGACATATGCCTACAAAAGAGTGTTCACTACATATATCTAATGTCTGAAGAACTATGATCCAATGAAGGGCCATAAACCCACCACGCACGGTAGGAAATAGAATATTGCCAGTGTTTCTCCCTGATTTGTCCTCACACATACATACTCACACCCCGTCCTGTATATTATAATTATTCCCTTATTTCTTTTTATAGTTTTTCCATGTATATGTGTGGCCTAATAGAAAATACATCTTTGTTTTTGCTATTTACCAAGTTTATATCAATTTAATCATGGTTATACATACCCTGAGACTTACTTCTTTTGTTCAACATCATACTTTTGAGATTCATGCATCTTGATACGTATTAATTGAATCATTTTATTGCTATATAGTGTTCCATCATATGAACAGAATACCCCAAACATGTTTCTAGCGTGGATGGACATTTGGGGAACAACAGTTTTTTGCTATTACAAAGCATCTTGCTATAAAGTTTCTTGCATTTATGTACGCCCATCCACTTGTGCAGATTTTGAAGGGCACATGGCCAGGACTAAAATTACTGGGTAATGTGGTAGTGTGGTAGGGTTTTCTTTCCTTATGAAAAGTAAAGCCTCCATGTCAGGACTCTCGGTGTGCGAATCCTGCTAAGTAGTACTCATTTACACTCCCACCAGGAGCACGTGAGAGTTGCCATTCCTTCCCAACCTCTCCAACCCTCGGTATTGTCCAACTTCCAAATATTTTGCTAAGCGAGTGGTTAAGAAAAGTATCTCGTTGTAGTTTTGGTGTGCCTTTCTCTATTCCTGCTGAGGATGAATATCTTTTCACATGTTTATGGGCTATTCCTATTTAGTCTTATATGAATGCCTTCTTCAAATCTTTTACCCATTTTTAGTTTTTTTGGTTATTTTCTTATTGATTTATGGGCAGACTTTAGATCTTGGTTATAGAATTCATCCCAGGATGGGGCTTACGTTTTCTCCTTTTTTATACTATCTTGCTGAACAGAAATTCTTAGTTTTAGGATGGAAGTGAAACTTATCAACCTTTTCCTTTTTGTGGCTTGTTAAGGAATTCTTCTCTACCCCAAGATTATTAATATATTCTTCTATATTATCTCTTTTATGCTTTATACTTCTGTCTTTCACCTTTTAGGCTCTGAGTTAGGAGGATGCTTAATGTGTTAGGGAAATAGCAAGGAGGTCAGTGTGGCCAGAGTGGAGTGAATGGAGGAGCAGCGAGTGAGAGGACAGATTGAAAAGTTCTCGGGGTTTTGTAGGTCAAAGGCTCTTACTCTGATGAAACAGGATGCTATAGGGGGCTTCTGAGCAGTAACAGGATCTGACTTAGGTTTCGATAGGCTCTCTGGCTTCTGTATAGATAATAGATTTCAGGAGGGGCAAGGGAGGAGGCAGGAGACCAGGGGAGAAAAGATGCTGGCTTGGAGTACAGTGGTGGCAGGGAGTAGGGTTGGTGACAGAGAAGCCTGAAGAAGGAGCAGGTTTTGTGGAGAGTATGGGGAGGTTAGTTTTGACATGGGAAGATTGGGATGCCCACTAGTCATGCAATGGAGATCTTAAGTGAGCAGTTTGATTTGGGGTCTAGATTCAAGGAAAAGAGGTCCAGGCAGGTGATAGACATTTGAAGGTCATCCACCTAGAGGTGAAATATATAGTCATTCAAATGGCAGAGATCCCCTTAAGGAGTGAATGTATTTATAAAAGAGAAGACGCCTAAATAGTGCACTCAGAAGCACTCCTACATTTAGTGCTGGGGAAATGGGGAAAAGCCAGCAAAAGAGACTTTGAAGGAATATCCAAATGATAGGAGGAGATTCATGCAACAGGTGAACATATTTCAAGGAAGAGTCTGTCATCAACTGGGTTAAAACAGTGCAAAGGCATTTTACAAGCTCTGCAATCAGCCAACATATATTAAGCACCCATTTGGTGCCAGGCACTGGTGACTCAGTGAGTGGATAGGTGAAGAAAGCCATGGCCCATGCTCTCTAGGAGCTCTCAGTATTGCCATGGAGAAGGGTGTGATTTCAAAGGAGCAGGACTTGGAAATGACCAGGACAGATGCTCTGCCAGGTACAGCCCAGGCACGAAAGCACGAAAGCAAAGAGGGAGACGTTTTCCTTTGCCTTTTCCCCAGGCAATTTCATCTGTGTTCACAGTTTCCACTTTCCACTGTGACTCTTATCTCAAATCTGCATTTTCAGTCCCAACCTCTCTTCTTGAGCCTTAGAGTCATATCCAGTTGTCCACTAGACCTCTCTACCTAAATGTCCCACAGTGTGCACCTCACACACAATATATCCAGAACTGAATTTGTCGTTTCCTTTTTTTCTCCCTCTCTTTCCTTAAGACCCTACCTCACTAGATTGTCAAATGCATGATAAAGCTACGATCACAAAAATGATGTGGAGCTGGTATAAATATGCCCAAACCCCAGTTATATACATTTAGATACGTAAATGAATTGAATACATCATAAAGGTGGCATTAGGAATCTGTGCTGGGACAACTAGTTAGGTATTTAGGAAAAAGGAATCAATCTAAATCCCTACTTCATTCCCTGAGATGAAGTAAAGACTTTAGTGTAAAAAAAAAAAAAATGAAATCAGAAAAAACTAGAATCACATAAGCATGAGTAATCCTTGGATGGACTGTTTTCTGTAAAAAACAGTGGACATAATCTTCACCATGACCCCAACTCCCTCGGCTTATGTTCCTTCCCAGCTGTCACCCCTACTCTCAGTCACCAGATGTCAGTCATTGCTTGTTTCTCTCCTTCCCCTGCACCACCCAGGCAGCCACTGGGTCCTACTTGCCATTTCTCTCATCTGCCATCCCAGCCTCCATACTGCCTGTCACTACCATCCTGTTTTTGGACTTATCTGCCCACCGGTTTCCTTCCCTCCAGGTCTGTCTTCCACACAGTTGCCAGAGGGATCTTTCCACGACATGCATCTGACCCTTCCCAAAATTCCTCGGTGGCTTTTCATTTGTCTCCGTGATAATGTCCAAACTCTCATTCAAGGCTCCCAATGATCCCAAACCTGGGGTCTTTTCCAAGGCACAGGCACTCGCTGAAGCCCTTCCAGAGAGGTCCTGCTGCTGGACAGACTCCCTCTAGCTTGCTGGGAAGCACAGCATAGGGCCCAGGGCATCACTTTCTGCCGCTTCTCCGCTGCCTTGCTCACCCTCCCTGCCTTGGGCTTGAATCGGGGTGGGCTTTTCCACAAGGCACAGTAGGCACAGAGCCCAGGGCCCGTGATACTTTTAGGGACTAAGAAAATGAGTATAATAATACTCAATCCAGTCTGGGCTATATTGTTCTTTATACTAATGCAGTCATAAGATATCATTTTTACCCCCTTATTTTTTAAACCATTTTATTAATTTTTACTCTTAATGGAAGAAGGGACCCATGAAAATCATAATGTGGGCCTGATTTCATCTCCCAAATAAAGTACTTGGCCCTTCATCTTTGCCTCAGCCTCTGCTTTCTAGATCACAACTTTTATTCTCCTGCTTTTTACCTCATGGCTGCAAGATGACTGCTCTATCTCCAGTTATCACTGAACACATTCCAGGAAAAGTCGGGGTAGAATGCATCCGTCTCTGGTTTTCGAGAGACTGTAAAGCCAGTCCAGCAGACTGGCCAGGGCTTCACACAGATGACCTATCCGCGGGGCAGCCTGGGGACTCCAGCAGTTGGTGTCTCGGCCTCGAAAGCAGGGGAGCACTGTCTCCTGGCTGCTCAGGACGTGGAGGCCCCCCTGTTCCACCCGTCTGCACCCACCTTTGGTCTCCCCGGGCTCACGTGCGATGCCTCTCCCATGCACACCTCGGCTCTTCCTGCCACCTGCCCCCCCCCAACCCCGTCCCACCTGTCGCCCCTCTGGCATCATTCCCTGACTTCCTACCTCAGCCTCAGGGAGGTCCTCATCCTAGCCATTTTCCTAACACCTCAAACGTAGCGGAGCCAAGGGACTGCAGGGATTGACAGTTACCTGTTTCTGTGCCTTTTCTTCCATGTGTCAACCTTGCCTCCACTGTGCCCGGTACGTGTTGAGTCACGGTGAAAGCATGATCTGCCCTCATTATACCCCTTTACCTCTGTTCGCAGGCTCAGACAAGAGTCAGAGCATGCTGGCCTTGTCCATCAGTCCCAATCGGCGATACCTCGCCATATCCGAGATCGTGCAAGAAAAACCCATCATCACCATTTACGAACTGTCGTCCATCCCTTGCCGGAAGCGCAAAGTCCTTAACAGTTTTGACTTCCCTGTTCAGAGATTTATCAGCATGGCTTTTTCTCCAGACTCCAAATACCTGTTGACTCAGACATCACCTCCAGAGTCAAACCTTGTCTATTGGCTGTGGGAGAAACAGAAAGTAATGGCTGTTGTTAGAATCGACTCTCAGAACAATGCTGTCTACCAGGTACCTCCCAACATCACAACTATTGTGCAAGTTGTAAAAAATAGTAAGAGCTGCCTTTTATTGAATGTTTTCCATGTGCCAGGAACAGTGCCAATTTCTTAACATGCGCGTTTTGGAAAAGATCTTTTTTTTTTTTTTAAGTTTCTTTATTTTGAGAGAGAGCATGAGTTGGGGAGAGGCAGAGAGAGAAAGAATCTCCACACTGTCAGTTGCAGGGCTCGAAATCATGACTGTGAGATCACGACATGAACTGAAACCAAGAGTTGGACGCTTAACCAACTAGAGCCCCCAAGATGCCCCTCTGAATTTGTACTTTTAAATTAATCTCTCAACAGCCATATATGGTCTGCATAATTACTATCCTTGTTTTATTTATTTAAAAAAATTTTTTTAATGTCTATTTTTTATTTTTGAGAGAGTGTGAGCAGGGGAGGGACAGAGAGAGAGAGAGACCCTGAATCCGAAGACAGGCTCCAGGCTCTGAGCTGTCAGCACAGAGCCTGAGGCGGGGCTTGAACCCACAAACTGCGAGATCATGACCTGAGCTAAAGTTGGCCGCTTAACCGACTGAGCCACCCAGGCGCCCCACTATCTTTGTTTTATAGATGAGAGAACTGAGGTTCCAGGGGGTTAAGTCACCCACCCAAGTATCACACAGGTGGGGAGCGGCAGGGTCAGGAGCCTCGGGCTCCAGTGCCCGTCCACTTTTCTCTGGCCCAGAACTGCTTTCGCAGGCCAAGCAGATGAATTGATAACTTGCTTTGTCTTGCTGGCCCTGTCTTCTTCCTAACAGCATTACCAGGCAGCGGGTGGCTTTCAGGAATGTAACATGAAGCGGTTGATCTTGAGGACGTGTCAACAAAATTGCAGTCGGGAGTGGCATTTTCCATTGTGGTTTGAGGGCAAAATGAAGAGGACCCATGAGGAGGCTGGTTGAGGAGGCAGTGGGCCCCGGGGAGGTATGGCCACCGCAGTCTAGGATCTGGTACTCAGCTTTACAAGTTCAGGAACTCAGATCTGCTTGTGTTCAGAGATACTAGCTAGCCAGTGTCTCAGGAACAGACTCCCTTATTCCCACAAGAGGCTGGTGAATAACCTGGCATGTGACAACGAGAGCACTCACATTATTTATCTGGTATATTTCCTCCCTGGTAATAGAGAACTCAGGAGGTGAAATTAGTAATCAGAGGTTGCTTGGTGATCACCGTATCAGACCAAAGGGAGAGAGAGCCAGAAGATTCTTCCACCTAGGCCTTGCTGAGGTGGAGTCCAGCGTCCTATTCAGGGCAGAATACATCCTCTCTAACAGAGTCAGTAAACACTTACCGGATGCCCACTGTGAACCCAGCATCCAGAACACAGAGATGAGCCACCCGTCAATTGCTTACCACCTAGTAGAGGTGACTGCCGTTACTGTACCTCCCAGTTGGTAGGAGACTCCCTTCCCCTGGACCCACCAGATCCTCCTTTTCCTGTGTTTCCAGCTGAGCGTCCGTACCATTTTGTTAGCACAGAGTTTAGCTGTCGTCAGGAACTGCTTATGCTCTTTGGGGCCTCTGCAAAATGATTTTTGTGGGTTTCCTGGTTTAAGATGCATGGGCCAGACAAATACAGTGAATCTTTGCTTTTATCAAATATGGTATCAAAATTTATCATGACTCCCTGATGTCTAAAGGATTCTCTGAGGCACCTGAAATAAGTATTCGTTCATAAAACGAAAAGTAATGCAATCAAGTTTGTTTTAGAAATTGTTTTTTTTTTTATCCTTTTACATTTTACAGGTGAGCTTCAATCCTCAAGATAACTCTCAGGTCTGTGTCACTGGAAATGGGATATTTAAGCTTCTCCGTTTTGCCGAGGGCACCCTGAAGCAAACCAATTTTCAGAGGGGAGAACCCCAAAACTATCTAGCCCACGCATGGGTGTCTGAAGACAAGATCATTGTTGGCACTGACACAGGCAGGCTCTTCCTCTTTGAATCTGGAGATCAGCGCTGGGAGACAAGCATATTGGTCAAGGAGCCTACCAGTGACACCAGGAGCCTGGGGGTGATCCAGGAGTCGGAGAGGTAATGGCGCCCCTCAGGGCTGGGGCTCTTGTGAAAGTACGTTCATCATACCTACAGCGCTGTGTGCAAACAGGATTCTTCAAAAGTCACTCAGAACCCCTCCACCTTAAAGTCGACTCTTTTCATTTACCCCTCTGCCTTTCTCATGTTCATCTATATTCAAGCACAAATTTGACAGTTATGATGATAGCCTAGATACAATTCGTTTTCTTCTCATATGCATTCTATAAGTATTTTAGCATGACTAGTCTTCAAAACTCCAGATTTTTAAAAATGTCATTTCTGACGGCCACCTAACTTACCAACTCAATTAAATAAATGGCCACCAAGCTCTCGCATTGTGCAAGGCACCTTGCACGTGTCCTCAAGGACTTTGCCATTTAGAAGGAGCCAGTAGACCAACAAAGAAATGCAGGGAAGTGTTACTGGTAAATATGACAAAAGCATATGGGGTAAAGTGGGGGCTCGGGTTAATTTTACCTCTCCTTCAGCCTATAATGGTCATATCTCACACATGTTGAAGTATACGGCTGGATTACTAGACACTGCTTGAAGCACTTTGTGTGTTTTTACTTAGTCTTACCCTATATAGTATATATTATTATCATGCCCATTTTATAGAACAGGACACTGAAGCTCAAATAGGTTAAGTGACTCACCCAAGACCATAGCCCTGTCTGCCTGGCTCTGGAGCTGAGCCCTCAACACATGGCATCTTGTAGATTCTTCTTCCTTGTTAACTTTCACTCCGTCATTTTTCGCCATCCCCCACACCCATGACATCTCCTTTTTCTGTCATGATTCTATTAAAAGCTTCCTAGTAAGTCCCTCTGCCCTCTAGTTTGCCATGTTCCTAATCCTACAGTGGGTCCAGTGCTCTAGGAATAAACCCAGGGGCACCTGGGTGGCTCAGTTGGTTTAAGTATCCAACTCTTGGTTTCGGCTCAGGTCATGATCTCATGGTTCGTGCGTTTGAGTCCTATGTCAGGCTGACAGAGCCTGCTTAGGATTCCCTCTCTCCCCCTCTCTCTGCCCCTCCCTGGCTCATGTGCTCACTCTTTCTCTCTTTCCCTCTCTCTCTCAAAAATAAATAAATAAACTTTAAAATACAGAATAAAGCCCAGACTCCTGAACTTGGCCCACCCATCCCTGCTGCTCTGACCCTTCTTCACATCCGGGGCATCAGCTCCGGCCTCTGTCTACTGCACGTGTCTTGCGCACTCTTGTTTCTGAGCTTGGTCATATGTAGGTCCACCCACCCCGCTGCTCTGGACACACTCCCATTCCGACATACTCCTGCTTGTTCTTCAGATCAGCGGGGAGTTCTCAGCCTCTGCTCATCTCAGATGGGGGCACCTCTTCTGTAACTGTCAGAAAGTCCTGCTTCCGTCCCACCCAGCTGCCCCCTGATGGTTCTTAGCACTCGTCCCCTAGACTAAAAGCTCCTAGGAGCAGGAACTGGGTCAGTCTTACCATTGTTTCATAGGGTTGTTGACACCATATAATTCCAATAAATATTTGTGATGTGGAAGGAAGGGAGGGAGGATTCAAATCTCAGCCCTTCCACTTACTAGTTGTGTGATCTTAGAAAACTCTCTGGGCCACTTTTTCGTAGATGAAGGGGGTATAATAATGCTAGCAACAACCACAGTAATAGTGACACACAGGCTGGTGAGACTACCAGATGGATGGGAAACCTTCCAGTCTTCCTCTGGACTTTGTATAGCAGCCCACAGGCTGGCGTTTGGCCATGGAGAACAGGCTCACAATGGGCGATTTCTCCCGCATCCAAAGACAGCCCTTTGTTCTTTTCTTTTCTTTTCTTTTCTTTATTTTATTTTATTTTATTTTATTTTTCAAATAGTTTATTGTCAAATTAGTTTCCACATAACACTCAGTGCTCATCCCCACAAGTGCCCTCCTCCATGCCCATCACTCCCTCCCCCCCACATCCATCAGTCCTCAGTTTTTGTCAGCATTCAAGAGTCTCTCATGGTTTGCCTCTCTCCCTTTCCCCCACCATTTCCCCCTTCTTCTCCCCCTTGTTCCTCCGTCAAGTTCCTCCTAATCCTCCTATACGTGCAAACATATGATATTTGTCCTTCTCTGCCTGACTTATTTCGCTCAGCATCACACCCTCAAGGTCCATCCATGTTGCTACACATGGCCAGATTTCATTGTTTCTCATTGCCACGTAGTATTCCATGGTATAGATAAACCACATCTTCTTGATCCGTTCATCTGTTGATGGACACTTAGGCTCTTTCCACGTTTTGGCTATTGTGGAGAGTGCTGCTATGAACATTGGGGTACATGTGCTCCTATGCATCAGCATTTCTGTATCCCTTGGGTAAATTCCTAGCAGTGCTGTTGCTGGGTCATAGGGGAGTTCTATTGTTAATTTTTTGAGCAACCTCCACACTGTTTTCCAGAGGGGCTGCACCAGTTTGCATTCCCACCAACAGTGTAGGAGGGTGCCCGTTTCTCCACATCCTCGCCAGCATCTAGAGTTCTCTGATTTGCTCATTTTAGCCACTCTGACTGGCGTGAGGTGGTATCTCAGTGTGGTTTTGATTTGTATTTCCCTGATGAGGAGGGATGCTGAGCATCATTTCATGTGTCTGTTGGCCATCTGGATGTCCTCTTTGGAGAAGTGTCTGTTCATATCTTCTGCCCATTTCTTCACTGGGTTGTTTGTTTTTTGGACACAGCCCTTTGTTCTTATCCCTAGCTGAACTCATCTCCTTAGGATGACCTGTAAACTGTATGCTCTTTTCTTTTTCTAGCCTGATCGAATTTCCAACAATGAGTTCCCCGATCCCTTCCTATGAACAGGTCATGATGGCCAGTAGCTACGGCCAGCTGGCCATGCCCCAGGTGTTCGCCATTGCAGCCTATTCAAAGGGATTTGCCTGTTCTGCTGGGCCAGGGAGAGTTCTCCTGTTCGAGAAGATGGAAGAGAAGGATTTTTACCGGGAGAGCAGGGAAATCCGGGTAAGGAGGGGAGAACCGGGTCCTCCTGGCATGTGCTGTCCAGCAGCAGAGCACCGACAGGGAGGTTGCTGGAAGGAGAAGGCTGCAGCGCTGGGTGGAAATGGGGAATTGAGCCGTTTGTCCTGAGGGAAGTTTTAGGAGGGAGCAGACAGAGCAGGGGTTCAAAGTGGGAGGATCTGGATTTGAATTCTGGCAGAGAACTTCAGCAAGTTATATTTTCACTTTGAAGCTTAGCATTCCCATAAAAATTACATTATGATACATATTGATATTTAAGGTCAAGCACGCACTGCCTGGCACATAGGAAGCATTCAGAAAGTGTTTGTGGAATAAGTGATACAGAGGACTGTGGAGAGGGATCATCTGGTTGGGGAAGAACCAGGAAGGCTCTGGGTGTTTAGTGGTAATCTTTGGGGAGGGGTCTAAGAGGAAGGGTAACAGTTAATAGGAGGGAACAGGTTAGGAGTTGGAAGTGAATGGAATAGGTGGAGCAAAGGCACTGTGGCAGTGGGGAGCAGGTGGAGTGTCTGGGAGATACTCTCCTCCCCAGGGAAGAGGAGCTGAAAACCCTTGAAAGGAAAAGACTGGAGCTGAGGCCTGTGAAAGATTTCGAATGCCAGCCCAAGGAGCATGTGTGTAATTCCACGGACAGCCTGTGTCTGAGCAGAGAAGCATGACACTTAAGAAAAGCAATCTGCCTGTGGTCTGTTTGGAGGGGGGAGGAGGTGTGGATTTGGAGGCCCTGGACGTGAGGTGACACACAGTGAATGAGCCAGACTTGACTCCACCCTTATTGGCTGAGTGACTTGAGATGACTTGCTGAATCCAGCAAAGCCTCTGTTTCTTCAGTGAGAAAATAGGGCCTCATCCCTGCTGGTTAGCAGAAAGATGCACCAACACCCGTGTACATCAGGTGAGAGATGCTTGTGGCTCAATAAATGATAGCAGTCATTATTGCCACGATTAGGACTCGGGTAAGAGGCTTTGCTACTGAAGCCAGGAAGTAGTGAGATCTAGTCACCTCAGTGAGTAGCAGGGAAAGTGGGAAGAGAAAGAGCCTTTGCAGAGGTTAAGCCTATAGAGCTTTCCCTGAGTAGATATAAGGAGCTTCCAGAGATAACGCCCTGACTTTGAGACTGGCTGCCTGGGGAAAGATGCCAGAGGTAGGAAAGTTGGGGGTCAGAGCAAGGTGAGTGGGAACCAAGGAGAGTTTATCAATTCATCGTTTGGTTTGTTTATTCATTTGATAAGTATGTGCTGAGGGTTTGCTATGTGCCAGGCTCAGTGCTAGCGGCTGGCAATGCAGTAGGGAAGCAGACACACTAAGAGCATGTCCTTAGAACAAACAAATATGAGCAGATTGTCATATGGGGGTCACCACTGTGAAGAAAACAAAGCCAGGAGAAGGACAGGGAGTGAGAGGGGGTTCTGTTCTAGAGTTCCTCACTGAGGAACATGATGTTTGACCGGACACTGGAATAAAGCGAGTCCGTTGGAAATGTGGTTTAGACTTTGGGAGTGGGATCAATGTGTGTATACACACAAGCGTGCACACGCACGCATGCCCAGCGCTTAGCTTGTGTGTAGCACAGAGTTAATGCTTTATTTTTACTATTTTAAGGATTTATCATTGTGATTATTTTCACTACCACTGCTTTCACTGAAACTCTCATTTTAGGCAAAATCACAGACAAAACAAAACAAAAAAGGACTGAGGACAAACCTCAGCATTTCCTAATTTAGAGTCTGAGACAGAACGAGAACCCAGCAGGGGACCCTGAGAAGCAGTGGCCATTCGCTCACTCCTCTCACAAATGGCTGTCGCACACCTACCAAGGGCCAGGCTCCAGGACAGGTGGCTGGGTAGATGAACCGGCCGCGGCCACTTCCCCAAGGACCCTGCCGCCTGCGGAGGAGGGCAGCAAGGCCGCGCTTCCTCTTTTGCTGAGCGCTGCTGTGCGCTAGACACTGCCAAGCGCTGGCACACAGCCGTGGGATGCAGGCGGCCCTCGGTCTCTAGGCTCCCATTCTTCTTTACACGGTGTGATGAATGTGGCGGCAGAGGGACACTCCCTGGTGAGCACACTGAGGTGATACTAGAGCCCACCCAACCCAGGGCACCGCAAGGCAGGACAGGGTGGGACGTTCCTCCCTCCCAGAGCCCTCACTGGGCTGGCAGAGCAGGGGGCGTTGAGGGTGGGAAGGAGGCGGAGGTATACAGGAAGACACAACTCCAGGCAGGGGGAGGGAACCCTGAGAGCCCAGCGTCTTGGGCCCCATGGAGGCAGGTGCTGCCGTCACTGCTACAGGATCTAGGAAAGTCCAGATGATGATGATGACTGAGCAGGGGCCTCTGGCATCTCTAAAGTTGATGATGACATTTCAATACATGACACAATGGAAGGAACGAAGAACCGAGTGGCGATGGGATGGGCAGCCCAGCCTTTCAAGAAGTTTGATGGTTGGCAGGTGAAAAGCAATGGTGGGGAAAGGAAATCTAAGGTTAGGTCTGCTTGGGACCTCCAGGTCCTCTCAGAGGCTGCTCGTGGGCCCACCGAGTGACCCCTTTACTCTGCCCTGCTACTCACCCCGCATGGAAGAAGGGCTGTCACCTTCCCCTCTGCTGCCCCAAAGTGCACACTGGCCTGCTTGATGAGGTGGCAGCCGCACTGGGCTTCTGATAGGTGGGCGGGGGTGGGATTTCACCTAACGCTTGTTTCCCGAGGGGACTGCAAATTGAGATGTAGAGAATGGTCCTCTTTACATCTGCTGCCGTCTCTTAGCCACTGATCACTTCAGGGTGAATACGAAACTTGCAGAAACAGGTAACTCAGGCTCTCCCTTCTCCACGTCTGAGGGGGGTCCTTGGCAGCGTGCTGGTCTGGGGGTCTGTGAGCTGAAGGTACCTGCGAGGACTCCGAAAGCCCAAGTTCACACGGACAACGTGGGAACGTGACTGACAGTTGTCTTGCGTCTTGGGCAGATTCCTGTGGACCCACAGAGCAACGAGCCGAGTCAGTCGGACAAACAGGACGTCCTCTGCATGTGCTTCAGCCCCTCCGAGGAGACGCTGGTCGCCAGCACCGGCAAGAACCAGCTCTACAGCATCACCATGTCCCTGACAGAGATTAGCAAGGTGAGTCTTCCCAGCAGCACTTCCTTCCGGCCCAGGGACCGCCTACCGTGTGGGCAAATCTGAGTCCAGACTCTCTGAGCAGGGGCTCACTTAGCCCCTTCATAAGAGCGAAGAAACTCTAATCCTCAGGTGCCCCACAGAAGCACTCTTTCAAGGACACATTGGCTGTCAAGTTTAAATTGTACATATCCTTTAACCCCGCGGTTGTACTTCAGAGACTTCATCATACACATGCACATGCCGCTATACCTGCTCATGTGCACAAACATGCATGCATATAAAGAAGTTTATTGTTTCTTTTTGTTACACTGCAAACACTGCAATGAAAAAGCAGTATAAAGAGAGTCACTTTTTACTTCTAAAAGGTTCACTTTGTCAAGAGGATATTACATTTAAAAAAATTTTTTTTAAGGTTTATTCATTTTTCAGAGACAGAGAGAGACGGAGTGGGGGTGGGGGAGGGGCAGACAGAGAGGGAGACACAGAATCCGAAGCAGGCTCCAAGCTCTGAGCTGTCAGCAGAGTCTGACGCGGGGCTTGAACTCACGAGCTGTGAGATCATGACCTGAGCCAAAGTCAGACACTTAACCAACTAAGCCACTCAGGCACCCCTACAGTTTTAAACTTGTATGTACTTGATAGCACACATTCCAAATATATAAAGCAAAATTAGGGGAAAGTGGGTGATGAGCATTGAGGAGGGCACTTTTTGGGATGAGCACTGGGTGTTATATGGAAACCAATTTGACAATAAATTATACTTTTAAAGAAGCAAAATATATAAAGCAACATTTGACCAAACAATGAGGAAAATAGACCATCTATAATCACAGGAGGAGATTTTAACATATCTTTCTCAGTAATGGTGGAGTTTTTTAAATAACGGTTTTATTGAGCATTGACTGGCATTTATTCATATACCATACAATTCACATATTTAAAGTGTGTAATTCAGTGGTCTTGAGCATATTCACTGAGTCGTTGCAACCATTACCACAGTCAATTTTAGAACATTTTCATTGCTTTTCGTTCTTTTGGTTTGTCTCTGTGGATATGAATTACCATCTGAGGTCACTTCCTTAGCCCAATATGGATTTGCTCCCACCCACCATCTTTGTGCTGTTACTGTCAAATATATTTCCATGAGCCCAGTGATGCATAATATGCATATTGTTTTATACAGTCGCTTTCTCAATAAAGTAAAAGGAAAGTGGGGATGAGTGTGTATTTATATTATCCTTTCTAATGTCATAATACCTTTGCTGGTATTCTTTGTGGTTTTTTGGTGGATTCAGATTACTGTCTGGGGTCCCTTGCTTCAACTTGAAGAATCTCCTTTAGTATTACATGTAAGGCAGGTCCGCGAGCAACACACTCTTTGTTCTTATTAGGAATTTTTAAAAGATAGCCTTAAAAGATAGTTTTGCTGGATACATAGAATATTTTTTTAAGTTTATTTATTGGGTGGCTCAGTTGGTTAAGCATCTGACTTAGGCTCAGGTCATGATATCACAGTTCATGAGTTTAAGTCCTGCATCAGGTAAGCACAAGCCCTTCTCTGTCTCTCTCCGTCTCTCTGCCCCTTGTGGGATTCTCTCTCACTCTCATTCTTTCCCTCTCTTTCTCTCTGCCACTCACTCACTTATGCCCTCTTTCTAAAATAAATAAATAAATAAAGTTTATTTATTTTGAGAGAGACAGAAGCAGTGCGAGTGGGGGAGGGACAGAGAGAGAAGAGAGAGAGAGAATCCCAAGTAGGCTCTGCATTGCACATCTAACGCTTGCTGCTTTCAAGGTTTTTTCCTTGTCTTCAGTTTTCAATATTTTTACTAAAATGTGTCTGTGGATCTCTTTGTGTTTCAGCTTCCTGGATGTGTACATTAATACTTTCCAATAAATTTCGGAAATTTTGGCCATATTTTTTCAAATATTCTGTTCCCTGCGTCTCTCTCCCCTTCTCCCTCTCTCTCTATCCCTCATGGGATTCTCTCTCTCTCCCTCTGCCCTCACTGCACCATTTCCTCTCTCTCAAAAAAAAAAAAAAAAAAAAAAGCCTTAAAAAATTTTAATTGCCATTTTTAATTGTCATTTTAAAATTGCCTTTAAAGTAATAGCAGCATTGGAAAATATGCATAATATTAAAGCAGTCTTCCCATGGCCTGATTTCTGTGCACCCAAGCCAACTAATGTTCATGGGTAGTAATGGGGGCTGAAGTATACTGCCAGCCCTTTGCTTACTCTGCCAGATCTCACTCTGTGTGATTTCTCCAGGGGGAGCCTGCTCACTTCGAGTATCTGATGTACCCCTTACACTTCGCAGCCATCACCGGGCTAGCCACGTGCATCCGCAAACCCCTCATTGCCACCTGCTCTCTGGATCGAACAGTTCGCATCTGGAATTATGAATCGAAGTAAGGATGAAAGGCTTCGCAACTGCAGTGTGCAGGACCTCAGTTGTTAAATTTGTTCATGTGAATTATTTTAATTAGAGAGTCTTAAAGTGTAATTACTTGAAGCTTTCTTGGAAAAGGTTTTTTTTTTTTTAATCAAGTCCGTCAACTTACCTGTTCCTCTTCTCTTTTTGCTCGTGCTTGGGCTAGAACCCTGCTTTGTGTTTTATTAAGTGCTTCACCATATGCCAGACACCATGCCAGACACTAAAGACGTAAAGATAACACTCCAGTATCTCACCTTCTTACATAACCTCCTGTATTCTTCCAGTTTTCCTGTTTCTCCCACTAGATGTAACTTTTCATCACATGGAGCTCTCCAGACCACTAACTCCATCTCTTTCTCTTGATCACTCCCCTCAACAGTCTTAACTCCCTAGTGACTTTTTCCCCCTGACATAGCTTCCCTGAGGATCCCCAATCTAGAGTGGCCCCACACTGTAGTTTCTTTGTCCTTTGCGTACAGCCGCTGGATTGCTGAATAGACGCTGTGCGGTCCTTCTGACCTGGGGAATCTCAACAGAGCTGTGCCTTCAGCATCACTAGAAAACTCGTTGATCACTTCCCCCATTTCCATACTCATTGCTGGACACTCTCCTCAAATAACCAAAACCTGGGGAAAAGGGGAACCAAAATTTCAAGCAATAAAGAATCTCAAATGCTATGATAGAAATATGTGCCAGATACAATGGAGAGCTCAAGGGAATTGCTTAGAATTCAATCATCTTTTTCACAGCACTCTGGAGCTATTTAAGGAATACCAAGAAGAGGCTTATACAATCAGCCTTCATCCATCGGGGCACTTCGTTGTAGTAGGGTTTGCTGACAAATTACGCCTAATGAATCTACTCATTGATGATATACGTCCTTTCAAAGAATATTCTGTCAGAGGATGCAGGGAGGTAAGATGCTGGAGATAAAGGTTCAGTTTCTTGGAAAACTGGGGTTGAAATATCAAGAACTAACACACTCTGGTGAAGTAAGACCAAAGTCTGCTTAGAGAACATCAGCAGCTTTAAAAGAAGAAAGGCAAGAGATGCAGTTCTTCTCTTCACCAAACCTCTTGAGCATATGGTTCTATCCCATTTCTCTCTTGCTCGTCAAGATATTTCACTGAACCCCAAACCTTGTGAGATCCCACATATGATTAATCCTCTCGGTGATTGCGGAGTAACAAAACGTGTCAAAAAGGAAAGTTATCTCAGAATCAGAGTCCCAGCCAGTTGGGAAGGTGAGGTTGGAGATGGGGAGGGGCCAGGGAACAGAAGCATCCACAGGGAGAGGCATTTAGCCGCCCATCATCACATTTCCCCCTGAGGTGACCAGGGGGAAATTCCCAGATAGCAATTCCGGGAATTGCTTCCCCACTCCGAAACTTCTACAGACAGAGTGAATGTTGTGCTCTACCATCCAAGCAACGCTACAGTCAGTGCATCCTGGCAGCACCTTGGCCAGTATGAACTACAGGAGTAGTGAAGATGTCGGCTGGTTCTCAGTCCCATCTGCACCTCTCCCAGCCCCTGATTCCCACTTCCACACCTGCTTTCAGCCTGAAGTCTTTAGGAAAAGGAGCTCTTGACTATAACCCCCAGAAGGCTCATTTCTCTCATTCTTGTTCTCTTGCTTTCTTTGTAGTGTTCCTTTAGCAATGGAGGTCACCTGTTTGCTGCAGTCAATGGAAATGTGATTCACATTTTTACCACTACAAGCCTAGAGAACATCATGAACCTGAAAGGACACACAGGGAAGGTGAGTGAGTGAGCAGAGTCCAAGGACACAAGAGGCACAGAGCCAAGCATTATGCTTGCCAAGTGAACAGAAGAGAAGTGATCCATTTTCTCTTGGAGTTCACGGTCTACTTGGGGAAAGAGATGACAAAAGCGCAAGCTTATTACTAATTGCAACAAAGGCAATGAAAGAAAAACATGGGGTGTTATGAGAGTAAATAATCAAAGAGTTGGCGTAATTTAGATTGAGGTGTTCACAAAGGCTGGGTCCTAAAGGAGTAGGAAGGAATTAACCAGAGAGAGTTGGTGGGGATCATCACTGCACACAGGAATCCAAAGACTCTGGGATGAGGGACTGCGTGGCTGTCAGAGGAGCTGAAGAATTTGTGGGGCTGGAACATAGGTGTCAGGATGAAACAGGACCCAGCTGAGACTGGCAAGATTAGCAGAGGCCCAAGTGCATGGGACCTTGCAGGCCTTCTAAGTATAAAAAAGATAAAAAGGGGCGCCTGGGTGGCTCAGTCAGTTAAGTGACCGACTTCAGCTCAGGTCATGATCTAACCGTTCATGGGTTCGAGCCCCGCATCGGGCTCTGGGCTGACAGCTCAGAGCCTGGAGCCTGTCTTCAGATTCTGTCTCCCTCTCTCTCTGACACTCCCCTGCTCATGCTGTATCTCACTCTCTCTCTCTCAAAAATAAATAAAACATTAAAAAAAATTTTTTTTAAAGATAGTTTATCCTCCTTATGCCTTGGCATCATTGAAGACGTTCAGAGCAGGAAATGATATGACCAGATTCACATTTTAGACTCTTTGGCTGCAGAAGGAAGAATATATTGAAAGACAGGGCGGAAATGGTAAGGAGACTATTGTGGATGTCTACGCCATTTTGGACTACGATGGAGATGGTACAGAGGGAGAAGTAGGTGGATTCAAAAGATATTTAGGAAGCAAAACCAATAGTTTTCAGACAGAGTGGAGATGGGGCGTGAAGACAAGGGAGGGGCCAAAGGTGACTTAAGAAGAAGTCAGCGAAAGGATTTGGAGAGAAAAAGCACTTGAAAGGCATACTAGGCAGAAGGACCTGTTAGAGATGATGGAACTGGAGTATAAAATAAGGTGGTGGTTTGCAGTACACATGGCTGGAACATAAGGAGCCAGAGAGGTTGGCTACATCCCAATGTGTGCACCATGCCAAGGAATTGGACTTTGGTCTATAGGTGATGAGAGATAATTGAAAGGATTCAAAAAAGGAAGTAATGGGATTAGTAATGGGATTAGTACTTCTCCAAACAGTATTAAGGATGGATTAGAGGAGAGGGAACTTGGAGGGTTGGAGACCAGCTAAGAAGTGAGGGTGAAAGATGAGTCAGGAAGTAAACCATGGCTTTGGTAGTAGAAACAGAGAGAAGCACGATATTAAGTTCCATTTTCTACATGTTATGTGTAATGTGTCCAAGAACTATGATACACCGGCATGGAGGTCAGGAAAGAAGTCTAGTCTGAAAATGAAGATGCAGGGGATGATGGTAGTGCAAGTCAGAGGCATAGATTACATCACCAAGGGCCTGGCATTTGAGAAGAATCTTGGGCAGAAGACAGGTGACCAACATTTCAGGGACTGGTTAAAGAAGAGAAGAACTGTAAATGAAGGCACGAGAGAACTTGGAATCAAGGAATTGTATCAGAGAAGCTAAGGAGCTCATTTCTAAGATAAAGTAGTTGGTGGTGGTAAAGGTCAGAGAGAGGGGCGCCTCGGTGGCTCAGTCAGTCGAATGTCCAACCTTGATTTCAGCTCAGGTCATGATCTCATGGTATGGTGCATGGGATGGAGCCTGGGTTGGGCTGACAGTGTGGAGCCTACCTGGGATTCTCTCTCGTCTTTCTGTCCCCTGCCCCCTTCTCACGCTCTCTCTCAAAAATAAACCAACATTTTAAAAAAATAAATGAATAAAGGTCAGAGAGAAGTCCTGTAAAGACTAAAAGCTAACCACTGAGAGTAGCAAATAACAGGGGCATAAGTGCAAGAACTATGAAAATGCTGAGCTTTCCCGGTTTCAACAGTGTGATTGGTCTTCAAGCGACTGTGAAGGTGCAGATGAAAGCATGCCAGATGATTCTGATGCTTTTTCTAGAACCATGTGCATCTCCTTGGGAGGCCCTCCCTGACCAGTCCAGGAAAGCAGCCCTTTGTTTCATCCTTTTGCAAGTATTTATAACACTGGTCTCTAACCAGGGTTGTAGGTTAGACTTACATCTGCAATGTTAAAAAAAAAAACAACCAACAGATGGAGGATGCAATAAAACCATGGATACAAGGAAATTTATAACTTTAAATACATATAGAAGATATATAAAAAGATAAAAATCAGTGATATAATCATCCATCTCAAGAAATTAGAAAAGGAACAGCAAATTAAATTCAAAGAAGATAAAAGGAAGGACATAGTAAGGATAAGAGCAGAAGTTAATAAAATAGAAAACAAGCACAATAGAAGATCATCAAAGCCAAAACTTGGTTTTGGGTTTTTATTTTTTTTAATGTTTGTTTGTATTGACAGATGGGGGACAGGAGAGAGAGTCCAAGCAGGTTCTGCACTTTCAGCACAGAGCCCGACACAGGGCTCAAACTCATGAACCATGAGATCATGACCTGAGCCAAAGTCAAGAGTTGGATACGTAACTGATTGAGCCACCCAGGTGCCCCAGGTTTTTTTAAGTAATCTCTGCTCCCAATGTGGGGCTCAAACTCAGAACCTTGAGATCAAGAGTTGCATTCTCTACCAACTAAGCCAGTCAGGAGGCCCCAAAACTCAGCATTTTGAAAATATAAAACGGACAAGCCCTTGACATGACTGACTAAGAAAGGGGGAAAAAAGGACAGGTAAATAACCAGTATGAGGAATGAAAAGGGGATATCACTACAGATCCTATATAATAAAAAAAAAATCATGAGGGGATATTATGAACAACTTTATAAAAATAAATTTGAATATGTAGATGAAACAAATTCCTAGGAAAATTGAATCTATAATTTAAACCCTTCCTATAAAGAAAACTCTAGGCCAGGGGCGCCTGGGTGGCTTAGTCGGTTAAGCGTCCGACTTTCGCTTAGGTCATGATCTCGCGGTTTGTGGGTTCGAGCCCCGCGTCCGGCTCTGTGCTGACTGCCAGCTCAGAGCCTGGAGCCTGTTTCCGAGTCTGTGACTCCCTCTCTCTGTGACCCTCCCCTGCTCATGCTGTCTCTCTCTCTCTCTCTCTCCTAGAAATAAATAAAACATTAAAAAAAAAAAATTTAAAGAAAACTCTAGGCCCAAAGCATATCACTGGAGAATTATATCAATTTGTAAGGGGGAAAAAAATGACACTAATCTTGAAGAAACTCTTACAAAGTATAGAAAAAAGAGCAGATACTTCCCAGTATTGTTCTGTGAGACCAGCATAATCATAATACCAAAACCTGTCATCAAAGACATCACAAGAAAGAAATGCTAAGCTGGTCTTTTTTGTAAGCATAGAAATAAACAAAACGTTATTAAGCCAATCCATCAATATATAAAAAAGAAAATACAGCATGACCAAGTTAGATTTATTCCAGGAATACAAGGTCATTTTACAATTTGAAATCAATTAATGTACTATACCATATTAACATAATAAGGATGAAAAAATCATATGTTTATCTCCATAAATACAGATATAATAAAATTTATTAATATTAAATGGTAACATTTAATATTCATTCATGATTTTAAATGAATAATTTTAAATGAATAATATTCATTCATGATTTTAAAAAACAACACTTGGGGCTCCTGGGTGGCTCATTCGGTTAAGCATCTGACTTCAGCTCAGGTCATGATCTCATGGTTTGGGAGTTTGAGTCCCATGTCAGGCTCTGTGCTAACAGCTCAGAGCCTGGAGCCCATTTCAGATTCTGTGTCTCCCTGTCTCTCTGTCCCTCCCCCACTCATGCTCTGTCTCTCTCTCTCCTTCAAAAATAAATAAATATTTTAAAAACTAGGGGTGGGGGGAGGGGAAGGGGAGTGATGGGCATGGAGGAGGGCACTTGTTGGGATGAGCACTGGGTGTCATATGGAAACCAACTTGACAATAAACTATAAAAAAAATAAATAACAATAAAATAAAAACCAATAAACTAAAAAACTAAAAGATAATGGAAATCCTATTATACAAATCTCATGTAAGATATTTAAGAAAACCTACAACAAACGGCATACTTGATCATAAAATTATGAAAGGATTCTTTCTGAGATAGAGAACAAAACACGATGCCTTCTGTTAGCCTTATCCTGAGTCCTAACCAGTGCAATAAGACAAGAAAAGGAAATATGTCTTAGTCCCCGAGGCTGCCGTAACAAAATAGCACAGACTGGGTAGCTGATAAACAACAGAAATATTTCCTCAAGTTTGGAGGGCAGGAAGTTCAAGACCCAGGTGCCCGCATGGGTAGGTGAGGACCCTCTTCCTGGCTGCAGATTCCTCAATCCTCACATGGTAGAAGGGGTGAGCTAGCTCTCTGGGGCCTCTTTCATAAAGGCACTTACTAATCCCATTCATGAGGGTTCTACCCTCATGACCTAATCATCTCTCAAGGGGCCCCACCTCCTAATACCATCTTCTTCTCAGGTGAGGATTTCAACATATGAACTGGGGGGCACAGGTTGGAGTAAGAGACACCAACATTCAGGCCATAGCAAAATCAAAGGCATAGAGATTGGAAAGGAATAAATAAACCCTCACAGACAACATGACTGAGTATGTAGGAAATTCAAAGAGTTTTCAGAGAAACTATTAAAATTACTGAGTCTAAGAATATTGTTAGAAATAGTATCACTATATTTTTTTCAAGCGTATTTCTACATAATAGTAACAAACGGAGAATGCAGTTTAAGAGGTGGAAGTGGAGCTGAGGAGGTGGGTAAGGACGTGCCTGACAGGGTTGGAGCCCTGGAAATACCAAGAGGGGTGGCCCGTGGGTCGGGACGTTGGTTCCTTAAGAGGGGCTTGAGAAAATAAGGAAATACATTGAAGATCATGGGAGCAGGGTCTCTCACTATTGGAGAAGAGAGTTATAAATATGACAAGGGGGGAAATCTAGAAAATTGTCGTTGTTGTTTGTTTCTTTGTTTAGTGGCTTAGCTGAACTAATCCTGAGAAGTCTTTCTTTTCCCTGCAGTGTGCACACTTGATGTCTCTGCTCAGATTTTTGTTCTTTTTTTTTTTTTTTAATCTTTTCTCTCGTTGCCCCTGGGTTGACCTGAGCCACTCGTTAGTCACAGACTGGACTTATAGCCCCCTTAGCCAGTTAGATTTTCACCTTTCACTGTTGGATCTGTGGGGTTGGGAGGCGGCTGTCACGGTTCACGGAGTTCACGGTTTTTTCGCTCCTTGTTCAGCCAGATTCTAGTAGTTTGGAGATTCTTTCTCTGATTGTACCTGAGAGAGTGCAGCCTTAGCCATGCACACAGCCTTCCAGGCTGCCAGGGATAAGTGTGATTTTATTTCTAAGCCTGGCTTCCTGGGAGATGCCTGTGGACCAGAGGAGATTATTATTCAGTTCGTGTTTGGTCAGATGTTATGTTTAAACCCCTTGTGCCAGTGAGCTTCTGCCCTGTGTTGATGGGTCCCCATGCAGCTCAGGAGAGCTTTCAAGTTCTCCCCATCTCTTGCTCTGATGGCTCTTAAGTAGGCTGCCTTAGCACATGCGCATAGCCTTCCCGACCCCCGCAGTTGTCTATGATTGCAGAAGGGCTCTCCTTGACCGTGTCTCCCTCATTCTATTAAAATTCTCATGCTCTGCTATTTGCTAATATCGTGGACCTACCAGCCTTCTCTTAACTGCACTCCACTGATATCACCATCATTTTAGACAATGCCCAGAGGGTAGACTTCTTCACACTCTGTTCCAAATAAAGCCAGTTTTGGGTTTGCTGAAGGGCAAGGACAGCAAGAAAGGACATCGGCCTCGGTTGAGTGGAACACGTGAGGAGTTCATCCTCTTTTCCCGAATGCAGCATGTGTGTGTGTGTGTGTGTGTGTGTGTGTGTGTGCATGCGCGCACGCACAGGCACATGCGCACGCTTTTACCTGGGTACGCCTTCGTCCCCTGTAGGTTCGTTCAGTTGTGTGGAACACGGATGACAGCAAACTGATCTCTTGCGGCACCGACGGTGCTGTCTATGAATGGAATCTGTCCTCAGGAAAGAGAGAGACAGAGTGTGTTCTCAAGTCCTGCAGCTACAACTGTGTTACTGTCTCCCCCGATGGCAAAATGATCTTTGCGGTTGGATCAGACCAGACTCTCAAGGAGATTGCGGACTCCTCGGTGAGTCTGTCCCGGCTTCCTCCAGGCTGTCACCTTGGTCTGCTGAAGACAGCCTCCTTGGATGCAGCAGGAAGTGCGATGGGAAGAGGGCTCATCGGAACAGGGTCCGTTCTTCATGGGATGATCCTTTGGGGTCGGCTCGTTATTGTTACTTGTGGGATTTCCTGCCCGGAGCCCTACCTGACCAGGTTAAACTGTGGGGCCCCCTTCTCCTTCTGTTTTGCTGGCTGGCGACAGGGCTCTTCCACCCTCCAGGGCCGAGGTGAGCAGCACCTCCAAACCACACGCTTCCCCTGGGGAAGAGACAGAAGTATGGTTACTACTATTGCCTCGGCTTGCCACCATATTTGTTTGAAACCCCCAAACTCTGAAATTTAGGAATTGCCACATTTGACTCCAAATAGTTGAGGGAGGAGAGAAGAGCTCGGCAAAGACACTGCACACAAATGTGGCTGCGTCCTTCCCCAGGCACCAGCTTGTCTCCTTCGGTTCTTGTCACCCTCCTGGTGCCAGGAAGTGCACAGACTTCGGCAGCAGACTGACCCGAGACGGGTTTCACCATGATTGGAGCCCGGCAGAGAGTGGGGGTCTCTCCACCATGCCCCCAAGCAGCTTAGTCCTGATTCCGTGGTGGCTTTTACAGTGCCACGCCAGGACACAGCCGCTCAGGGCATGCTGGCAGCTCACGCCTCCTGCTGTCCCCACTGGCCAGCACACACTGTATGAGCCACACAAGCATCCGCTAAATGTTCAGTGGGAGGGTGGGCGGGTGATTAGATGGAGAGAAGGCACAGTGAATGAATTAATGAAAAACAAAGTGAGTTTCCTGATAGTATACTTGTGTTTGTGTAACGGACATTGATCACTGTTTGCTGAATGACTGTGTGATCCATATCGCATTCTGAGTTTGAGATGCGAGGTTGCCTAACAGTCACAAGCAGAGACATGAGGGCCTGACCACCACTTCCGGGGGGAGTGGGGGGGGCGGCGGGTGCTGTCTCTGAGGCTCTGTTTTGTCATCTTAAAACAGGGTAACGGTAGCTACTCCCAAAGGGTTTGTGTGAGGATTGAATGAGTTAACAGCGTGCAAAAGCCATAAAATGGGGCTTGGCTCCCTCTTATTAGTGTTAATCCCAACCACTAGAACCCTTGTTCACCAGTCAGGCAGCCAGGATGTGCTGATTTGTGTCTTCTCTGCGGAGGCACATGCCCGGGCTGTAAGGAATAGAGAAAGTTGCCCCAGTGCCGTTAGAGGAGAGGAAGGAATGACCTGGGGACATGGCTCAGCCTGTTGCCCTCAACAGAGCCGTCTGTGTTCCAGATCCTTCGAGAGATACCAGCATTTGACGTCATCTACACAGCCATCATCATCTCGCACTCTGGGCGCATGATGTTTGTGGGCACCTCCGTGGGAACCATCCGTGCCATGAAGTACCCGCTGCCTCTGCAGAAGGAATTCAATGAGTACCAGGCCCATGCGGCTCCTATCACCAAGGTGAGAAGGGACCCTCTCTTCAGGGGCCCGTTCCCAGAACCGGCTCTCCATCGATCCACCTGACCTGCCCTCCACAACCCCTGTCTCCCCTTAGTCCTCTCTCCCTCTTTGTTCATCTAACCACCCCTTCAGTGAACACTTACTGGCTGCTAATATTCTTTGTTTAAACTCCTCCCATGCATATATCTGAGGAGGTCATCAGAGATACACCTAAGGATTCAGGTACAAGGTTGTTCACCGTAACACCAAGCATACTGCAGGGCCATTTGAGAGACGCTCTATGCGGCGCACCCAGATCTCGCCTCTGCTGAGTGCCAGCCGTGGCCCACAGCTCTCCTCCTCCACGGAAGTGCCCTGGACCAAAGAGAGTCAAAGCCAGGAGATGAACCCCTGTCCCTCCCTGAAGATCCACAACACGAACACACGTTTGTCAATTGTCCCTCTGACAACACAACACCTAAGGCTTTGAACTATGTCCGAGACCCTGCACATACTGCCTTGCCTGCAGACGGCAGCCTTCCTAAGAAAGCTTTTTTCCTTATCAACGGGAACATTCCTGTACTGAAGCTGGGCCTTGTGCTCAGAGTAAATTGAAAACTCCCCCTCTTCCCTTCACAGCTATGAAGTTTTGTTGGTTAGGTGTTTATTTTTCTGATTATAAAAGCAAAACCTGTTCATTTTACAGATAAAAATCCCGACAATATTGTCATTAATATTTTGATGCATTTTCTCACACTCTTGTGTACATTTTGTGTGCATTTTAAGCAAATGGAGACTATACGGTATGTACACTTGTAGCCTGCTTTTGTTTTTTTACTTAATGCTTTTTTTCATATAATTAAATGTTCCTTAAAAACATGATTTTAGTAACTATACAAATATCCTATCAAATGATGGACCATAACTTACTTAATTCTTCTCTTACAACTAGGCATTTTTTTTTTAAGTTTCTTTATTTCTTTTGAGAGAGAGATAATGAGCTGGGGAGTGGTGGGGGTGGGGGAGACAGAGGATCTGAAGCAGCCTCTGCATTGAAAGCAGACAGCCCGATGCAGGGCTTGAAAACACAAGCCATGAGATCATGACCTGAGCCGAAGTTGGACACTTAACTGATCAAGCCATCCAGGCGCCCCTAGAACTAGACATTTATTTTTATATTTTTATAAGAGAGACTTTTAAAATGTCTGTTTATTTATTTTGAGAGAGAATGTAAGTCGGGGAGGGACAAGTGAGAAAGAGAGAGAATATCAAGCAGACTCCGCACTCAGCACAGAGCCCAACGCAGGGCTCCATCCCACAACTGTGAGGTCACAACCTGAGCTGAAATCAAGAGTCAGGCTCTTAACTGACTGAGCCACCCAGGTGTCCTGAGACTCTTTTTTTTTTTTTTTAAGCTTTTTAAATTTATTCTGAGAGAGAGGGTGCATGCATGCAAGTGCAACCAGGGGTGGGGCAGAGAGAGGGGGAGAGAGAATCCCAAGCAGGCTCCATGGTGTTAGTGCAGAGCCTAGCAGGGCTCAATCTCACAAACCGTGAGATCCTGACCTGAGCTGAAATCAAGAGTCAGATGCTTAACTGACTGAGCCACTCAGGTGCTCCAGCATTTATTTTTATTATTATTATTTTTATTTGAGAGAGAGAGAGGGAGAGGGGGAGAACATAAGCAGGGGAGGGGCGGGGGGGGGGAGAGAGAGAGAGAGAGAGAGAGAGAGAGAGAGAGAGGGAGGGAATTTCAAGCAGGCTCCATGCCCAGTACAAGATTGATGCAGGGCTCAATCTCACGGCCATGAGATAATGACCTGAGCCAAAATCAAGAGTCAGATGCCAAGCCGACTGAGCCACCCAGGCGCCCCTAAAACTGGGCATGTAAATGACCTTATGAACTATAATAAATACGCTGCTTTACAGATTTCTCTGGGCATCTCTGATTATTTTAAAGGCTAACTTGCTAGACAGAGGTAAAATCCCTGAGTGAGAGCATTGCCATTTGTAAGGTTTTGACACGTGTTCCTGATGGTGAGAAGGCACCTTTATGGTTGATTTTTTTTGCTTGCGATTTTTATTTTGAGATCATTATAAATTCACAGGAAATGTAAAGATGGCATAGGTCCCATGTACCCTTTTCCCAGTTTACCCCAATAATTATTGTATCTACTGTAACTATAGTATGATATCACCCCAGAAAACTGATGTTGGTACAGTATGTGTATTGTTTCGACGCCATTCTATCACATATAGAGACTCCTATAACTGGCACTGCAGTCAGGACTCAGAGCTGCTTCATGGCCACAATGAGCCCGCTCCTGCTAGCTGATAGTGACAGCCGCTCACCCCTCCCCCGCCTCCCTCCCTAGTCCTGCGCAAACAGTACTGGTTCTCCAGTTCCATTATTTGTCACTTTATTTATTTATTTAGAGAATGAGGGAAAGAGAATGTGCCAGGCACCCCCCATAATTTGTCATTTTAAGAATTTTATATACTGCACAGCAAAGGAAACAACCCACAAAACTAATAGGCAACCAACGGAATGGGAAAAGATAGTTGCAAATGACATATCAGATAAAGGGTTAATATCCAGAATCTATAAAGAACTCACCAAACTCCACACCCGAAAAACAACCCATTGAAGAAATGGGCAGAAGATATGAACAGACACTTCTCCAAAGAGGACATCCAGATGGCCAACAGACACATGAAATGATGCTCAGCATCCCTCCTCATCAGGGAAATACAAATCAAAACCACACTGAGATACCACCTCACACCAGTCAGAATGGCTAAAATGAGCAAATCAGAGAACCCTAGATGCTGACGAGGATGTGGAGAAACGGGCACCCTCCTACACTGTTGGTGGGAATGTAAACTGGTACAGCCCCTCTGGAAAACAGTGTGGAGGTTCCTCAGGAAACTAACAATAGAACTCCCCTAGGACCCAGCAATAGCACTGCTAGGAATTTACCCAAGGG
>NW_024080776.1:1631355-1754879 GCF_003009895.1 Hyaena hyaena
GCTGATGCATAGGAGCACATGTACCCCAATGTTCATAGCAGCACTCTCCACAATAGCTAAAACATGGAAAGAGCCTAAGTGTCCATCAACGGACGAATGGATCAAGAAGATGTGGTTTATCTATACCATGGAATACTCCATGGCAATGAGAAACAATGAAGTCTGGCCATGTGTAGCAACATGGATGGACCTTGAGGGTGTGATGCTGAGCGAAATAAGTCAGGCAGAGAAGGACAAATATCATATGTTTGCACGTATAGGAGGATTAGGAGGAACTTGACGGAGGAACAAGGGGGAGAAGAAGGGGGGAAATGGTGGGGGAAAGGGAGAGAGGCAAACCATGAGAGACTCTTGAATGCTGACAAAAACTGAGGACTGATGGATGTGGGGGGGAGGGGGGATGGGCATGGAGGAGGGCACTTGTGGGGATGAGCACTGGGTATTATATGGAAACCAATTTGACAATAAACTATTTGTAAAAAAAAAAAAAAAAAAACAGAAAAGAAAAGAAAAAAAAGAATTTTATATAGGGGCACCTGAGTGGCTCAGTCGGTTAAGCGTCCAACCCTTGACTTTGGCTCAGATTATTGTCTCATGGTTCATAGACCTTGCCCCGCATTGGCTCTGCACTGAGAGCACAGAGACTGCTTGGGATTCTCTCTCTCCCTCTCTCTCTCTGCCCCTCCCTCACCTGTGCTCGCTCTCTGTCTCTCTCTCTCTCAAAATAAATAAAACTTTAATAAAAAATAATTTTATTTATTTTCCCCCATGCCCCAAGAATTTTATATAAATAGAATTGTACAGCATGTGACCTTTTGACAGAGGCTTTTCTCACCCAGCGCATATCCTTGAGCTCCCTCTAAGTTATCTCATGTACCAATACTTCATTTCCTCCATGGCATGAAGGCACCATGATTTGTTTAGCCATCTACCTATTGTAAGATAGTATATGTGTTTCCCAGTGTTTGGCTATTACAGACAAAGCTGCTATGACAGATCATGTACAGGCTTCTGCGTGGACCTTCATTTTCTGGGATAAATGCCCAGGGGGATGATTGCTGGGTCATGTGACATGTTTATGTTTCGTTTTTTTAAGAAACTGCCAAGCTGTTTTCCATTCCCACCAGCAATGCATGCAAGATCCAGTTTCTCCACATCGTTGCCAGTATTTGGTATTGTCACGATTTTTCCTTTTCGCTATTCTAACAGGTGTATAGTAATATCTCACCATAGTTTTAATATGCACTTCCATGATGGCTAATAATGGTGAACATCCTCTCGTGCGTCTTTGCCATCAGGCTACCTCTTTGTGAAATGTCTCCATATTTCCTGCCCACCCTCTAGTGGGTTTGGTTTTTTTACTGCTGAGTTTTGAGAGTTCTTTTTATAATCTAGATAATAAATTTTTTTAATATTTATTTTTGACAGTGAGACAGAGAGAGACAGAGTGTGAGCAGAGGAGAGGCAGACACAGAATCTGAAACAGGCTCCAGGCTCTGAGCTGGCTGTCAGCACAGAGCCTGACGCAGGGCTCGAACCCACAAACTGTGAGATCATGACCTGAGCCAAAGTTGGACGCTTAACCGCTTAACCGACTGAGCCACCCAGGTGCCCCCTATAATCTGGATAATAATTAACTCTTAAGATTCCAAATCCACGGAGGACACGACCCAGTCTTGCTTCTTTTATTTACGAACAGAAGCTTCTGAGAGCTCCCATCTCATTCTTACCCAGGATCCCATCTTCTTTCCCGTGAGGCTGTGCCCAGGGTCACCTGAATGTAGGCCCTGCACACAGCCAGCTCCGATCTGGTCACCCATGACCTCCAAAAGCTTCCTCTCTGTGCTCTTCCTCTCCTCAGATATTGCTCACGTTTGATGACCAGTTCCTGCTGACTGTTGCTGAAGATGGCTGCCTGTTTACCTGGAAGGTCTTTGATAAGGATGGTCGAGGAATCAAGCGAGAGAGGGAAGTGGGCTTCGCCGAAGAGGTGCTCGTTACTAAAACAGACATGGAAGAGAAGGTAAGAACTAGGTCTAGTGAAGAGAGACGTGGAAATTCCTTACCAGACTATGTCCAAACTCTTGGGCCTGGCATTCGAGGGCCTGCATAGCCAGGCCGCCCCCACTGCCCAGCAAAGACCCCCACCCCCAGCTCCCCGCACATTCCCTGCCCGCACCGCCATGCTGCCCTCCTCACTGCGGCTGCGTCTCTTTCCACTCTCACCCTGCCCGTCATCCTGCCACGTGGCCACCCTGACTTACGCTCTGCTCTACTTTTAGCCTGTGAAACTGGCTTTCCTCTTCCTACTCTTTGAGGACAGGAACATGGCATGCAGTTCTCCCGTGTGACCAGCAGTTTCGAGCCTATGCTAGACACGTGAAGACAGTCACTCAGTGTTGACAGAACTGAACTGACAAGCTGAATATGCCAGTTGAATCTGTGAAACTTCATAATTGCTAGTAGACCGGGCACCTGGGTGGCTCAGTCGGTTAAGTATCCGACTTTGGCTCAGGTCATGATCTCACAGTCCATGGGTTCGAGCTCCGCATTGGGCTATGGGCTGACAGCTCAGAGCCTGGAGCCTGCTTCGGATTCTGTGTGTGTCTCTCTCTCTGCCCTTCCCCTGCTCATTCTCTGTCTCTCAAAATAAGACATAAAAAGTTAAAAAAAAATAATTGCCAGTAGAGCAAGCCTTTATATAAAGAGCCTTCTTTTTTTTTATTTTTATTTTATTTATTTATTTTTATTTATTTATTTATTTATTTATTTTTACAAATAGTTTATTGTCAAATTAGTTTCCACATAACTTCAGTACTCATCCCCATAAGTGTCCTCCTCCATGCCCATCCCCCCCTCCCCCCCACATCCATCAGTCCTCAGTTTTTGTCAGCATTCAAGAGTCTCTCATGGTTTGCCTCTCTCCCTTTCCCCCACCATTTCCCCCCTTCTTCTCCCCCTTGTTCCTCCGTCAAGTTCCTCCTAATCCTCCTATACGTGCAAACATATGATATTTGTCCTTCTCTGCCTGACTTATTTCGCTCAGCATCACACCCTCAAGGTCCATCCGTGTTGCTACACATGGCCAGACTTCATTGTTTCTCATTGCCATGAAGTATTCCATGGTATAGATATACCACATCTTCTTGATCCATTCATCTGTTGATGGACACTTAGGCTCTTTCCATGTTTTAGCTATTGTGGAGAGTGCTGCTATGAACATTGGGGTACATGTGCTCCTATGCCTCAGCATTTCTGTATCCCTTGGGTAAATTCCTAGCAGTGCTATTGCTGGGTCATAGGGGAGTTCTATTGTTAGTTTCCTGAGGAGCCTCCACACTGTTTTCCCGAGGGGCTGTACCAGTTTACATTCCCACCAACAGTGCAGGAGGGTGCCCGTTTCTCCACATCCTCGCCAGCATCTAGAGTTCTCTGATTTGCTCATTTTAGCCACTCTGACTGGCGTGAGGTGGTATCTCAGTGTGGTTTTGATTTGTATTTCCCTGATGAGGAGGGATGCTGAGCATCATTTCATGTGTCTGTTGGCCATCTGGATGTCCTTAAAGAGCCTTCTTTATATGAAAAAAAGTAGTTTGAAAACATCCTTGAAACCCAGTTCTCTTCATAATAAAACAATAAATGTGATATAACCAGCATATTGTTTTAAGGTTTTCTACAAAGCAGGCACTGCACTAAGTACTTTATAAGTATCTTCTTGTTTATAAGTTATCTCCTCACATCATCTCTTTGAAGAAGATACTATTATTCTCCTCATGTTTTAAGAAATGACTTTGGAGAAGTGACGTGACATGTAGTAGGACCAGAGTTCTGACTGAGATTTAATCTAGAACCCACTCTCTTAATCACTACCCCAAAGGACCCTCTCTCCTGTGAAGGCATTAAACACTCTGGGAAGATGTGTTTTGAGAGTTTTGAGTGGACAGCTAGCTCTGTGCCACACTCCCTAAGGGAGGGGAAAGCCACCAGGCTTACAGAGAATGGCAGAGCTGTGCATTCATTGCCGCTCATCCAGCATCTGGAGTGCATTTATTGAATACCTACTGTTTGCTAGGTGCTGTGGATGCACGTATAAAAAGGCAGGCATGGGCCCTGTGATCAGGAAACACAGTCAAGTAGAGATGAGTAAACCATCAGAGCAGCAATGCAAAATGGCCCCAACACAGGATGGTGAGACCCAGGCATTCCCAGAGATCCCTTCCAGAGTTCCCTGGAACTTTCTGCAGGAAAGGATGAGGGAGAGCCTATGAGAGTCAGGGTCTGACCTCCTGCAAGCAGACAAGCACATCTTCTCCTGTTTCTCCTTCTCTCTCTTTTCTCCCCCATTCTTCCCCAAGGGTAGGGGAAAAGAACAACTAGAGACACCAGGCTGTGCCAAAGGCCTCAGGTGTCTGGGCTGAATCCTGACCCCGCCCCCAAGTTGGCCTTGTTCTGCTCCCCTCCTGGAGCCCCTTCTCTCTCTGCATGTGTGAGACTGTGGTCTTATTCCCTGTAAGCCTCCCTGTCCTTCCCCGCTCCCCGCTTGCTCTCTCTCCACCTGTCCTTTAAAAGTCACATGTCTCAGAATTCCCAGCTCTCATTTTCTTCTTGATATTCTATGATATTCTATGTAACTATCTCTCACAACATGACTTACTTATTCATCCATCCATCCATCCATCCATCACAGAGGGTTCTGTTATGTACCAGGCACTGTACTAAAGTCTAAGACAGCAGAAATGACAGACATGTGGGGGCCTTGAGCTCATAGCCTTGGAGGACATAGGGGTAAAATTAAAAAGGGAAACTAAGTGTGTTACAGTTGTTATGAAGAACGATGCCCTGGGGTCACAGGGGAAAGGACCCTGACGCAGGCCAGGTGGTACAGAGGAAGTAAGTGAGCCTTGGACAGAACCTTCCTGAACAGATGGGAAAGGGTCTTCCACACCAAGGGGTGAGTGTGCAGAAGGGTGACACAGGGGCTCCGGGGAAGATGCTAGGTGGGGTCAGGGATGAGAGGGTGTGCGGAGCTGGAGCTGGAGAGAGATTGTGAGGGCCTTTTACACTGTGTTTCAGACTTTGGAAATTGTTCCTAAGGACCCACTGATAGATGTAAGTTAGGAAACGACTTGAGATTTACATCACGGAAAGCCTCATCTGCAGCCAGGCGGGGCAAGGATTGAGGAAGGATGGTGAGCGTGTGGCTCAGAGACAACATGTCAAAAACCAGAGTTGTCATCAGTAAATGTATCTACTAGTCCAAGGCAGACCCCGGGGGGACCCACTCATCTGATAAACATTCACTTAGTGCTATGTTGCTGGCCCTGTGCTAGGCACCCGGGATAAAGCAGTGAAGTGGAAGGGGCCAAGTGCAACTCGTGGGGGGCATCCTACCGAGGAGACCGTCTTCATCCACGGCTCTGTCGCCTTCACCCCACCCCCAGTCAGCCACCACGTTCCCTAAAATCTGCCTCTTGAATCTCTCCATTCCGCTGTCCTCCCCATCCCCTGCCTAGACAATGTGGTACCCCCCTCCCCACTAATCCCTCTGTCTTAGTGCTTGAATCCTGCCTGAGCTACACACTGCCGTCAGAGAGGTCTTTCTGAGACCAGAGTGAGCTTAATCAGGTTGGACAAGGGCCTTGAGGAGACCACTCATCATGGCCGGCAAGGACCTTGACGGTCTGACCCCGTCTCGGCCTCCTCTCCCTCTGCCTCCCACCTGCTCCACATCACACACAGTGCTTTGACCAGGCATCCTCACTTTTACCCCCGACTTTGCACATCCAACTTGTGTTCATCCCTCATCTCAGTGCTTCCTGTGTGCCAGGGCCGGAATGCAGGATGGAGCATAGCACATTCGTTGTTCTCTAGCGGTCTGTGGCAGTAGGGGGAATAGACCAGAAAAGATGAGACAGGGATGCACGGTGGGGGGGTGATCATGGATGAGCGAGAGGAAAACCCCTGTGTGCTCACCCTCTCTGTCATCAACATAAACTTTTCCAGGAAATGAAGGGTGTGTGCATCACAGAATTTTTAGAAAACTTTGACATCAGCAAATGCAACAGATTGAAAGAAGTGACTAAATGTAGGAACCAGCAAGGCAGGTAGAGTTAGGACCTTAATTAATGATAGTGAGGCCAGAAGAGGCATAACAGACATTGAGAGGGACAGATTGACAATCCTGGGAAACCTCCTGGCTCTGGGCACTCAGCACAATTTGTAACGATATGTTTATTTGGCTTCCTTGATAGAGCCTCCCATGGGGGCAGGAATCACAGCTAGCACTGTTTCTCAAGTACCTACTGTGTGTTAGGCACTCTTCTGGGCACAGGCATGTATCAGATACAAAGCCAACAAAGATCCCAGTCTTCTGAGAGCTTAAATTTTTTTTTTAAATGTTTACTTATTTATTTTTGAGAGGGAGAGAGAGAGGGCAGGCAAATGGAGGGAGGGCAGAGAGAGAGGGACACAGAGAATCCGAAGCAGGCTCCAGGCTGCATTCTGACAGCAGAGAGCCTGATGAGGGGCTCGAACCCACGAACCGTGAGATCAGGACCTGAGCTGAAGTCGGACGCTTAACCGACTGAGACACCCAGGCACCCCTTGGAACTTAAATTCTAATGAGGAAGAAGACAAAGGACAATAAACAAATGCATAAGTAAATTGTACTAGAAAGTGCCTAGATCTAAGAAAATAATAAAAAGTAGAGCAGAGTGAGCAGAGTCATGAGTGTCAGGAATAGGAAGGGAAGGGCCGCAGAATTAACTAGTGTGGCCCAAGTAGACCTCATTGAACAAGTGGCATTAACACATATTTGAAGATGAGAGAGTTATTAGCAGTATGCCTGGCACACAGTAGGGCTCTCTGGATGGATGTTGTGAGGGCGGAAGAGGGAGCCCATATGCCTCCTTGTTTTTTTAGCCTGTGTGTCTTGTGGGGAAAAGATGACAGGTTCTAGTCGAGACACAGGAGTCTGAGGCTGAGCAGAGCTGCAGATCTCAGAGAGCTCAAGGCCACCGGTTTAAATATTCCCATTCACCCATTCACCCCCACCATGAATGCCCTTAACTCTGGTGTTCCTCTCCCAAAGGCTCAGATCATGCTGGAGCTGAAGACTCGTGTGGAAGAGTTAAAAATGGAGAATGAGTATCAGCTTCGACTGAAGGATATGAACTATTCTGAGAAGATTAAGGAGCTAACAGATAAGTTCCTGCAGGAAATGGAGTCCTTGAAAACGAAAAACCAGGTCTGTCTAAGAGACTGAGCCAGCAACCCCAAGTAATGAGACATTGCCAATTTACTCAAGATGGAGACCTCCCCTGCCTTACCCAAGCCAAGCCCAAAGAACGAACTATACAATACTGTGTGGTTTTTAAGCATAGTTCCTAACATCAGAAATGCTTAGAGAAAGTGCTAAGTAGAACAAAGAAGAATATAAGACTATAGTGAATGCTATTAAATAAGTAAATACACATAGAACAGCTCATAAGAAAATAGCCAGCAATGTGATTACCTCAGGAAGTTGGGATTCTTTCTGGATAATTTAAATGTTTTTCTTTCTACTTTTCTGTGTTTTGCAAATTCTCTACAATGAGAATATATTATCTCTGTGATCAGGAGAAACTTATTTAAAAACAAAATGAAAAAAGTAACAAGAAAAGCAAAGGATAGAAAAAGAAGAGCTACCAGAACATTGATTTCTGGATGGTCAGTAGTTTAAATAAAATTAGTCTAAATGGTCCCTCTCATAGTCAGATTTGATCTCTAGGACTTCCCAGAATAACTCCCTTGCCCTTCATCCCAAACCCCTGGCTTATAGGGTATTTGTTCTTTTATGTTATCTCCATGGGTCAGAGAGTTTAGCTAGGGGGGAAAAAAGCCCCTGGCTGTTAGTTTTATTATTTCATTCCTTTGGCAACAAACATCAGTGTGGTGCCCTCCACAAGCTCAACACGAAGTTATTCCTGGGGACAGCCCCTCTGCCTGCAAGGAGCTTTCCCGCTCGATTAAAGAAAACACTTCTTAGAAGCTGACACATTAACACATCCAAGGATTTAGTTGACAGCAATGTGCAGACAACAGAGAATTCAAATGAATCCTTACTTTTCCCACCCCAAAACCCATCTGCTACGTGTCCAAAACCGAACTCATCAGTGACAAGACCCATTTAGTAGAAAGGATATAAATAAAGCCTAGAACTTTCAGAACAGAATATAATGTAAATAAAAAGCGATCACTTCCTGTGGCTCACAGAACAATGTCTGGTGTAAAATAAAGGGCTTAGGAAACATTTGTAAATGAAGGAGGATGTCACTTATAAAATGTGTTCTTGCCCTGGGGTGATCTCAGCAGATGTGTGGAAATGAGAACAGTTGACTCTGTGTTGTAGGTTTTAAAAACAGAAAAAGAAAGGCAGGATGTATCCCATCGTGAATACATCGAGGACCTCCTAGACAAACAGAGCCGGGAACTGCAGGACCTGGGTGAGTCGCGAGGTAGAGGCCGTGTGGTGGCCTGGGGGCAAAAGTCTGAGAGATCCCCCCCCCCCCCACCGTTTGGATCCAACAGAAGTCCCAGGACATCTGGCTTTGTCTGTAAACAGACTGCTTTGATTCCCCTGGATCTCACTGTGGATTTTACTTCTGTGTATTTGCTCCTTCGTTACACATGTATTAAACTCTTACTGCATGCCAATAGGAGACACAGAAAAGTGCAGGTCTGGAGTCCCAGACTTGCTGCCTTGAGTCCCAGACTCACCACATACTTTCTGGGTACTCTAAGGAGTCACCAAACCTCACTGAGCCTCGGTTTATACTCTTCTTCTGTAAGAAGAAGTGCTGATAACTATTTTGCATATTCAGGACATTCTTCTTGGCCTTGAACCCCTAGAACAGCCCTCTGCCCTTTCCTGGACACCTTCTGCCTAGCTAACAAGGGGAGGGAGTTTGGCTGCCTGACCAGCTAGTGGGGTGATGGCAGATGAGAAAGAGCCAGGTGGGCATTTGAGTCTCAGCTGGTGCTAGGAGGCGGGGGGGAGGGCACCAAAGGCTCCTGGGTGCCTCTGAGGTCGGTGCTCCTGTCTAACGTGAAATAACCTTCCTTGCTTCTCTCCAGAATGTTGCAACAACCAAAAGTTGCTTCTAGAATATGAGAAGTACCAGGAATTGCAGGTCAAGTCCCAGAGGATGCAGGAGGAGTATGAAAAACAGCTTCGGGATAACGATGAGACCAAGAGCCAGGCCCTGGAGGAGCTGACGGAGTTTTACGAGGCCAAACTGCAGGAAAAAACCACGCTTCTGGAAGAGGTACTCACCAGAAGCCATATCGTACCTCCCTCTCGCCGTGCATCCTGTAGGCCTGGCCTGTGAACAGCCCAAAGAGCTGTTGGAAAGCTCGCTGGAACTCCTCTTCCTCCCACTTCCTCCTTTTAGCATCTGGCCTTGTATTCGGCCCTTTGGCCCTTCACCGTTTGTTTCCCTCTAGACCAGGGGGCCCCATGAGCTGGGAAGTGCTCCGCATTAGGGACTGAAATTCTTTGGATCAACTAAGTTCCTATCTGTTGTCCTAGCCTAACTGTACCTTCAAGCCTTAAGGACTGGAGACTCCTTTTAATTTAATTTTTTTATTTTTTAGTACTTACTTACTTGGAGGGGGGAGGGGCAGAGAGAGAGGGAGAGACAGAATCGGAAGCAGGCTCCAGGCTCTGAGCTGTCAGCACAGAGCCCGACGTGGGGCTTGAACTCACAGACCTGAGCCGAAGTCGGATGCCCAACTGACTATGCCACCCAGGCGCCCCTGGTGAGACCTTTTTAGAAGAAGCTTTAGGACCTGGAGAGGAATGAGGGCCCTAAACAATGGGGAAGGTGGCTGCCTGAAACCCATTAGCAACTTCCTGTGTCTCACGAGATGAGATGAAAGCCCTCCTTCCCTGACCTGACAAACACAGATGGCCTCTTCTTGGTTTACCAGCCTGAGTGCTGGGTGACCAAGAGAAATGAAAACTGGGGCCTGGTTTTCAGTCCCGTGAGGGAGGCAGCCACACCAATGGATCCTCAAGAGAGGCCTGCACAGGAGAGCTGGGGGGTGCAGACATCCCTGAGGGGGTCAGAGAAGACTTGCAGGAGCTAATGAGAACCCATGAAGAATAGAAGGGGGAACTAACGGGACATGGGGAAACACAGGAGGGAAGGGCAGGCTGGCAAAGTCGTGGAATGTTCAAGCAGTTTGGGTTGCCAAAATATCTAGTTTCCCAAGATGAAGAGAAAACTGAGAAGAGCCAGATGGCCACCTTTTCTGCATGAAATTGCAGCAGATGGTATCCTGTAAGTGAGGGGGCGGAAGAGTCCTGAAGGTGTGGAATGAGTTTGGAAGGGAATGAGGAAGGGAATGGCCGAGAAGAGGACTGGCAGGTGTGCAGCCCAGAGCCCAGCAGAGGTTGTAAACGTAAATCCCGGCAGCATTAATCCACCAGGCCTTGTGCTTTTCCTCAGCAGGGCTCGGCAAGCAGGCGTGTGAATGAGGGGGACGCACCAGCCCAGATTCATGGCTGGTGTGTGGCCGAGTGGCGCCACCGAGAAATACAGGTGGTCTGCCGAGTAGCCATCCAGTCCAGGCCAGAGAGGGGTAAAGAACCAAGAGTCTGGAAGAGCGGAGGAATCAAGTCAGGGCCAGGGGACGTGGTGAGGCTGACAGCGGTGCCTGGGGAGCGGGGGGGGGGGTCCAACAGTGAAGTCACCTGTGCTGAGAGCAGGGCCTGGATTTCCAGGCTTCGGACGTGGCACCGTTCTGGAGATGGACCTGAGAGGGGGTGGCCGAGGCAGAGGTGAGGTAAAGGTCAAAGCACCCCGGACATTATAGGACCATCTGTAACCACCCGCAGTTACAGCAAGGTGGACTGAGTCGGCACCCGGAAGTCCGCAGCGAGCTGGGAAGTGAGCAGGCAGTGGGGGTTAAGCCAGAGTGGAGGGTGGAGGTCTCCTGACAGAGCAGGCTAAGTTCCGACAGCCAGTGGGGGTGTTGCTGGCACAGCCGCCCTGCCACGGCCCAGCCCACCTCCCCAGCCCCGTGTCCTGCTCTCCTGTCCAGCTTCTTCCCACCTAACGACAAGGAATAGCCAGGTTTTCCATGTATCCTCTGCTCTGAATGACTCCGCTTCACCTGGCAGCTCCTGCTCACGCTTACAGACTCAGAGCCAACCCCTAGGGGGCTTCTTCCCTAACCCCTGTCCCCTCCCACAGGGCTAAGCAAGCCGTCCTCTGTGTGCTCAGGGCCCCCAGACCCCTTTCTCTTGCAGCCTACACAGTAGCATCCTGTGTTTACATCTCTTCCTCCCCTGGGGAGCTGCTCAAGGGCAGGGACTGTGTCTCACCCCTCACTGATTTTCAAACCAGCCCCCACCCCCCGCACCGGCATATCCTAGATGCTCCAGAAATGTTTGTTGACATCCAGTAAACTGCTCTGGGCTTTACCTTTGGGGGCTCGAGGTAGAAGGACTGAGTCTGCCCTGAGGGGAGAGAGACTGGCCTTCCTCCCAGGACCCCCACCACCTGCTGTGATTACACCCATTTCTTCTTCTGAGTCAAAGATTTCAACTCAGAGCCTCCCTAGGGGGCTTCCACCTGGCCTGCCTTCTCACCAACCTGGCCGGCCTACTCTCCTTTCTAGTGACATCTATCAGAGCAAGAGCCACGGCTGGTGGGTGACTCTGGCACGCAGACAAGAGCACACCTTGCCAGGCTTCTGTCTAGCAAGGGTCTGCTGACGTGTGATGGGGATAGAGAGAAGCCTTTCTGGGGAGCCCAGTTTGAAAACCACCCTGCCTCTCTTAACCCCTGAAACACTCACTCCCGGGATGGTACGTGCAGTTTGGGAGAATGCCAGGGTCAGCATGAGAGAAAAGCGATCTATAACTTGCACCACTTGGGGGGCAGTAAGCAAAGAGGAGTCACCCCTGACTCACTTCTCAGACTCCCCCAGGCGCAGGTGGTTTTGCCAGCGCCTGGGCTTCAGGCCAGTTATGTGCTAGCTGCCATACAAGGTCTTCCGGGTGGTGAGCAGAGATGTGGCCCTGCCACCAAGGAGCTTCCAGGATCCTGTCACACAGCCAATTACAACACAACACAACGTGATGGGGGACGTGCGGGTGATTGGATTAAGGTGCAGGAGGGCAGACTTAAAGGTTCACTCTTTTGGGGCACCTGGGTGTCTCAGTCGGTCATCTCAGGTCATGGGCACAGGGTCATGGGATCGAGCCCCGTATCAGGCTCTCCATGCTGAGCCTGGAGCGTGCTTGAGATTCTCCCTTTCCCTCTCTCTCCCTCTGCCCTCCTTCCCCACTCATACTCTTTCTCTCTCTCTCTCTAAAAAAAAATTTTTTTATTTTATTTTTTTTAAATATTCTATTTATTTTTGAGAGAGAGACAGAGACAGCATGAGCAGGGGAGGGTCAGAGAGAGAGGGAGACACAGAATCTGAAGCAGGCTCCAGGCCCTGAGCTAGCTGTCAGCACAGAGCCTGATGCGGGGCTCGAACCCACGAACCGTGAGATCATGACCTGAGCTGAAGTTGGATGCTCAACCAACTGAGCCACCCAGGCTCCCCCCCCTTTTTTTTTAATATAAAAAAAATTTGTTTTTAAAGCTTCATTCTTTCATTCAGGTAGTTATTGAGTACCTACTGTGTGTCTGTGCTGGTTGTGCTCTGGGCACTCAACAGTGGGCATGACAGACCAGGTTTCTTTCCTCAAGGATCCTGAGGAAAAGGCAATCAAGTGGCTCTACAAATATAAAATTACAACTGTCACAGATTCAGTGAGGAAAGATAGAGGAAGCGTGGATGTCAGTGTAGAGAAGACCAGAGATGGAACAGGTCCGGGGGTGCTGGGACAGTGGTCGCTGCAGTGGAGCCTGCGGCCTCATCTGGTAGGAAGAGAAGGGAAGACAGAGGACAGACAGGAGGACAGAGGAAGGTCAGGGGACCCTGGGTCTTGGCTCCCGTTTCTGTAATAGCACTCTGGCTCCCACTGCCTGTGACAGGCCCCGCATGCTCACCTTACCCCGCACCCTCTCAGCACAAAAGGCTCGTGTGCCTTTTCTACCCGAGCGCACACTCTCCGTCCCCTGAACCAGGCACAGGAAGATGTCAGGCAGCAGCTGCGTGAGTTCGAAGAGACCAAGAAACAGATCGAGGAAGATGAGGACCGAGAAATCCAAGATATCAAAACCAAGTACGAGAAAAAGCTTCGGGACGAAAAGGAATCAAACCTGCGGCTCAAAGGAGAAACCGGCATCATGAGGAAGAAGGTATTGCACGGCTCCCCGACAGGCCCGGGTGCAGGCGAGGGCTGTGTTGCCAGTACCTCTGCACTGCCGGGCAGGTGCACCCTTAACACCTCTCCTCGGCGCTGTCCCTTCTCTGTCCTTTTCACCGGGATAGTGACATTTGCCCCAACACTGGAAGGACACCCAGACTTTCATTTATGGGCTAGTAGGATTTAGTCAGTTTTCAGAGTTAAACTTTGGGTAGAAATGGAGATGAGGTCTTGTGGAGGTGAAGGTCAAGTCCCCGCTGGAGTGTCCTCAGGCTCTCGGTTCAGGGAGCTGTGGGCATGAGAAGGACTGGGGTGTGGGATGCTTGGTTTACAACGCAAGACACATGTTTACTGTCACTGATAGTTGGGGTGAAGTGAGATTCAATTCACAGATCCTTCTAAAATTGCCACAGTTTCCCAAAAATGTTTAGCCTTAGGCCTAGTCCAAAGCAAACTCACATTCCTTCCTATTAGAAATCACACTACTTAATCCAGGGGACCAGGGACAATGTCATCTTCCCTTCTTAGACATGGCAAGGTGGCTCATCAGTGACAGTATCTGTGACCTTGATGCGGCATGGATCCCAACCTTTCAAGGTTGGCATGGTCCTGGAAAACTCTGGGTCCACTCAGGGATCCAGAAAGTCTGTCCTCACAGAAGGAGATGGGACTAGATCTTATCAGACAGAATACTGCATCACTTGTGCTGCCAGGGAAATCCCCCAACTGTCCCAAATCTCAAAAAAATCACTCCTAAGACCCCAGAAATGCTGAGTTTTAAGCTCCTGAGGGTGGGGAGTTCAGGTCACAGGTCAGTGATATGATAGGGAGCTCCTTAAGTTCATGGGCATTTGGGAGGCTGGGAGGGGAACACAAAGACATTGGTGGTCTCTGTTGTTGCCATTTGTATCTGCAGTTCAGCAGCCTGCAGAAGGAGATTGAAGAGCGAACCAATGACATTGAGAGCCTGAAGGGGGAGCAGGTGAAGCTGCAAGGGGTCATTAAGTCCCTGGAGAAGGACATCCTGGGCCTCAAGCGGGAAATCCAGGAAAGGGATGAGACGATTCAAGATAAGGTGAAGGCTCGTCTCTGCCCTCCTTCAACCACCACCCAGAGGGAGCCAGGGGAGGAGAACCAGGCTCAGGAGAGAGGTCCCTGAATGCTTAGGACACATCCATTTAATTTAACCTGATGGGGATGCGTGGTCTGTGAAGTGCCTACTGTGTGCTGGGCACTGGGCCGGTTGCTGTAAACACCCCACACTCAGTTGTCCCAGTAACCCCGGGGCCATGAGAGCTCAGGCTGTAGAGCTCAGGAAACTGAGCTCCAGGTGGTTTGGTGTCTTGCCCAAGGTCAAACAGTTGATAGGCGACAGACTTGGGATAAGAACCTAAGTCAGCTGACGGCAGGGCCCCTGCTCGCCACGGCTCCAGATGTCCTCGGGTGACTGTCCCCACAGACATTGCGCACTCCCTGTGGTTGACCTACAACTGCCAGGTGCCCCAGAAAGCTGGGATCACTTTTGGGAATGCCTTTCTCACAGAACACTTAGAAGACGACACATCACATTTTGTGAGGCTTACCCAAATTTCATAGCCGCCTCCTAAGCAAATCCAGGCTGTGTGCCCTCCGGCCCCTCTCCTCGCCACCCCTGCCTCAGGTAGGCAGACTTCTCCAGTGGCTGAGATGGGGGGCTTCAGCACTGGCTGCCTGAGTTCCGGCACAGGCTTTGCCATTTACCTGTCGCAGGACCCTGGGCAACTTCTCTAAGCCTTGTTTTCTCACCTGTGAAGTGGGGCCCCCTCAGGAGTCTGCTAAGGGGAAATGTATGAAGTTTCTGCATGTCAGTGTTTGTCTATGTACCTGGGTATTTGTGCAGGGAGGGTCCAAAGCTCTCTTCAGATTCTCAAAGAGGGGTGTTGACAAGAAAGAGGTCAAGGCCTCCTGACCGAAAATTGCAACAGTCTCCTAACCCGTCTAACGGACTTCCTTCCCACTTCCTACCCCCCCTCCCCCGCTCCCTGCCACCATACTCTGTAACTGTGTCACTCTTCCCCTTAGAATTCTGCCATAGCTCCTCATTGCCTGTGCCAGGGGCAGCAAAGGATTTTCTGTAAAGAGCTTGGTCATAAATATTTCGTCTTTGTACACAGCATGGCACCTGTCGCACTACTCAGTTCTGCCGCTGTGTTGTAAAATCAGCCAGAGACGACGCATGAATGAGTTTAGGAAAACAGGTCAAATTTGACCCAAGGGCCATAGCTTGGCAACTTTAACCTCCTGGATACATTCTGAACCCCCTTTAACCCAACAGGCAAGACCCTGAGCCTCTCCTCTTCACCCCCATTTCTCACTTCCCCATGAACCACTGCTTTACACGCTCGCACACCATTCTCAGCATCCTTGATGTATCCTGCACCTTCTGTGCTGTTCTCTTTTACAGCACCTACCCCGGAGCAAGGCTATACTTGTTGACACATCTGCTTTCCCAGGTAGTGCTTTCTCCTTAAGGGCAGGGACTGTGTCCTATTTCTATCTGGAATCTCAGACCCTAGTGAAAGGCCTTCGTTCAGTAAGTGTTTAATGGATGGATAGATCCACATTCCAATTACTATTGCTCTGTGAGAAATGATCCCCAAACTTAGTGGTACAAAATAACAACTATTGGGGTGCCTGGGTGGCTCAGTTGGTTAAGCGGTCACTCTTGATCTCAGCTCAGGTCATGGTCTCAGGGTTGTGAGTTCGAGCCCCACATTGGGTTCCATGCTGGATGTAGAGCCTGCTTAAGGAAAAAACAAAACAAGACAGTAACAACTGTTTTGTTATGCTTTCAGGTTCTGTGGGTCTGGCATTTGGACAGACTACAAGGTGGCCTATCTTTGTCCCTGATGGCAGGGGCCTTTCTGGGCCTCAGTCAGGGATGACTCATTTAGCTCGGGGCTAGAAGATCATTATTGAAGGTGGCTTCTTCCTTCTTACTTCCAGGGTGGCTGGGAGGCTGGACTCCATGGGGACTGTCAACCAGAGTGCCAATGTGCTCGTCAGCCGGGAGGGAGGTCTCAGTGCAGGGGGACTTTCTCCATAGCAGATGGCCTCCCACACAGCACAAGTCCTAAGAGAACCAGGTAGAAGCTGCTTAGCCTTTTCTGAGCTAGACCGGAAGCCACACAGCATCCCTTGAGCGACATTCCTTGGGTTACAAGCAAACCGTAAGTCCAGCCAGATGCAAGAGAAGGGAATTAGATCTTTCCTCCTGATGGGGAAGCATACGGTCACATTGCAGAAGAGCCTGTGGGATGGGAGAAGCCGTCGAGGCCAGCTTTAGAAAATAGTCGTCTACAAGCTATCTTTGAACGAGAGAGTGAATGGATGCTGAGTCCTGGCACAGAAACCAAGGAGTCGATGCTACAGTCAGTCCTACAGTCAGCCTCTGTGTCCCCAGCCGGGAGAGCCACCCGTGGCCACCTCAGTCAGGTTGCGGGATTTATGTCCTTTCCCTAAAGGGTCTGTGTACACCCTGGCCTCCTGCCACCTCTCACTTCTCTCTCATCTCACCCACAGGAGAAGCGCATCTATGATCTGAAAAAGAAAAACCAAGAACTGGAGAAATTCAAGTTCGTACTCGACTACAAAATAAAGGAGCTGAAGAAGCAAATAGAACCACGAGAGAACGAGATCAAGGTGATGAAGGAACAGATTCAGGAGGTGAGAACCATCTGAACTGCTCTAGCCTCTGGGACCACTGTCGCCTCCTCTGCCGTTGCTGGCGGGGGCACGTGGGGTGCAGGGGGGAATGAGAGAAAGCCTTCCTCTCAGTCCCTGTCTTCCCCCAGGCTGTGTGGGCCTCCACTCCGTAGAGGGTGTCACAGGAGAGGCGCAGCCGGGGACTCAGTTGTGCAGAAGTGAAATGCTTTAAGATTTGGCGTGTGGCCAGACCTTAGGACGGGCTTGGGCCCTCCGAGGGAAACCGCGACTCTTGGGCCTTCAGCCACCAGGGGGCAGTGTGCACTCAGCCACCAGCCTGTCGCACCAGAAAGCACATTCCTCCAACTGAACATTTTTTCCTCAGTCTGGAACTGTTGGTGGGGGCGTATGCAAAGCTGCAGTGTTTGGACTTCATCTGAGGAGGAATGGGAAGTCATGAGGTCTGTTGAGTAGGAAAGTGGCAGCCTTAAGTATGTATTCTGGGGAAGCGGACAGGAGGAAGAGAGATTAAAAGCAAGATCAATAGGACAAGGGCTCCTGAGAGTCCAGTGAGGCACAAGTGTCCCCCATTGGCGCCTCTGTCCCAAGCACAGTGCATCTCCTTAAGCAGATGGCGGCTGACAGTGAGTCCACGGTTGGTCTCAAACCAAATTCCTGCCTTCCCCTCCCTTCTGTTTCCTGTTTCCTGGTAAGTTACCACAATCCACCCAGGTGCTTAAGGTACAAGTGTAGAGTCTTCTCCATTCTTCCCTTCCCCTAACTGCTGTATCCATTGATCGCCAATGCCTATCTGACTTCTCAAATCTACCCCTTCTTTCCTCTCTGCTGCCTCACCTGGGTCCAAGCCTGTCCTCTCTCACCTGGACTTGACTCTAGCCTCTAGTCTGGTCTCCACATAGAAGCCACAGCGAGCCCCTAGTGGTGTCCCATCTCACTTAGAATAAAATCCACACCCCCTACCGGGGCCCTGCACGATCCAGCCTCTACTCCTCTCCAGTCTTGTCTCCATGCTCCCTCCCCAGCACCAGCCCAAAGGCTTTCTGCAGCACTGAGGATAAGGCAAGCTTTTCCTTTGCAACGCTACTCCCTCTGCCAAGAAGCACTCAGATCATGACCAGCTTCTGTGTGTCTTTCATGTGGAGGCTTCTCTGTCACCTCTTCGGGGAAGCCTTCCCAAGATGCCCTATCCAAAATGGCCTCCTGCTCCCCATCCATGTTCGCTAATTGTACTGAGCAAGGATACAAGTGAAGTGTGTCAGAGAACATCGATGGCCCACGTAGAATTGGATACCCCGGAGCTCTGGTGGAAGAAAGCAAAGCCTTTTCTCTAGAAGGCCCAGGAAAGAAGCCAGGTGGTAGGATCAGTCCAGGGCTAGAGTGTCCAGAGATGGCTTGTTATTGTGCCAGTGACTTTCTCCTGGTCTCTGGGGAAAAGCCAACAACAGAACTGCCTCATCTGGGCCTCCTGCCATCCTTGAGTGACCTCAGGGCCCAACAACGGAAGCCCAGAAAAGAGCAGAGGCCCCACTTGCCTGGAAAGTCAGTGTGCTGCCAGCCCCTGGAAATCACCATCCCAGGTGCCCCTTCCTCATTTGTCAAGTGGATTTACACTTGGGTCAGTTACTTTCTACCCAAGCACATCTGAAGGATTATTCACTTTCCCGTCAGTAACTGGGCCAATGGTGGCAGTGACTCCCAGCAGGGAATACTCCGGCACCTTGGGTGATTCAGACAGGGCCCCTCCTGGGCCACCCCTGGGGCCAGTCCCCACCAGGGCTGAATCCCTCCCTGGAGGCCTCTGACCTCAGGGCTTCCCTCAGGAGGTCAGAGACCCATTTGGCCCACCCGCTGCGGATCTCTCGTGTGAAGTTCTTTTTTCCTCCAAGAAGGAAGCGGTAAGCCCTCCTCTGTGGATGGAAATCTAATACTTCCTTGATTCGGTACCTCCCCACACATAGACTTTACCAGCTTCTCTTCCGTGAGAAGGGGCTATCTGCTTCCTAGGGAGAGAGTGTCTAGGACCTTGTCATTTTATTTCACACTCTTGTTTTTTCATCTAGCGCAGGGTTTTCTCAACCTCAGAGAACCTCAGTGTAACATCTTGGGGTGGGGAGTTCTTTGCTACGGGGAGTCCCATGCATTGTAGGATATTTAGCAACATCCCTGGTCTCTGCCCACTAGATGCCTGTAGCAACCCTCCCCTTCCCCCGGTTGTGATCAACCGATCAACTGAAAACTAAAACGTTGCCAAATACCCTCTAGGGAGTAAAATGCCTGTTTCCTGCCCCTCCCCCACTGAGAGGCGCTGAGTGTGAGGAGAACGCATGGAAAAGTAGATGGGATTTCCTCACCAGGAAAAGGATACTTGTTCCCACATACTGGCTAGTATCCTAGCTGTCCAGCCAGCTATTCAAACTCCGCAGATTTCACAATTTTTCTATGAAGTAGGTTATTTTCATTCTCAGCAGCTTTTGAGGCTTTTTGTGTATTACTTCCTTTTTAACCTAATCTGTCATTGCTGGCTTCGAGACTACGGAGAGAGAGGCACAGCCAGCTGTAGGCCCTCAGACGTGACCTTGGAGAAGCCCTTGTCTCTCTTGCGGCCACCATTCCCTTGGTCTGGGCACCGTCATCTCACCCCTGACTGGTGTGCCTGGCTCCAGTCTTGCTGTCTCCAGGAGGACCTCCACATCAGGCCTTCTGAGGTGCACACGCGCCACCCCTTGGGTAAAACCTGCCCGAGCTCCCTGAGCTTTCAGTATAAAGGCCAGACTTCTGGCCAGCCTGAAGGCAGAACCTCTCCCCATTTGAGCCTCTGCCCCTGGGTCCTACATGACCCAGCTCAGCCGACCTCTCCAGACCCTCTCCCCTTTCCTCACATGCACCCCCATCCTGTAGCCCCCTGGACCACCCATAGTGGGCAGAGAGGCCCCAGGCTGCCCGTGCCCTGGGGCCTCTCTGTGCGGCCTGCTCTCTCCACCTGGAATTCCCCTTCTCCACTTTGTCCTCTAGTACCTATTTGTCGTGTGGAACCTGACTGAACATCCCTTTTCTGGGCACCGCCTCCCTACGTCCTCTGCACACAAAAGGGTACTTTCTACCTGGACCTTCCCCCTTATTCCTCTAGCCTTGTAGCTTTTTGCATACAGATACTCCCTCTTCATCAGTTTTGTGTCCCCATGCCGGTGGTGGCCGGCCGGCCCTCCCCAGTGGACACGCTCCTTCTTTAGCTGTGCACATCCCCATACTCGCTGTGTCCCGCACACGGCGGTGTGACATAGCTCCACCAACATGGCACATTTGGCTCTTCATCCCTCTTCCAGAAGGCAGGTTATTTAAAGCACCCCTCTACTCCCTCACTGTGGCTTCCCTTTGCCTTCCACACTGGCTGTGCATTCACTCGTTCAGATGAACACGGAGTGCTGACTTCATGCCAGGCGCTGCACCAAAGGGCTATTCTGTCTATCCAGATGCTTCCAATAAGGATAATAACATTCTCCTGCAAGCTGCCCCTTCGTGTCCAGAACATGGATGTGGTGCATCGGGGCTTTCCGGTACCCCCAAAGATGGTCAGGAGCCTTGAGATCTGACCAAAGGGCCTGGGGTAGGTTGGAGGAGCCACTCCATCCAGCCATGAAAGAACCCGGTGAGCTGTCCCTTCCCCCCACAATAGTGCCCCTCTCTGTGAACAGGAGTACCAGTGTCCACCAGATACGGTGTGTCAAGCAAGCCCCCTTGGCTTTTGGCAGAAATTGGATCAACTGAGAACTCCCCTCCCCCTGCTCTCATCCTGATCAGAAGCTCCAGTTGTCATTCACGTGTCTTTGGTTAATACAAGTGCGACAATGAATAAAAATCTTTCAGAAGCTCATCGGTCGCTTCTTCCTTTTCTTTTGAAGATGAGGTATTCTCCTCAGCTGTGCTTTGTAAAATCTTTTCAACAGAACGATGAGGCAGAGGCTCCTTAAACTGAGGACGCCTACACGCTGGTCCCTTAAAACTTGCTGCTTTCGGATCGACTCTGATGGCTTGCGGCCCCAAAGGGTCGAGAGTCACTCACACAGTTTCACAAAGTAGGCAAGGAAGGTATTTCTGTGCAGAACTCTGCCTCTGTTTCCAGGCCCCAGTATGTAAGAGTCACCAATTAATAAAGAGTTCTAGAAAAGAAGGTCATCAGCATGACTGAAGGAAACTCAGGGGGGCAATACAGAGGCTGGCTACAGAAACACACGATCTGGGTTAATACATCCACCAAGGGGTGGAGGCTTCAGGGGGTGGCCAGGACTTAGCAAGAAAGGTTTCATTCCAGAGGACATAGGTGGGAGCCAGCAAAGAACATCCTGATAGCCAGGGACACTTTCCCACCAAAAGTCGTGAGTTCCCAAATATCACTTGTATTCCATTACTTTCTTGTTCTTGACTTTATCCCCTTGTTCTCTGTAGATGGAGGCAGAACTGGAGCGTTTCCATAAGCAGAACACGCAGCTGGAGCTGAACATCACAGAACTGTGGCAGAAACTACGAGCCACTGATCAGGAGATGCACAAAGAGAGACAGAAGGTGCGGGGATTTTCAGAGTCTGGCAGATCTTGGCTTCAGAATCTGGCACCTGTCTGCAATGGGCAGCTGGCTTCTGAGAGACAGCGCCAGCCAATTGCTAAGATACGTTCCCATTTTAACTCGCTCCTCACTTGCTCACAGCCCTGCCTGGTTTCAGGCCCATGCAGATCTACGTGGCTGCATCCATCTGAGACTACGATGACTTTGGGTGAAGTGCTCAAAGTGGGGGGGGTTGGCCAGTGTCCTAAGGATGCCTGCAGCATTTTGGCTTGCTTGGCACGAGGAAGGAGAGGCTCAGATAGGTCACCTGTAGTCAGTGTCAGAAGGTTTTGACTACCGAAACAAACAAACAACACACTGAGGCAAGGAGCGCCTCAGAAATTGCCTAGTCCAGTCTCTTTAGGTAATAAAGATAGATGAGGCCAGAGAGATTAGAAGGTTAAGGAAAGTCACCTGGCACCCAGAGCCAGCCCTGGGACGGAACTGGGTCTTCTGGTCCCAGGCTGGGCCTTGGCTGCACCGCCACCCCTAGCACAGGGCACCCCATAATGTTTGTGGAATCAGATTGATTTTTTTTTTCCATCCCCCACATGAAGCATCGACTCTGGGCTAGGTAATAGTAGAAGCCACAGAGCAACCAGAGTGACGTAGGTCCTGTCCTTCACAACCTGAACAGGTTGCTAGGGGACCTGTGGTGTGTGCCTACTAATCGTCATGTAAGATAAAGGGTTATGATAGCTGAACAGAGGGCTGTGGGAGCGAAGAGGAAGGAGAGACCTCCAGCTCAGGGTTAGAGGAGGATGGGTATGAGAGGAGGGCGGGAGAGCGAGCCTCTGGCCCAAGTTTGCCGCTGGACCAATCTGCCCAGTTCGGTCATGTTTCCACTACCCGCTCACAGCAGCTCTCCTGCCTGTCTGCAAGGATAAGCCCTGGGTGAGCTGAGAAGGGGACGTGGATGCCCTGGCCCAGGGACCTGCAAGAGAGAAGTGATACGCTCCATCTTGGCTCAGGAAGGAGTAGGGTGACCACTCACACTGCCTGTCATCTTTTAAGGTGTGGTCCTGAAAGGGACCCAGAGACAATCAAGGAGTTGACTGTGCGGCCTTTTAAAGATGAGGCTATTCAGGCAGGTGCCCATGAGTTTTAGTACGTCTGCCTCTCGGCTATGCACCCACCGAGGTCTCTGTGTCCATTGTGGGCCCTGACGGTCAACTGTTAAGTCCCAGATGAGGCGTCCTTTGTCTTATGCTGCCATCTGCCTCTGCCTGTGGCCCTTGCCCACTCCCCACAGAGACTTTCTGGTGCCAGACGGAAGTACCTCTGATTGCAGGAGCGGGACCTGGAGGCACTGGTCAAACGGTTTAAGACGGACCTTCACAACTGTGTGGCGTACATCCAGGAGCCCCGGCTCCTGAAGGACAAGGTCCGAGCTCTCTTTGAGAAGTACGTGCAGCGGGCAGACATGGTGAGCTCTGCCTCCATTTCCCCAACTCACCTTCTCTCCCGGGTCCCCCCTCCCTCCCTAAGCAGCCCTTCTGGCCCATCAGGTGGAGATCACAGGGCTGAACATGGATCTGCAGCAGGAGTATGCCCGTCAGCGGGAGCACCTGGAGAGAAACCTGGCCACTCTCAAGAAAAAGGTGGTCAAGGAGAGTGAGCTGCACCGCACTGACTATGTCCGCATCATGCAGGTAACCGCACGTCCCCCAAATGTGCAAGGGACCCGCTAGCTTTCTTGAAACCTTTCTCTATGACCCCTCTCCTCGGACCCCCTCTCCTCCACTGGAGCCTGACCTGGCTGTGACCATCGCCGAGAGCCTCTCCATGTTTTTCTAGGTGTTTCCATGCCTACCCTTATGCCGCCAATGCCCATTCATTTCTACCACCCCCACCCCCAATTACTTCACCAGGCACCCATTTCTTTTTTCTGCCCATCTTTCTCCAAAGCATTCTTGTGTCCTGCCTCCCCATCTCCTTGCCCTGCTCCGGCCCTCCATCCAGCTCTCCTGAATCCGTCTCTCCTCTTTTCTGTAGTTTCCAACTCTTATGTCACCGTATTTTCCTTTGCTGCTTTTTATTCTGCTATTTGCATCTCGAGACACACCAGTCTCCACACCTCATCTGCCTTTTCTGGGCCTCAGGTCCCTTTCCTTATCTCTTGGGTCTGGAGCCAACCACACCCACCCCACATGTTGGCCTCACTGAGTCTACACCCACCTCCCCGGATCCTTCATCAGGCTTTCCAGAGAGCCTGACCCCATTACTGCCGCCTCCACTTATCAGCGCTGCCGATCAGGATTCTTCTGCCAGATTTCTGTTTGAGTATCAGTATCGTCTGAGGCAATTAATGCGATTTAGTATCAAAAGAGAACATCAGAATTACATTTATAAGGCACATACCTTTTTATGTTTATATCGCTTTAATGCCATCATTAAAATACTGGAAAGGGGATGGGCTGCAGATTGAAACAAACCAGTTCCCAGCTCAGCCAGTCCCCACATAGGTGAGCCGAGCACACTGTGATTCAGGCCAGTCAGACCCAAGCATGGTGGCGTCTGTGCCCTCCATCCCACGACCAGCCCCCGCTTCAACGTCCCGCATGCCGTCCCACTGCCCTACTCCTGGGTCATGAGAGCACTCAGAAGCCCAGGGAGAGGAGTGCATCCATTTTGTGGCCCCCCTTTGGTACCAGTGGCTGATACACCAAGCCCTTGCTGATGGTGTCAAGGCCCCCAGGCATGGAGAGCCTGCCCGGGTCCCAGGGTGCAGCGTGCTGGGCAGCAGGACCAAGGCGACTACAGAGGCAGCTGACAGCCCGTGATGTTGCTGCGCCTTCATCTGCACCCTGCCACCAGAGCACAGGCCTGAAAGATCCTCCAGGGCTGGGGTCCCTTTCTCGGGTAAAGCAAACGTCAGTCCTAGGAGAAGGAAAAGGAAAGGGAAGACCACAGGCCAGCCAGAGGGTGCGAGTGTCAGCATGAGGCCGCCCAGGTTAGGCACAGGTCTTCTTTGGCTCCCAGGTACCCCAGAGTCCACGTGCCCACTCCTTTGGGGCAGGGTGAGACGGTAGGTAGGAGGGGCAAGGAGACACAGCAGGGCCCCTGCCCAGCCCTACTGCTCCCTGAGGGCTGGCGGAGGGAGCCATCAGCCAGGGGAAATCCCCAGAAGAGCGTTTTCTGGAGCAACATTGTAAACTCGTGAGCTGTGGAGCCCTGTGGATCCATAGACGTTCCCCAGACAACTGCACGGAGCAAGACAGGGTCAGCAGACAGGGTTCCGGGTCCCCACCCCTTAACCAAGGGGACTCCTTGCTTATTATAGTAGGCTCTGGGTCAGAGTTTGTTTGGAAGAAAGGAAGGGCGGGAGGGAGGGAGGATGGAAAGAAAAGAAAGGAAAGCAAAGGAGAAGAGAGTAGAGGGAGAAAGAGAAGGAAGGAAGGAAGGAGGGAAAGGAAGGGAGGATGAAAAGAAGGAATGGAGGGAGGGAGGGAGAAAATCTTTCAAAGCTACTGTTTTTACTTATAAGAATTGTTTCCTTCTTTGATCTTAAGTTGAAGGAGAGGGTACCGGCCAGGACCAGGCAAGGAGTCAGGGCAGGAGAAACAAAAATGGACACTGTCTAAACCCAGTTTATCCTGCCTCATCCACTCTTACTGGGAGACTTTGGGGAAATTCCATAACCTCTCCAGGAGCCTCCTTCCCTGGCTATAAAATGGGAAAGGAAGTACCAACCTCAGCGAATTACTGCAAGGATTGAACGAGCTAACTAATGTAAAGCATTAGGCACTGGCCTGGTATGGAATAGATGCTCCAAAAATGCTCTCTCCCTTCCTGTCCTCCAACCTAAAGATCTACTCAGTAACCAAGGCAGAAATCAGTGGGAGAGCCTGGAAGGCTGTCACAGCACAGACCAGGGCTGCCTGTGGACTGGGGCATGGGAGGGGAGATTGCACAACTGATCCCAGACCCCCCAGCTGGTAGCCTGGGGCCTGATGCTTTGCTATTCGTTGGTAAGTACCTGCATCTGCAGGTACCAAGGCCCTGGGGCTTCAGTCCAAAGAGGTCAAGGAAGGCCAAGGCAGAAACGCATTAGAAAACACAGAAAATGAGGTCACTGTCTCATTTATATGTTCAGACAGGAGTGCAGGGCCTCTTCACTCGTTCTCCAGCATGCTTGCAGATAAGAAAATAAGAGTTGCTTTGAATACAAACATCTAGGACGCGCATTCATTCAGAACACAATATTGAGGGCTTCTTACATACCACACTCTGTGCCGGCCACGGGAGATTCCAAGATGAATGTGATGGTATGCCCATCCTCAGCAGTTCGAGGCAGGACACTTAAACCAGACACAGATAATCACTGCTCAGTACCATATATCTGTGCTGTGCACCCTTGTAGAGGCGGGCTGCAATTGGGGGAAGAGGCATTCGAGCTGAGCCTTGAAGGGTTAGTAAAAGCTGTCAGGGAGCAAGCTGGGGAAGAGGCTTCCAGGTAGGGAGAACACCTGAGAACAGACAGGGAAGAGTGAGGCCTGTGGTGTGTCTGGGGGCCTGGGCATCCGGACCTTCCTTTACTGCAGAGCACTGGGGGCAAGAAGAAAAGGTCCACTGGAGAGTGAGTAGCTCAGTGTCACTGGAGAGTGCTTTCCTTGCACACCAAGAAGCACCAAGTTTATCTTAGAAGCAGGTGCCAGCAGGTAGGTGGGTTGGCAGAGTGGACAGGCTGCCGGGGCAAGACAGGAGGCAGGGCACCCCATTTGAAGATGTCTGTTAAGGGGAGATGAGAAGACCTCGGAAGGAGTGAGTTGTGACATCAAAGACAAGGGTAGAGATGATGAAACGTAAGTGGGATGTGAGAGGAAGCCTGAAAGAGGAGCAGAGAGGTGCCACATCTGGGCGGTTCGGCAGATGGCTATCCCACCAACTGAGGAGTTGCCGAAAGCCACCACTGATGCAGGGCTTCCAGGTCCACCGAGTGCATCTGTTGCCTGCTTTGTCCACACAGCCGGGCACTGCCAACATAGGGGAGGCCAGCAGGGGGTGCTATAGGTATTTCCTTCCTTTTCCCTTCTGGGCTGAAGGCTCTGTCAGGTCAGCTCTGGCCGGGGCTCTCTGACATACCCCTCCACCAAAGGCGGTCCTGGACAGCTCAGTATAGCCCCTTTGTCTAGAAGGTTGTCTATAGAAATAGACAGCATTTCCCCTAGCCAGTCACTCTTATAGGCCCCAAGACCTGGTATGTGATAGACCCCAGGTCACATTTTTCCTGCAGCAGAAGGGCTGGGTGGGGGGCTGGAGGGTTGGATGGGGCTTTTGTAGGTGGTCCTGACCAAGGAGGGATCAAGAACAGAAGACTCGGCAAACCTGTTGCGTCCACATTTTAAATTCACAGAGCTACCCAAAGCATATACAGTTGACCTCAGTGTGACCTCTGGGTTCTTCAGAACACCGGAAAGCACTTTAGGGAGCCCAGCTTGTACTTTTGAGGGCCTTCCGTGGCCGTCATCCTATGTGAGGTATTGGAATGGGGTGACATCAATGAGAGGTGGAAAGTAGAGTCTGGAAGGCAACAGTTGTAGAGGAACAAGCACTTGGAGACAGACACGACCAGAGGCAAACCCCAGCTCTACTACCACTTAAGCACTGCCTCAGCCTCAGTTTCCTCATATGGAAGTGAATCTAATAACACCTTCTTCATTAGGTTGTCCTGGGGATTAAGTGAGTTATTGAATGCAAAATGTTTGGTGTGGTACAGGGATCCAGTCAACTCATGAAGTTAGGATTACTCATGTTACCAGCAGCAGCAGCAGCAGCATCAAGCATTCAATGCCTCAAATCCTGCTTGCTCCCTGCTGGTTCCAGGCCTGAAACAGTCTTCTCTGTCCCCCGCCTCCCCAGAAGGTCCTTCTCGCACTGGGTGAGCGCCCCTCTTCAGACTCCCATGGCATCTCTAAGCATTGCATCCAAGCTGGACCTCCTGCGCCCGGCACAATGACCAGTGTATAGTGGGCTTTCAGAGTCATGAATGAATGAATGAATGAATGAATGAATGAATGAATGAAAACATGAGAACAGAATGGGGAACCAGGCCGCATGAACTCATGGGTCTCGATCACACTCTGGTGGGAACTGAGTCATGTCCTGGAAGGCCCATTAAGGTGGCCGGCATCATGGAGGTGTCCAAAGCAGGCAGTAGGCTTAGAAACAGACATTCATTTATGTGGAAACTAATTTGACAATAAACGATTTGTAAAAAAAAAACAAAAAAACAAAAAACAGACATTCACACCGAGAAATACTGGGAGCCAGAAGTCCCGATCGTGATTGGGCCCCAAGTCCCAAGCAGGATTGTCAAGGATGGAGGGGGACACTGGGGCAAGGGCTCCACTTGGGGCCGTTACGGTAGTAGAGGGGAGGGATGCTGACAGCTGACGACAAACTGACAGCCAGAAGGGTGAACACAAGATCCAGTTCAGATACAAAACTGACAGGACTTAGTGACATAATGGATGGATATGATGCAGTAGTGCCTCAGGATCTAGCCGGAGAGGACCGGACAAACGGTACCGTCAGTCTCTAATCTTCAATCTGATTAGTTACTTTACCGAATGAGGCAAGAGAAGGGAAAGCTCAGTGATGCCCACGAAGTGGGCAGAGCCCTGAACCAGAGCAGGTTTGCCTGAGTTCCCTGCGGGCCCTCCTCAGTCTCCCTTCTGTCTCTTCACTCCTGCCCAATCTTTACCCCCCAGTTTGTAATTTCCTTGTTAGTAAGAATCTCGTCTTACTCAGCTTGATATCTGCTGCATTAGTTATTCATTCCACAAATATTTATTGAGAGCCTCTTACTTGCGAGGTAGAGTCCAAGGTCTTGAAACCAAATACATACATATTTAATCCATCACGTCATGATAAAAAGTCAGCGCGGAGAGGTTTCAGGGGAGGAAACTGGCAGAGAGCTTTGCTGGAGAGCATCTGGAAAGGAAGTGTGGGAGATTCATCACTAAATCCTGGGTTGGTTAAAAGAGTAAAAGATCAGATGGAGAAGTCTGCTGACTTTATAGAAAACAAGGCACAAAGCCCAGTCTGAAAACTAGGGATCAGCAATAATTGGGCATCTCATTCAAAAGAGAATTTTTTTTTAATGAGGAACACTGAAATTAAGTGATATACTGAGAACCTGAAGGTATATCTAACATGCTCAGATCCAGAGGCTCTGGAAGGAAAGAATATGTCAGGGTGGCCCTAGTTCAGGCCCTGCTCCCACTTGGGCTCCACAGGCGCATCCCCATAACAGAAAAGTAAGTCAAGGCTCACAGACAATAGTGCTTGCGATCACCGTGTTTTCTGGGCTGACTCCATGCTTACCACTATGGAGACAGTGTCCAAAGCGGTGGTTGTTCCTGGCACAGGTTCGGTTTATGTAGATTTGGCCGCATTTGCCTGTTTTGGCTCTCTGACCCTCACTGGCCTTGCTACCCGTGATTGCCTGGCCCTCAGGCCAGCCGCAACCTCTCTTAGCAGATGAATATCAGGACCAGCCCCAGGCCTACTGAGTCAGAAGCCACATTCAACAGGATCCTTAGGTGAGTCCTTTGTGCTGTCACATGAGAGGCACTTCTGTAGACAAGCCGAGCAAAGAGTACCCTAAGAGCAAAGTAGCCAGTCCCTCTCTGGGCACACAAGGACAAGGACACTGCCAGGGAGCCGCCCTCGATGTCCTCAGGCTGAGTGTGGAAAGGAAGGCAGAGAGAGTTGAGGTGTAAGAAGGGAAGAGAGAAGAGACTGCTTGGTCCCAGATGCAGAGCCCCCACCACGGGGCCCCCAGCGAGTTCTTCATCCTCACTCCTCTGCACCCGCTTCTCACTTTGTGTCCGGGGATGTAGAACTGCTTGCAGGTCCTCCCACACCAGCCGTGTCCTACTTCTGTGCCTTTCTCTGGCTGCTCCAGTTGTGTGCGACCCCCTCTACCCTCTCCTTGGTGACTCCTTCAAGCCTCAGCCCAGGGGTCAATTCCTAGGGATCTTCCCTGGTCATTCAGGCAGAGCTAAGTGCCTTTCCTCTGTATCCCATCCCTCTATTGCGTCAAGGTGGCCACCGTGCTCAGCTATGCCCAGATCCCCCCACTCAGCCCTAAGCTCCTCAAGAACAGAGGCCAGACCTTAGTCTCTGCACACCTCAGGTCAGCACAGTGCAGCACAGCACAGCAAGTACTCAGTAACTACTGGATGGGTGGATGGGTGGATGGGTGGATGGGTGGATGAGTGGATGGATGGATAGATATTTGTCAAACACAAATAAGACAAGTGAACTATCAGTGGATATAGCAAATGTTAATTATCATTTGCTTTTCTGTGCTCCTCACTAAACACTATGCTGCTGAGGGCAAACACCATTTCTTATTTCTGTCTTCATCCCAGGGCCACAGCAAATACCATATAAATTTAGGTTCAACAGGGGCACCTGGGTGGCTCAGTCAGCTAAGCAACTGGCTCTTGGTTTCGGCTCAAGTCATGATCTCACAGTTTTGTGGGTTCAAGCCCTGCATCAGGGTCCATGCTGACACTATAGAGCCTGCTTGGGATTCTGTGACTCCCCTTCTCTCTGCCCCTCTCCCACTCATGCTGTCTCTGTCTCTCAGAAAGAAAAAAAAAAAAACTTAAAAAAAAGTGTAGTTTCAACAAATGAATGAGGAAAAATGAATAAAGGATAGAACGGTATTTTAAGAGCTCAGAGTTCTGGAGCCAGACTGTCAGAGTCAGAATCCTGGTTCTGTCCCCTGCTATGTATGCAATTTGAGCAAATTACATAACCTCCCTATGCCTCAGTTTTGTTTTCTATAAAATTGTGATTATAATAGAATCTTCTAATAGGGTTATTATGATACTTCGATGCATTTAAATTCATATGAACTGCTTAGAAAATCACTGTTGATGCTAGAAAGGGTCTGGATGCTTGGGAATGGTGCACACTGTCTATATCTTAACGTTGCCAGAGTCCACCTGAAGATAAATCAGCTGGTACCTCGAGAGGCTGATCCGTGAGTTAGGATAAGGACTCGTATCCCAGTAGAGGAATCTGGGTCCAGGCCCAATGCTGTCTCTTCAAACACCTGCAGCCCCAGGCCAGGGCAGGCCCTGTGCCCACTGATCACTCATCTATCCATACTCACTCTCCCTTCTTTCTTGTCTACAGGAAAATGTCTCCCTGATCAAAGAGATTAATGAGCTCCGTAGGGAACTGAAGTTCACCCGCTCCCAAGTCTATGACCTTGAAGCAGCTCTGAAATTGACCAAGAAAAGCCGACCACAAGATGTTCCGGAGACAGGTAATGTGAGCAGTGGCCAAGGGAGATGAACTTTGGGATCAAGGAACCAATGGCAGCCACAAGCAGGTCTCCCTTTGGCTTCCATGACTGCCTCTCCTCAGTGTTCTCCTATATCAGGTCACATCTACCCCATGGCCTTCTGGGAGCCTCTTCATGCCGCATACCTGCTGTCCAAAATATCTTTGAGGCCCTTGCCACATTCAAACATGGGCATGACCAAAATCCTTGGGGTTAGTTCTGGTTTTAGAATTCAGAATCTTTCCGATTTTAGAGAGAGCTTACTATATACTGCATATTATATAACATCCCTAGAGAAGTCTGAGGCAGGTCCCTGAAATCAACCACATTTGTATTTATGTAGTGAAACATGAATATTCACACTGAACTTCATAAATTTTAAAATGCTCTACATTTTTAGAGCTTTTGGCACTTTAGAATTGCGGATAAGGGATTGTGGACCTGTACAGTTAAAATAAAGACAGAAAGAAATATTAGAAACTACTTAAATGGAAAAGGGGAAGAATGACATTAGAAATGTTAAATGAGTTAGTTACTGCAATCATATCCTAAAGTTCCTCTGAATTTCTGACGGCTGAGGCAAAAAGAGAAACAAAGAAGTACGAGAGTTTGCATAGTCCTCATTTATGGCAAAAGGAAGGATTTCGGCTTTTTTCCTGGGGAGAACAACCTTTCCCTGGCACTAAATTTTGTAAGAAACTTATCACATGGATCCTTATAAAAGGGTGCTGAATAAATAACACAATGGATACCTTTTAACTGTAGGTCTTCAGACAATAAAAAAACGTTCTTCACGAGGCACCTGGGTGACTCAGTCAGTTGGGTGTCTGACTTTGGCTCAGGTAATGATCTCATAGTTCAAGGGTTCAAGCCCCGCATCAGGCTCTGTGCTGACAGCTCAGAGCCTGGAGCCTGCTTCAGATTCTGTGTCTCCCTATCTCTCTGTCCATCTCCCCACCCCCAATAATAAGTAAACATTTAAAAAAATGTTTTAATCATTCTTCAGGTATGCATTTCTTATCTGGACAGTTGATAAAAACCAAGAGTATAAGGCATTTCTATGGAAAATTAAGTCAATGCAGTTCAAGTATATTGTCTTTTGGTGGCTTACACTCAGGAATACCGCTTAGAAACCCTGAGGGGATGGAAACCTCCCATGGCTGTGGACTGAGTCTCCCCAATATCAGTCACCTCATGTACTATGGCCACGTCAAAGGTTATGGTTGGGAGAAGGGAACTAAAGGACACACAAGAACCCTCTGGACCATTTTTGTAATTTCTTGGGAGTCTTAAACTATTACAAAATTATACATATAATTGTGTTGTCTCCTCTGCCCTTTTCATTAGAGCCGAGGAGAAGTCGAGACAAAAGTAAACACTCTGAATAGTACCTGAAGTGGCAATATTAGGTCTAAAGAACTGACATGACAGCACAGTATGTGTTACAAAGTCTGAGGTACTTGACTTTTTAGAGATGAAACCATCTTCTGTCGAAGGCGAAGGATAAATGTGTCTGTGAATAACTGCAAAGCCTTCTCTTTTTTATTTAAAAAATTTTTTTAATTATCATTTACTTTTGAGAGAGAGAGACACAGTGTGAATGGAGGGAGGGGCAGAGAGAAGGAGACACAATCCAAAGCAGGCTTCAGGCTCTGAGCCATCAGCACAGAGCCCAATGCAGGGCTCGAACTCACATTCCATGAGATCATGACCTGAGCCAAAGTAAGACACTCAACTGACTGAGCCACCCAGGCGCTCCTGCAGAGCTTCTCTTTAAAAAATATTTCACATATGCCCAAGCATCCTAGCAAATAACCAATTGAGACCTTGCCGGGATACTGTCTGATATAGCCAAGTTCTTACTATTGTTGTGGAAGTTTTCAGACATATACCAAAAAATGTGAGACAAGACTAATGAATTCCCATGAATCCACTCCCTGACTTCAACATGTATCCACTCCCATCACTCTTGCTTCATTGGTATCCATTGTCCCCAGTTATTGTTATTTCCTTTCACATCACCATGGATTATTCTGAAACAAACCCAATATCATATCATTTGTGTGATACAGTTTTACTCAAGGAAGATTTCATTTGTAACAGTTGAAGACAAGTATTACCAACTGTCTGCTTTGATCATGAAGAACCTGGGTGACTTCTTTTTTTTTTTTTTTAATGTTTTATTTATTTCTAGGAGAGAGAGAGAGAGAAAGCATGAGCAGGGGAGGGTCAGAGAGAAAGGGAGTCACAGACTGAAACAGGCTCCAGGCTCTGAGCTGGCAGTCAGCACAGAGCCCGACGCGGGGCTTGAACCCACGAACCGCGAGATCATGACCTAAGCAAAAGTCGGATGCTTAACCAACTAAGCCACCCAGGCGCCCCAGAACCTGGCTGACTTCTAATTTGGAACATGGGCCACCAAGACAAATTAGCTCAAGATATACATCCTCGTGTTATTTAAGATTGACCAAGTCAGTTGATTTTTAAGAATTCTTTATCTGACCATGGAATACTACATGGCAATGAGAAACAATGAAATCTGGCCATGTGTAGCAACATGGATGGACCTTGAGGGTGTTATGCTGAGCGAAATAAGTCAGGCAGAGAAGGACAAATACCATATGTTTGCACGTATAGGAGGATTAGGAGGAACTTGACGGAGGACCAAGGGGGAGAAGAAGGGCGGAAATGGTGGGGGAAAGGGAGAGAGGCAAACCATGAGAGACTCTTGAATGCTGACAAAAACTGAGGACTGATGGATGTGGGGGGGAGGGGGGGATGGGCATGAAGGAGGGCACTTTGGGGATGAGCACTGAGTGTTATGTAGAAACTAATTTGACAATAAACTATTTGTAAAAAAAAAAAAAAGAATTCTTTATCTGAACAGGACCTTTGCCATCTCCAAACCACTTTTTTAGCTTTAGCAGCATTTATATTAAGTTTTCATTCACATAACAATGAACTAACAGGTCTAACAGACAAACCTGCATGGTTTTCAATTATTAAAACCACATACTCGGAACTTCTAAATAAAGATGGCTAATTAGAAACCTACCAAGATGGCATAGATAAACCATAAAATCAAAGAAAACACAAAGGAAATAGACACAGAATTTTGAAAGCTGGAAAACAGATAGATGAGTGGTAACTGACTTCATAGACTCCTAAGCCAGAAGGGGGGAACCTAGAAGAAACGTAATGTACATCACAGAACCCCCCCAAAGGCTCAGGAATTAGCAGAAGCAAATATCTCAGGAAGTAGAGATGAAGGTAGGACCGAAAAGGAGAGAGTCTTTAAGAATCTGTTAGATCTACCTAGTATCCAGTACAATGGCTAAAAAATAGATGGATCATGTCCAACATCATGAAGTTCTTAAAAACCAAAGAACAAAGGAAAAAAATCCTTCAAACTTCTAAAGAGGATAGGGAGAGGTTTCATGCAAAAGATCAAAAATTCCAATTGCAGAATACAAAATCAATACACAAAAATCTGTTGCATTTTTATATACTAACAATGAGCAATCCAAAAAGGAGATTAAGAAAACAATTGCATTTATATTAATATCAAAAAGAATAAAATACTCCGGAATAAAAACCAAGCAGGCAAAAGACCTGTACACCAAAAACTACAAAATATTGCTGAAAAAATTAAGTCACCAATAAATATAAAAACACCTTCTGTTTGGAAGACTTAATATTGTTAAGATGTCAATACTACCCAGAGCAGTCTGTTGATAGTACAATCGCTATCAACATCTCAAATTTTTTTTGCAGAAATAGAAAATCCATTTTAGGTGGGGGAAAGGGAGAGAGGCAAACCATGAGAGACTCTTGAATGCTGACAAAAACTGAGGACTGATGGATGTGGGGGGGAGGGGGGAATGGGCATGGAGGAGGGCACTTGTGGGGATGAGCACTGGGTGTTATGTGGAAACTAATTTGACAATAAACTATTTGTAAAAAAAAATAAATAATAAAAAAAATAAATAAAAATAAAAACTACGTAAAAAAAAAAAAAAAAGAAAATCCATTTTAAAATTCATATGGAATCTCAAGGTACCCCAACAGCCAAAACCACTTTGGAAAGGAAGAACAAACTTAAAGGTCTCACATTTCCTGATTTAAAAACTCACTGCAATCTGTAGTAATCAAAACAGTGTGGTACTGGCATAAAGACAGACTTACAGACCAATGGAATAGAGTAGAGAGCCCAGAAATACACCCTCACATATATGTCAAATTATTTTCATCAGAAATGCCAAGACCACTCAATGGGGAAAGGACAATCTTTTCAGCAAATGGTATTGGGAAAACAGGATACTCACATGCAAAAAAATGAAGTTGGACCCTTACCTTACATCATATACAAAAAATAGCTCAAAGTGGACCTAAGACCTAAATGTAGGACCTAAAACTATAAAATTCATAGAAGAAATGTAGGAGAAAAGCTTTATCACATTGAATTTGGCAATGACTTTTTAAATATGACATCGAAAGCACAGGCAACAAAAGGAAAAATAAATACATTGGACTACATCAAAATTTAAAACTTTCATTCATCAAAGAACACCATAAGCAAGAGTGAAAAAACCAGTCCACACAATGGGAGAAAAATATTTGCAAGTCATATATCTGATAAAGGACGGATATCTAGAATAAATAAAGAACTACAATTTAACAACAACCAAAAAACATTTTTTAATGAGCAAAAGACTTGAATAGACATTTATCCACAGACAATACATAAATGTCTAATAAGCACATGAAAAGATGCTCAACATTACAAATCATTAGAAATATGCAAATTAAGACCACTATGAGATTCTACTTCATGCCCATTATGATGCCTATTATCAAACAACAACAACATAAACCTGCAATGTTGGTGAGGATGTAGAGAGGGAAAGGAGGGAAGGGAAGGAGGGGAAAAAGGAAGAAATGGAGTCAAATCAATATAGAATGAATTGGGAAACTATAGGCTAACTAGAGGGGGAAACCTACTATATAGAGGGAGATAGGTGAGATTACTATCTGTCAGCCTTGGCTCTAGATGAAGGAAAGGGAAAAAAAAGAGTAAAGTTCTCTCCCTGAGAACTACTAAATAAAAGCCCATACTTGGGCAGGTAAGTCCAGAATTTACACGTAATTTACAAGGTTGCTCAAAGGAACCTTGGCTGAAAATTTAGTTTAACTGGTAGTGTCCCCAGGTTCCAAGCAAAAAACAAATGCAAATTTTCTATACAAGAATACATTTTAAACCCAGTTGTCAAAGAATTCCCATAGATGACGTTCTTTTTTTTCTAATGTTAATTTGTTTTTGAAAGAGAAACAGAGACAGAGTGTGAGCAGGGGAGGAGCAGAGAGAGAGGGAGATACAGAATCTGAAGCAGGCTCCAGACTCAGAGCTGTCAGCACAGAGCCTCATGCAGGGCTTGAACCCACAAACTGTGAGACATGACCTGAGCTGAAGTCCGACACTTGACCAACTGAGCCACCCAGTTGCCCCAGTGACATTCTAATGAACATGAACTCACAATCAAAAATCACTAAATACATGAGGAAATAAATCACCATGAATGAAAAACAACAAAAGTATCAAACAGAATAAAATCAACAAAGATATTTAAGGATATTTAATATGTTTAAAGAAATAAAAGAAATTTGAAAATAAGACAAATTAAGAGTCTCCCGAAATTGGCTAGATAGGTTTGAAAAGAGAACCAAAAATACTCCTAGAAATAAAAACTGCAGGTTGCAATTAGACTCAATGGGCAGACTGAATAGGTTAGATATATCTGAAAGGAGACTTTGTGAACTAAAGGAATGAAGAACTGGCCCAGATTGCAGCTCATAGGGACAAAAGTTATAGCTGGGGTGGGATAACCCAACTCACATCTAACTGAAGTGTGAGAAAGAGAGAATGAGGGGGGTACCTGGGTGGTTGTTGGTTAAGCAGCGGACTTCGGCTCAGATCATGATCTCACAGCTCGTGAGTTTGAGCCCCGCGTCAGGCTCTGAGCTGACAGCTCAGAGCCTGGAGCCTGCTTCAGATTCTGTGTCTCCCTCTCTCTCACTGCCCCTCCCCTGCTCATGCTCTGTCTCTCTGTCTCTCAAAAATAAATAAACGTCAATTTAAAAAAATCTTTAAAAAAAAAAGAATGAGGAAAGCCAACAACATGATAAAGAATAGCTCATTTTTCAGAATTGATAAAAGATGCCTATCAAGTCCAGGAAGCCCAACAGAGCTCAAGCACTATAAATAAAAAGAAATCTGTATCTGAACTACAGAAAACCGAAGACAGAGATGTTAAAAGCGGCCAGAGTACAGATAGATTGCATATAAAGGATTAACAATTCAACTGATGTCTGGCTTCCCAGCGACAACGATATAAACCGTGTTGACGTTGTGAAATAGTGTCTTCAAAGTGCTAAGTGGTAATAACTGTCCCCTAGAGTTATATAACCAGTAAAACACAAGGAAAAAAAATTTCTGACAAACGAAAACTGAGAGAATTTGTCACCAATGAAACCTCATTAAAGGAATTTTTAAAGACTATGTATCAGGAAAAAAATTACTCCAGAGGGAAGTCTGAATGCAAGAAGAAACAATGGGTGAAGAAAAGGCAAATATGTACAATCTAAACAACTGTATAAAACAATATGAGCAATGTCCAAATTATGGATTAAAATACCAACATAGAACTAAAATACTGAGCATTTAACCAGGGGCTCGGAGCTAGAGCATTCTAAGTCTTATATTGTTTTGCAAGAAGGTAAAGATATTTAGTTAGATTGGACTCTTCTAAGTTGAATATGCTTGTTAAACTTTTTAGGATGACTATTGAAAAAGAAAGAAAGAGTGGATATATCTTCCAAACTGGTAAAGGGGGAGGAAAAAGCTAAATTTTGGAAAGACAAAAAAGAGAAGGAAGAAGTGACACAAACATAAAATGCATATAAAAGAGTGGAAATGAATGCAGATGTATGAGTAATCATGTTATTTTTCCATCACTTAAAATCAGAACTTAATCTCCCAAAGGAAGCTTGTAGGCAGGATGCAGAGAGGAGACTGGCCAGCTCCGGTAGATGGCAAGGTCAGAGCAGAGCACAGACCAAGAGGACGGGGGAGGGGGGGGAAATGAGGAACGAGGTGGGCAGAGGCCATGAAGAGAGAACTAATGAGGTACAGCCATGGAGGAGGACAGGAGGGCTTACACACCATAGCACACGGAAGAAGGACCATCCAAGGACCCTGTAAGACTGAACCAAACTCTGATGAGGAGGCAGGTCATTATCAAAGGGATGGGAGAAAAATTGGGGCAGTGAAGAAACAGGAAAAGCACAGCCCATGCCCTCAAGATGCTTACAGAACAAGGAAGGAGACAGAGGTGGAAACAAGGGCCGAAGCCCCACATTGGGCCCACTGGACCATCTTCCATGTGAACTGGTCTCAAGAGGCAGAGCTGCACCCCCAGGAACATTCATGGGACCGTGTCACCCAGATCAGGCATGTTTCTGGAGACAACTGCTTCTGGCAGCCAGCCGCCAGCCAGCAGCCGTGTCAACCCCGAGCTGGCCTGCGCATGTGTAGTACATCCCAATGCCCAACCTCTGAGGTCCATGGACCTCACCCAGTGATTGCACACCCTAGAGGACCTCAAAGCTACCATCTGCACCAAGATCCTTAGAATACCTGGAGAGCCAATGAGGCAAAGAGAGGATTGTGTGGCCAGTGGTGGGGCAGAGTAAGGAAAATTCCAAATGCTGGCATATTTCCAAGCTCCATCTAGTGTATATCTCCAGGACCGTGGCCTCACGAACAAGGTTAGGTCTCGTGGGCAATAAGATTGTAACTGAGTAAGTAACTGAGTGTAGAGGCCAATGGGGAGGGCATAAAACTTAGTCCAAAGACCATGCTGGTGACCAGGAAAGAGGGAGCAGGTGGATAGGCAAACAGGAATTAGGCAGAGGCAAGTGACACAGACAGATGGCCTTGTAGGCTTGGGTGCATTATACCTTCCCAGGGCTGCTGGTCTCTCGGGGCCAGGCCACAGCTTGACTGACAGGATGGTAATCAGGGGCAGCCAGTAGCAGCAGGAGGATGCAGGAACAAGAGTTAGAAAAAGAAGAAATACTAAAAGATCAAGAGCCTAGAAATTGCCAAAAGAAGAAGAGTCGAGAAGCAAAGGCAAGAAGAGAAGAGCCTAGGCTTCTCTGAGGAAGAGCAGGATGCGTGAAGCACTCTGAGTGCCGGCCCCATCATCAGACCAATTAGAAGTAAGGCAAGGCTGGCCCCTGGCCATCGCTGACAACTTTCTCCTTGAAATGCTCTCTTCCTTGGCTCCCAACATATATTCTTTTCTAGTGTTAACTTCTTTTTTTTTTTTTTAATGTTTATTTTTGAGAAATAGAGCGAGCATGAGCAGGGAAGGGCAGAGAGAGAGGGAGACACTGAATCTGAAGCAGGCTCCAGGCTCTGAGCTGGCTGTCAGCACAGAGCCCGATGCAGGGCTCGAACTCACAAACCGCGAGGTCACAACCTGAGCCAAAGTCAGACGCTTACCAGCTGAGCCACCAGGCACCCCTCTAATGTTAACTTCTGATGTATGGGGAAGAGGTTGGCAGTAGATAGGAAAGAGGCCTGTCTTCTGCTGAGAGAAACTTGACTGTGATCAGGGAGTTGAAGACACAGACTGTCAGTGAAGTAGGTGGCAGTGTCATCTGTTAAGAGTGGAGAGGATGGGGGCACTGGGGCAGCTCAGTTGGTTAAGCATCTGACTCTCAGTTTCAGCTCAGGTTATAATCTCACGATTTCGTGAATTTGAACCCCCGTTGGGCTCTGCGCTGACAGCACAGAGCCTGCTTGGTATTCTCCCCCCGCCCCCCACTCCTCCCCCACTCATGCTCTCTCTGTCTCTCTCAAAATAAATAAATAAACTTTAAAAAAAAAGTGGAGGAGAGGGTGGATTTGGCAATAATAACTTCTGGGATGTGACACCAATGCACAGGAACAGAAGACAAAAATAGACTACATAAAAATTGAAAACTCATGTACATCAAACTGTAGGATGGGAGAAAATATTTGCAAATCATATATGTGGTAAGGAGTTAATGTCCAGAATTTGCAACAAATTCCCACAACTCAACAGTAACAACAACACAACCAGATTAAAAAATAGGCAAAGGACTTGACTAGACACTTCTCCAAAGAAGATATACAAATGGCCAACAAGCACATGAAAAGATGCTCAACATCACTACTCATCAGAGAAATGAAATCAAAACCACAATGAGATACCACCTCACACACATTAGGATGCCTGCTCTCAAAACAAAGAGAAAGGTGTTGGTGAGGATCTGAAGAAACTGGAACCTTAGTGCCCTGTTGGTGGGAATATAAAATGGTGCAGCCACACTGTATGGCACTTCCTCAAGAAATTGAAAGTAGACTTACCGTATGATCCAGAAATTCCACCTCTGGGTATATACCCAAAAGAACTGAGAGCAGGGTCTCAAGGAGATACTTGTACACCCATGTCCATAGCAACATTACTCACAGTAATCAAAAGGCAGGAGCAACCCAGCCTCCATCACAGGGTAAATGGATAAACAAAATGTGGTGTATACATGCAAAAAAAATATTTTTCAGCCTTCAGGTGGAAGGATCAGACACATGCTGCAACACAGATGAACCTGGCAGGTACCATGCTAAGTGAAATAAACCAGACACAAAAAACACAAATGCCGTGTGATTCTACTTATCTGAGGTTCTTAGAGCATTCTGATTGTTAGAGACAGAAAGCAGAATGCTGGCATAACTGTTCTTGCAAGAGTTCTGCACAACATTGCACAACAATGTAAATGTACTTAACGCTGTTAAACTCTGTACTTAAGAATGGTAAGATGCAACTCTTGAGGATAGAGAACTAAGCATGGATGGAGGGAGGTGGGTGGGGGATGGGCTAGGAGGGCATGGGTATTGAAAAGGGCACTTGTTAGAATGAGCACTGCGTGTTGTATGTGATGAATCACTGAATTCTACTCCTGAAACCAGTATTGCACTGTATGTTAACTAAAATTTTAATTAATAATTAATTAATTAAAACGGTAAGGTGGTAAATTTTAAGTTATGTTTGACCATAATTTTCTTTAAAGAGTGAGGGCAAGGAATTAGAGTAGAGGCCAAAGTTCGAAAGCCTGGGGTGGCAGGTGGGGAGGGGGGTGGAGAGGGTAGTGAGAGTTTGCTGACTATGGACAGGAAGTCCGTCTGGGGTTGGAAACCGAGAATGGGAATCTCATGTGTTACTTTTTTTCAGTAGCACACAACAGGCCAGGTGAAAATGGAGACACTGGATGGTTGGGTAATCTCAGGTCTGCACACGGGGCAGAAGGACAAGGCATCTAGAATATTGAGGGTACTGTCAAGGAACTCACTGTGGGTCCAACTGGGTAGAAAAGGGAGTGGATCTAAAAGGAACCCAATTTGTAGGTAAAAAATGGAGCTGTCCAGGAAGAAGACATCTACATGTAGTCAAAGAACAGATATCTCAAGGAGAAGGCTGTCAGAGGGGTGGTAATGGTTGATGGGCTACTAGAGACGTCAAAGTGCAGGGTCCTGGACGTGGTGAGGGAGGGGAAGCCACGGAGTGGGTGTTGACAGGGCGTGGAGGCCAGAGGACATAAATACTGAGAGTTCAGCCTGTGAGGCCAAGGAATGGGATGAGCCATGGACCCTTGCGGATGCCAGCATCACACAAGATGCTGGCAGCACCTGAGATGGGAAGATGGAGGTGAGGGGAGTTGTCAAGGAGCAGAAGTGAGTGGCCAGCTCAGGAAGGGTAGAGAGGGGTCAGTCTCCTGGCATGGGGGTTTTATGTGAGGAGGAAGATGGGGGGCTTGTAGGCCAACCAATGTCTGCAGGAGAGCGCCACCCTGCTTGGGGAGTGGGGAGCAGGGGAATGAGCGGAGACCACCGGAGGGGCTCAGGAGCCAGGCTGGGCTGAGGTGTTGCCCAGCATTGTGTGTCTCTTCAGTCCTCCATGTCTGCTAGATGGTGAAATGGTCCTTCTCACCCCTAGTATCTGGGAGTGTCTGTCCCTTAATAATGCTCGTAACTGAGGGGACAGGAGGAGAAAGAGGGACACGCTGGTTTCAAAAAAGCTCCATGGCAGTCCAGTGACGGGCCCACATTAGTCCTGCTCTGTCCCTTTCAGTGCCCAGTGAGGCCATGCCCAGCATCACTCCCACCATGCGACTGAATGAGCAAGAAGAAACTGCAAGAATCATTGAAATGCAACGCCTAGAAATCCAGCGCCTCCGAGACCAGATCCAAGAGCAAGAGCAGATCCCAGGCCTCCACCCTCTCAGTGGAATCCGGCTTCCTTCCCTCCTCAAGTCAGAAGTAGACTTATAGGTGCAGACCAAGTGACCTCCTCTGGTAAGCCATCTGCAGTTGCATCAGAAGAAGCCCTTTACCTCTGTCGCCGGGCTGGCTCTGGGCTTCCCGACAGTCCCTGCTGCACTGGCCACAGCGGCCTCTTTCGCCTGCCCTGGGCAGATTGGGACGTGGTCAGAATAAAGATGTTTGCCCACAACCATGTCCAACTTTCTGCTTAGCCAGGGAGTCAGGGAGGGGGTAGGGAGAAAGAGGACCCTGAGAAATTTGGGCGGCAGGGGGGCGGGGGGGTGTTGCGCTCAGCTCATCCAAAGCCATCGCTGCTTGTTCCGGTCCAGGCACAGGGCTGCCTGTCACTGGAGAGATCACACGGGACTTGGGCCTAGCCTCCTGCTGCCCCTCTGTCCTCTCGGGCCCCCAGGATGGGGCTGCCAGCCATTCTGACCTGGCTACCTCCCCTGCCAGCCCGGTCAGGACCAGACAAAGCCACCTACGTTTTCTCCTCCTTTATGAAGCATAGTGAGGTTTTCTGAGGATTTGCACATCTGTGCAAAGATGACAGCAAAATAATGAACGCGGCAAAGTGACTAGAGGTCCCCCAGGCCCTCCATCCTCTGTTGATCCTGAGTGAGGACTGTAGGCAGAGCTCTGTTTACAGAGTTCTCTTGCCCCCGTGCCCTCTGGACTGGTCATTCTTGTTCTGCAGGGCCCTGCCCTACTCCATTTGATGGGGGTGAGGGGTGCCTCCTCCACTAGGCCCTGTACTGGGCGCCCGAGCCACGCATACCAGGAAAAGTCGCATTTTACGCACTCGAGCAAAGGAACATAACCCAGATATCCTTGTCTTTTCCCACCTGCAGAGGCCAGACGCCCTTCGAATATCCAAATAGCAAATGTTTAAGCCCCCGGTCTCTGCTGGGCCCTGCTGGCTGCCTTACACCTGGCGTCTCCAAGACATTTCCCCGTCTTCCCCAATCTGCCTTCCCCCAGCTCTGGACGCTGCTCTTGGGTTAGGTTTCACAGCGAGAGCTGAGACACAGCTATCACGCCTGGCAAAACTCTCCTGGAGGCTGGGGAGACAAGAAGGAAGGCTCACAGCAGAGGCCACAAAGCAGTCAATGTGGGACTCTCTCTCCTTAGCAACTCCTCGACCTCCACCCCCAACTCACACCCAGTCACAGTGGCCAGCTCATCCCCTCCAGACCACTGTGTACCCAGCATGTCCTCTGCCCTCTAGCAGACCAGGCTCAGGGAGTGGGAAGAAATTCAGGCACCCTCTGATTGATTCAACCACAGAGACAACAGCCCATTACATTATCATGCCTGGCAGGTGGGCTCCTCTAGGGCACTGACTTCATTCCGAACTAGCATATTGGCTTTGCCTTTGCAGAAGAAACTGACTTGAAATGAGATCGGGGAGGTCAGCGGGGCTAGATGCTGCAGGGTCTTGAAGGTGCATTACAGATATGACACTGTCCAGAGTCCACTCAGAGCCACTGCCCTCCACTCCCAGGCTCTCGCCACACTGGCCTCCTTCCAGTTCCTATAAAAGGTCAAGTTCTTCCTTGCCACCGGGTCATTCCTCTGCCTGAAATGCTCTTGCCCCACACCTCACTCAGTGACCTTCCTCCTTCAGATGGTAGCTGAAATGTCACTTGCTCAGAAAAACAGTCCCTGATCCGTCCTTCATGTAGATTACACGTGCCATATTGTTTTCTTTCAGAACCCTCACTGTAACATACCCATCTGATGGTGTGATGCTGCCTCTCCTTCTAGGCTCTTGGTTCCATGGCTGTGGTTTTTTTTTTTTTTAATTTTTTTAAATATTTTCTTTATTTCTAGGAGAGAGAGACAGCGTGAGCAGGGGAGGGTCAGAGAGAGAGGGAGTCACAGACTCTGAAACAGACTCCAGGCTCTGGGCTGGCAGTCAGCACAGAACGCGAGGCTTGAACCCACGAACGGCGAGATCATGACCTAAGCGAAAGTCAGACGCTTAACCGACTAAGCCACCCAGGCGCCCCTCCATGGCTGTGTTTCAAAGCTCACTTGGGGGTTTAGGTGGTGCAGGGATAAATGGTCCCGACAGTAGAGGCAGGGGGCTGCCGGGAGGACACTGTGGCTAACTACGAGTAAGAGGACAGTTTCTGGGACCCAGATGGTGGCAGCAGAGATGCAGAAATATGAATTCTTCTTCATTTCTTTTAAAGTTTATTTATTTTGAGAGAAAGAGAACCAGTCAGGGAGGGGCAGAGAGAGAGGGAGACAGAGGATCCGAAGAGGGCTGTGTGCTGACAGCAGAGAGCCCAACGCGGAGCTTGAATTCACAAACCATGAGATGATGACCTGAGCTGAAGTTGGACACAATCGACTGAGCCACCCAGGCGCCCTTGAGAAGTGAATTGTTCTGACTGAGGGAGTTTGCCCAGCACAGGGAGATGGAGGAGGATTCGGGAAGAAGGCACCTGCAGAGAAAGCTGGTTGCCAGAAGGAAATTCACTGTGGTTGGATGCAGTGACATTCAAATGACAGTTTTCAACCTAAAAATGCCTTAGAATCAAGACGTCACATTTCATCTTCTACATGGGCCTTAGGGGGAGCACCTGGGTGACTCCGTCGGTTAAGCGTCCAACTTCAGCTTCGGCTCAGGTCTTGATCTTGTGGTTTGTGGGTTTGAGCCCTGCCTCGGACACTGTGCTGACAGCTCAGAGCCTGGAACCTGCTTTGGATTCTGTGTCTCCCTCCCTCTCTGCCCCGCCCCCACTTGCACTCTGTCTCTCTCTCTCTCTCAAAAATAAATAAACATGAGGAAAAAACAAAAGATGAGTTAGGTTACATACAGATGAGGAAATCAAAACCAAGAAGGGTGAAATCACTGGCACAGGGTCATCCCAGCAGGGCCAGGCTCACAGCCTGCTGTCAGTGACCTCCCACATCCCATCCGCTTTAAGGCTGCTCCGGAGAAGCGCCGGACAGAACCTGGGCTGGCTGGTGGAGGTCACAGGAGTGCAACACCCCGCAAGTCTAACCCAGAAGAAGAGGGAGCTGATGACTCCCAAACTAGTCCCAGCAGCCGAGAAGGAGGTAGAGCAGAAGGGAAGGGAGAGCCCCATCCCAGCAGAGCCTGGCACTTGGGCCGGCAGGTCCACGGGGTGTTTCCTCAGTTGCCCAGGGGGCAGGCGGACGGCCTCTTGCTGGCAAATTGAGCCAGAGGTACAGTCTTGCTGTTTTGTGCCGGTCTCGATCAATGACCGGTGTTGTAGCCAGACCCACCCTTGTGGTTCTTAATATGATTTCAGGACGCCCTTCAGCAGCCACCCTCAGGAAGCTTTGAGGGAAATCAAGCTTTATTACTTACAGGACCTGGAAATGACACAGCTCACCTGGGCCACACAGCGAGGTCATGCGGACGGAGGGAGAAGAGGGAGGGAGGGAGAGAGCCATGTCACAGGCCTGGGGTTCTGCTTTATTGGGGTGGAGTGTAAAGGCCTGGAGTTTTGTGGGCTCACTATTTAAAGCATAAGAGTGGGAATTTAAAGGGTAGGGACGGGGCTGGGAAAGCGGCTCAAATGGTCAGTTATTAAAACCAACCAAGATCTTGGAAACAAAGAAGCCTCAGTGGCTGACAATGTGTTTTTTTGATAGTCCCCTGTGAAGTGGGTGCCTCAGGGATCAAAGAAGAAGTCAGGCTCTCTTGTTACAAAAGGAAAAGTCACTGTCAGGGCTTAGCTACACTAGTTTATGTCCCATGGTCTGTCCTGTGCGTTCCCACGTCAAGCTGATGGGTGGCCCTGACTGGGTGGCCGCTGCATTGGAGACCTCCCACCGCTTTGCCCATCCTGACTCCCAGGGGAGGTTCTCACCCCACTAGTGAACCTCCCCCCCCTCCCCACAGGCTCCCTACAGTCTCATTGACAGACTGGGCCTGGCAGTCACCTCCTTCTACAGGACCAGCTGGTCACCCAGGTGGCCGGGCATTGGCCAACGGACTCCACTCTTGTTCTTCTGCTTGGAGGCATTGTTAAGCTGGGGACTCATTTGTCTATGCTGGGCCAGCGGATGCTTTTGGGCGACTATCCTCTCTCTGAGCCCCAGACATCCATTGGCTCCCCTGCCCTTCTTCTAGACCCTTAGCATCAGCTGTGGCCAGACAGGGTGAGCTCCCCAACCGAGCCTCCCCTTGCCGTCCTGTCCTCCTGGCACCGAGGACCCTGCCTCTCAGGAGATTCTAGCAGCAGCAGCATCTACCTTTCCCCGCTGCTTTTTACACCAGGCATGGCCAGCCCTTAGCCAACAGCTGCTGCCAGGAGGTACCTAAGGGGCCCCGGTGCACCTGGGAATATGTGTGGGTCCAAGTAGGACTCCCTTGCAATCCCCGCTCCGGATTCGGAGAGGTCAGGGAGAAAGACGTCTGGACCAGGGGTGGGGTTCCTCCCCTCTGAGCTTTTTTGGGGTGAGCTTCTCTAGACCATTGGGGGTTGGAGACCCACTTATGCTTTGAGCGCACCTGAGATACAGACTCCCCTGAGCTGAGCTGGGCTGGGAGCAGATATACAAGGAGGTGACCCTGCTGTGTGCTGGGCAGCAGGAAGAGCTAACATTCTGGATCCCCCATGTGACCAGTCATGTATAGGAATATGTACCTGTTGTTCATGTGGGATTTGGTGGGGGTGCTGGGTGTAGACTAGGACTCACCCAGCACCCACTGTGTGTACTTATGTAGGTGATATATTGAAAGTGGGACAGGCAGAGTCCAGTTCTGAACAGGACTACGGATGCCCTTCTTTAGCTACAAGTAACAAAACCCGACTCCAACCAGTTTAAGCAACAAGGGAAAGTTTATCACTAGTCTGGGGGCAGGAAGGGGGGTGCGGTCTTAGGGAATCTCAGGGCAGAAATACAATCGGGCTTCAAAAGAAACCTGCACCAGGGCCTGGCTGGACCACCCCTCTTTCTCTTGTCCTTCCCCCCTTCTCTGCAGACCACTTTCCGTCCCCAATTCAGCCCGTGGGAGGTACTTCAGCATCTCATTAGTACATGCCCCAAAGCTGAAATGGAATCTCTAGTCCAGTTTTAAAATGCCAAAAGGGGGGCACCTGGATGGCTCAGTTGGTTAAGCATCCGACTTCCCCTCAGGTCATGATCTCGAGGTTCGTGGGTTCAGGTCCCGCATGGGGCTCTGTGCTGACAGTTCAGAGCCTGGAGCCTGCTTCGGATTCTGGGTCTCCCTCTCTCTTTGCCCCTCCCCTGCTTGTGCTCACTCTCTCTCTCAAAAAAAAAAAATAAATAAATAAACATAAAAAAGAATTAATTATATTTTTTAATTACACACACAACTAAGTACTTTTCCCCATTTTGCAACTGAAGAGAATGAAACACATAGAGTTTTCAGCAATTTTTCTAAGGTTACAGAGCTGGAGCTGGGCTTGACACTTCAAGGTCAGTCTAGCTCCAAAACCAGTGTTCTGTTCCACCCTTCACTCCACATGCATTCACTGAGCACCTGTTATATGCCAAGCCTATTCTAGGAGCAGGGGAGTCACCAGGAGTCAGACTCAAATCCTTTCCCTCATGAAGCTTACATTTTCAGGGAGTAGAGAGCCAATATTCCATATATGGCCTATGGAGCAGTGAGAATTCTTACAGAGAAACATAAGAGAACAAAGGAAATTAAGGGAAGGAGGATAGGAAGTATGGGGAAGCCTGTGATTTTAGACAGGGTAGCCAGGAAGGCCTTCTCCCTGAGAAGGCGGTGTTTGAGCCCCTTCCTGAAGGAAGGTACAGGAAGGAGTCTTGTGGGAGAAAAGCGTTCCAGGCAGAGGGAATAACCTGTGCAAAGTCTCTGAGCACGAGCCAGCCAGGGAGGGACAGCAGGGGTGAACTCAGGGCCTTAGCGATGGGGGAGGACTCTGTTTCTCTGCAGAAGACGGACCCCTGGGGGCCTGCAGGCACAGTAATGACATTACCTGCTCTGCCGTCGAGCAGGGTCACTCCAGCTACCAGGTTGGCAGTAGCCTTCGGTGAGAATGTGGCAGAAGCAGGGAGACCGGGTTACAGGGCCTCGGGCCTCTCAGCACTCCCGCTGTCTAAAGGCCAGCTGATGGCACCAGCTAGAACCCACATTTGCAATCTGTGCCCACGGCCATCCCCTACTCCTGGCTTTCACTGTGGCCCATCTGAGCTGCCTCCACAGCCTCCGCTTTGGGGACACGGTTCAAAAGCCCTGCAAGGAGCCTGCCTGTCCACTTGCACTTGATAAGACCCAGAATGGAAACAAAGACTCACACAATCCGTGTTTAAACTGAGGAAGTTTTAGGCTTTGTTGCCCTACCCAACAAGGTTTTTTTTTTGTTTTTTTTGTGGTTTTTTTGTTTTCAAATTCCCCAGGAGAAAGGGAGAGACAATCTCGTGAGTTTCCCTGCCCCAGCTCCATCCAGGACCGTGGGTCTGGCTGGGCTAACCCCTCCTTGGGACCAGAAGGATAAATAATTGCTAGATATGGCGAGAGGAGTACACTGAGGCGAGCCCTACCCGGCCCCCTCCCCCACCCCACTTCCCAGCTCCTCCCAGGGCAGAGGACACCTTTATAACGCTTCACATAGTGACTGCAGTCACAGGGCTGTCCCTGAGATCCAGCCTGCCCCACAGCAGTCAGCCTGCCCTAGCTTTTCCTTGAGGGGAAGAACCATCTAGATCCGCACTGTCCAGGAAGGGAGCCACGAGCCAAACATGGTGATTGAGCATTTGAAACATAGCTAGTCTGAACTGAGATGCACAGAATAGCTGACTGAAATAGCTCCTTAATCATTGGTATATTAAAATGCAAATATTTGGGGGTTGAAAGTTGTAAGATATTATTTTCACCTGTTTTTTTTTTTTTACCTTTTTAATGTGCTACTAGAAGATTTTAAATTACACACAGTGCTCATGTTCTATTTCTATTTGATAGTGCTGCTCTAAGGTTATGACTGGCACCCCCATCATCTCCACAGAACAAAGCTAAGAGGGATCAAGGATAATTATTTTGTTGGGGCGTTTGGATGGCTCAGTCAGCTAAGCATCCTACTTCAGCTCAAGTCATGATCTCACAGTTTAAGAGTTTGAGCCCAACATGAGGCTCTGTACTGACAGCTCAGAGCCTGGAGCCTGCTTCGGATTCTGTGTCTCCCTCTCGCTGTGTCCCTCCCCTACTTAAAATCTGTCTCTCTCTCAAGTAAAAATTAAAAAAAAAGAAAAGAATTATTTTGTGAGCTGAGAATGGGAAGGAAAGTTTGATTTTGTTTTTTCTCGTCTATTTCATCCATATCAGAAGGAGAGAGAACAGGGTGTTACAGGGGGCTCTCTCCAGGAGATGGGGACAGTTACAACCACCTCCAAGCGGGCCCCCTTCACCCACCCGAAGTGGGTGCGCTGGGTGGTGCTGGATTCCCTATTAGAAGCAGAGCCCTGGCCACATCTCTGTTACACTTCGTAATCCTCCAGGGACACCGCAAGTGAGTCCAGAGTCCTTGCCATGGCACGCACGTCCCTGTGCAACCCGCCAAACTTGCCCTTCCAGTGTCTTACATGCTCCCTACACCTATCCCTTCACACATTCATTTATTCGACAAATATTTATTGGTTACTTCCCATGTGCCAGGCAAAACACTGGCTCCTAAGGTCACAATGGTTAGCAAAACAGACACTAAGATCACCGGCGGGGTGGGGGTCGGGGGGGTGACTAGTAAGTAAATAAGGGCAATTACAGCACATGCAGCAGGAGTAGCTGTGGGGGAAGGACAGGGGCAGTGGCTCCACCAGACACACACAAACCAGCCTGAAAGTCTAAGAGGGCTTCCTAGAGGAGGTGACATCACAGTTAAAGAATTCGAGTTGGCCATACTGAGGCTGCGTGGTGGGAAGTACCCCATGCAGAGGAACTCTGAGTTCAAAAACCAACTGGAAGAGCAAAGCAGTGGACAGAGCATGCAGACCTGAAGTACGTGCAATCTGGCTGGCTGGCAGGGGCCAGTGGCAAGTGAATGGCCTGGTGTAGATGGCACGGTCCGTGTGAGCCCTGCAAAGGAGTGTGGCATATATGCTGAAGTGTTTATTCTGCAAGAGTTGTAAGCAGGGGAGCTCCGGTGTGCACCTGAAAAGAGTTTACTCCTCCTCCTCCTCCTCCTCCTCTTCTTCTTCTTCCTCCTCCTCCCCCCTCCTCTGGGAGAGTCCCATCCCACCTTCCCCAACAGGAGCCACATCCAAGAGGCAAGCCTACTTGCAGTCATGCATTTGGGGCTTTAAATGAGACTCCAATCCAGGGATGAGGGTACTGGGTCTGGGTTTGGGGATCAGCTAGTGTTGGAATTTGGGGCTAAGGCAGGATATTAGTTGGGGGCTGAGAGGTGGGGGCTGAATTGAGAGACAAGAGTCAAGGTCGTAGTCTAGGATCTAATTCCAGAATTTGGAGCTGGGGTTGGGGTGAGGAACTGGAATGAGGTTTCAAGCCAGATGTGGGGTTGAGATCTGGCACTGGGACTGGGGTTGGATTTGGAAATGGGGCTGGGGGTGGGCTGAGATACGGGGTAGGGGCTGCAGCCAGAGCTAGGAATTCTAGATAGGGTTTGAAACTGCAGCTGGGGTGGGGTTAGGTTTAGGCTGGAATGAAAGTTAAGCTGGGCTCGGAGCCAGGGGATGGGTTAGGGTCCAGGCTCTGGGGCAGATAGACAACATTCCTCCAGCTACCCAGATCTGGGAATTGTGTTCGAGCCCTAACAGCAGTTGACAGAAGCCCCTCCCTTCCCAGGAATGCCTCAGCCCGGCAGAAGGAGCTTTGCCACGTCAGCCAATCAGCTCAAGCCCTGCCTTGGAAACACCTGTTGATCCCCTCCCCACACACCCCCGCAAGGCTTACCTGGACGCAGGTTAGGCAGGTGAAGCGCCTCCCCGGAAACGGAGCTGGAGCGCCCCACCTGCCGGGCCCAGCCTGCTCTGGTCGGATCCAGCACTTCCAGGTTTCTTGTGAGTGCCCCATGGTCCCCTGAGCCCCACCGCCCCCACTTTCTCCCACCGGCGCTTCCTGACAACCTCCACTCCACCCCCAGCCTGGCCCCACACCTGTGCCAGCACTTTCCAACTGACCCCGTGAAGTCACAGCCCTGAAGAATGCTGGGACTGACTCTACGTCCCCTCCCACGGCCCCTCCCCCACCTCCCTTCCTCCACCTCCCTTGGGGGCATCTGCACCTGCTCCTCCCACCTTGAGAGCTCGGCAGCCCCTGGAGTGAGGTTGTGAAGGACCAATAACCTCATCAGAGGTGTAACCCATGCACAGCCCCATTAATCATATTCCTGGACTGATCCAGGACCTGCATCCTATATATAAAGCAGGAGTCCTATCCTAAATGAAAGAGGAGAACATCGTGTTCTCTTATTCAAAAAGCACGCTTTGGGCATCTGTGCGGGGCCCAAGAATTCCCACTGGAATTATGAAGGGGCCATGTCAAATACTCGCTCCCATCCTTCAAGATGTTATTTTTATCATTTTTCAGATAAGGAGACTGAGGCTCTAAGAGGTGAAGTCATTCAGGGCTTCTCTGACCTTCCCCTAAGCCCCTCTTCTGTCTAACCCACACCCACCATTTATCACATATACACACCTGCTGTAAACTGGGGCTCCTTGAGGGCAGGGACCACAGCTGCTTTATTTCACCCAGTTTGAGTCATGCTGACTGTCCTCTAGAGGACATGCTAAATGAGTAACCACTGTCAGGTCCCTTGCCCAAGTCCCATGGGTGGTAAGGATGGCAGCTGGGGTTCAAGTACAGAGCCCTCCTTCTCCCTTTGCACCACTTTAGAGAAATTGTGGAGGAGGATGTCATGGGGGGGGGGGGGCAGGGAATGGGAAGAAGGAGAAGAGTGGGACACAGGAAGATGGGTGTGGGAGGAGGTGGTGAGGCAGGAGCCATGGAGATGGAAACAGCGTATAGACGGAGAGAGGTTTGCAGGTGGCCTCCCTGGGATTACGCTCTACAAGGAAGTAAGGAACATGAGCGGGGAGGAGGTCTGGGCTAAGATGGCGAGCTTGGGGTGGGACCTGTTGCATCAGAGGTGACTACGGAACATCCAGGTGACAGTTAGCCTAGGGGTCTGGAGCTCAGGAACGAGATCCAGGTTTGAGGGAGAAAGGGATTAGGGCACCAGCGGCTGTGGATGGGAAATCCGATGAGATGTTGGGGAAGGAGGGAGCTAGGGGTTAGATCCTGACCCACAGAGAAGTAGCCGGAGCCTGAGAGAGAAGGTTCAGGGTCAGGCTGCTGGTTCCAGAAGAGTTAAGTCATAAGCCCCCTCCCTCCCCACCACCCTCCCCCCAGGAGCCAGTGGTGACAGCTGAGGCCATGTGAGTCAGATCCTGAATGAGGCTTTATCTCTGCTCTTGGTCCCATCATCCACTGTGGCACCCACTCCTTCGCCAGCCGGGATGGGACAGGCAACCGAGAGAGCCGGAGAGGTCAGGGGCTGGGCCAGGGGCTTCCCTGGAGGGGTGGGGGATGTGCTACGTGGGAGAACTCCCTGGGGTCACTGGAGAGGCTTTCCCAAGTGTCAGTGTGGGAGGCTGGGGAGAGGCTGTCAGGGGACATTGGGGAGGACTCCCTGGGATCATCCCCAAGGCTCCCAGGAGAGACCATAAAGGGTGAGTGAGCTGGGTCACAAGTGTGATTCCCCCTGCAGGTGATGGTGGCCGTGCCCTGGACTGGGAGAGGAACAGGACTCTGGGCCTCCAGCTGCAGAGCTGGTGGGGGGGGCTCTAGGCCATGACCTGCACCCTCTAACCCCCGATACTGACTTCTGTCCTCTGCCCTGACCCCTGCTATGTCGGAAGGAGAGGCTCAAGCCCCGCCGGCCCGCGGGCTGCCCGCGGACATGCTGGCTGAGCAGGTAGAGCTGTGGTGGTCCCAGCAGCCACGGCGCTCGGCACTCTGCTTCGCCGTGGCCGTGGTGCTTGTGGCTGGCTGCGGGGCGGGGGGCGTGGCACTGCTGTCCTCCACCAGCAGCCGCTCGGGCGAGTGGCGGCTGGCGGCCGGCACCGTGCTCTGCCTGCTGGCTCTGCTGGTTCTGGTCAAGCAGCTGATGAGCTCTGCTGTGCAGGACATGAACTGCATTCGCCAGCCCCACCATGTGGCCCTGCTACGGAGCGGTGGAGGGGCCGATGCCCTGGTCGTGCTGCTCAGCGGCCTGGTGGTGCTGGCCACCGGCCTGACCCTGGCCGGGCTGGCCGCCGCCCCTTCCCCGGCCCGGCCGCTGGCCGCCATGCTGTCTGTGGGCATCGGCCTGGCTGCCTCGGGTTCACTTTTGCTGCTGGGCTTGCTGCTGTATCAGGTGGGCGTGAGCAGGCACTGTCCCCCTCTCCGTGCGGACGCCCCCTCCGCCCACGGTGACCGCAGCGGCAATGGCAGCATCTTCAGCATCTCGGGACAGTTTTCTGCAGGCCAGCGTCATGAGACCACATCCAGCATTGCCAGCCTCATCTGACCAAGCCCGGTTCCCCTTTCCACGACCTGCCTCAGCATCCACAGAGCCGTGCCAGGCTGTGTGCCTGTATGAGTGTGTGCTTGCACGCACCTGTGAGTGTGTACGTGTCCCCAGGACTGTCCAGCCCTCTGTGGGACTGTGAGACATGAGTACCCACACATCCATGTCACGGGAAGGCGGGACTGGAGGTTTGTGACCATGGAACTGTCAGAGTCTACCCATCTCTATCGGGGGTGCCTGAATTTTCATGGCCCCTGTTCCCAACCCCCCTCAAATCCAACCCTGCCTTGGAACACCGATCAGAGATTCCCTGGGAGGGACTGTGCCTCCCCCAGAGACCATACCGGTGACTCTTCACTGAGGAGGGTAACCGGTGACAAAGTGCAAAGAACACGGACTCCACAGTGTGACAGGACTGGACTGGAATCCCCCACCGGCAGGGGGCCTTGAGCAAGGGACTTAACCCCTCTGAGCCTCAGTTTCTGGAGAGTCATGGTCATGGTAATCGATCGTGAGGACCCCATGACATCGTGTGTGGAAGGACTGGGCATGTGGCAGGTGTGCAATAAAACGGGTGGCTGCTGTCGTTGTTATTGTCTGTACCTCACCCTACCTTCCCACTCGGCTCTCCCCTCCCCAACAACTACCGCTTCTACGGTGAACACTGTGCCTGCCTCAAGCTGACAAAAGGTACCCTGGCGTGTCCCCTATGAGGCCTGCGGTTTTTCCTCATAGGTATGAGGAAGCTGGAGTGGGGAGAGGGTGAGGGAAGGGGGGTAGGGAGGACCGTCGCCTGAGTCCTTCCCATTTGCTCCTCTGCTGGTTCAAGATGAAGTCTTAAGTATTGGTGTTTTATCAGCTGGTTTCTCTGGAGGCTGCCTCCCCTGACCCCACCTCTGGAACCAAATCGTCCTGGCCTGTGTAGTAGCTGTACCTGCTGGCCTTCCTCTGGGCAACCCCTGCCCCCACCCAGGGCATGCGAAGGTTGTTTGAAAGCCCCTGGGCTTTAAGAGTCACTCCCAGCTTGGGGTCAGCCCTAGAAGGGATCTCCCTTCTACGGTGCAGAACCACCTGTGTGGTGCCGATCACCTTCCACGAGAGAGCACGGGGACAGGAGCGACGGTTAGTTTCATCACTCCCTGCTTCTCGAGGTCAGATGCCATGCAGCCTCCCAGGGCACCCTGACGGGCTGGGAAACAGACAGGCCTCCAGGGGGCCCTAAGTGTGGAGACACAGGTGCTCCAATGGGAGGAAATTGCTTTCAGGAAGCCAAGATCTAGGGGGCCTCCTGGAGAAAATCCCAAGCAGATGGATGAGGGAAGGGTGTTGCCAGCCGAGGAGGGAGCGTGGTGAGTGGGAAGAGGGCATGTCCAGGAGGACAGTGGAGCCTCTCCCCAAGAACCGTGACATCTCAGACCCCACATATTCAACATCGGGTCCCCCTCCTCATCCAGCTCCAGCCGCCCTTCACCCAGCACCCAGGTTAGAAAGCTCAGCGTGGTCCCAGACAGCACCCCCGCTCCCTCCTTATCCTGTGTCCGTGCACATCACCTGCAGACGTCCCCACAGATGTGTGTGCGGTGCTCCGCTCTCCACACTCACTCCCAGCGCCCTCTCCATCTCTGCCTCATTGTGCAGCCTCCCCCCTGGGCACACTACTTTTGCTCTTTTTTTTTTTTTTAATGTTTGTTTATTTCTGAGAGAAAGTATGAGCAGGGAGGGGCAGAGAGAGAGGGAGACAGAGGATCCAAAGTGGGTTCTGTGCTGACAGCTGAGAGCCCGATGCAGGGCCCGAACTCATGAACCAGTCTGCAATCCTTTCTCTGTGTGCCTGTCTCCTTAATCAGGTGGTTAGCTCCTCCTGGCAGGATTTGGGTCTTGCTCATCTGCATATCCCTTGTTCCCAAGATGGGCCTGACACATAGCAGGTGCTTTGCCACATGGATGAAGGACTCAGCGTGGTCGGAAGGAAATGTGCATCCAAGGATCAGGGAATGACCCACCTAGAATGGGGATGGGTAGGGAACTTAGGCCCCTGTCCACTGTTGGCCCTGAATCTTTCTGCCCCACCCCCCAAACTCTCACGCTTCCAGGGTTCCCAAGAAGGATCTATCATTATCACCAACTACAGGGTTGCCAGAGAACCCCACACGGCCTCTCCACCCCATAATGTGGGCTGAAATTCTGTTTCTTTTCAACTGAGACAGGGTTACTCTTTCACCATATTTATTTGAAAAAAAAAACAACAAAAAAAAAAACTAAAGGAAGGGGCACCTGGCTGGCTTAGTGGTGGAGCATGCAACTCTTGATCTCAGGGTTGTGAGTTTGAGCCCCATGATGGACATAGAGGTTACTTTAAAAAAAAAAAAAACCCTAAAGAAAATCCTAAACACACACACACACACACACACACACACACACACACACACACACACACAAAACAAAACACCTAAAGGAAAAACAGAAACACAGATGCCTAGAGAAGGGGGTGGGGGACGGGTTACATCACACAAACGTCTAGATCAGCAGCTACTGCTGGCAAGGCCTTTGTTAAGCTCTCCTGGGAGGAATGCCAGATGAAGAATACGGCCCATGGCTCCAGAGGGCTGTTCCAAAGGGCAATGGAAGTGAGCACGTTATACACACCCAGTATAACATGGGTCTGGGTGAGAGCTAGGTCCAGGCACAGGCAGGGCAGAAATGGCTACTACTTCCGCAATCTCTAAAGCGACTTCCCACAGCCACCAACCTCCAGCTTCTTTGCTCAAAGCTTCTCACTAAATCCTATCTTAGTCCACATTGCAACCAGCCATCTGCTGGCCCCTTCGGCCCCTTCGGCCCCTTCGCGCTCTTTTGCTCTCTCCCTAAAGCTGTCCCCTCCTGTCTTCATCTCCCTCTGGTTAAAATCCCATCACCCAGCATTTCACCCACTCCTTCACAGAGTCCTCAACTCCTTAGTCCTCCTGCCCGCCTACCTCCCGTCCTTTGGAGTTCATCCATCTGCTTTCGCCACACCTACCACCTCACAGTGAGCAGGTATTAGAGAAATCCACACGGCCAGGCCACCTGGTGTCACCATGAATTCCTCATCACCCATCTCCACTGGTCTGCAATTCTGCTCATCAGTTACGCTGCATCTGCCTGGTTAGCTCCTGCTTCCACAGGGGCCCCCCAGTTCTCTCCACCCCCCTCACACCTCAGCATCACCCCCAGCAACACCACCCCCTGCAGATGGCGTGGCCACCCCCATCATGAGAAAATGAGGGTCATGGGATAGGAAGCCTTCACCTTGCTCCCCCCAAACCGCTCCTCCTTTACTCCAATCTGTGGAATGACCTCGTCAGCCCAGCTGAGGAATTTGGACTTTGTCCTCAGGACAATGAGAAACATGGAAAGCTTTTAATTAGGGAAGTACTCTGGCCAGAATAGGATTTGGGACTGGCTGGCTGCAGCGTAGAGCCAGGAATTGGCCTTAGGAGAAAAAGAATCAGAAGAAATGTCCAATCAGCCCCACAAGTGCCATTTCTGCTGGCCCCTGGGGGATGAGAAGCAGCTGGCCAAGCTAGAGAGGTTAACGAAGAGTGCCAGGAAGAAGAAAGGGCAGAAGGAGGGTCCAGAGACCGAGAACTTGGCTCCTGCAAGGAAACACACAGGGTTTATGTGATGAGAACTGGAGCGTTCAGTGACAAGAGGCAAGGGGTACAGCCAGGGAGGAGCCCCAGGCCAGTCCCTGGCTTCAGAGGCTCTGTACCAGGTGGCACCATTTAAGGTCAAGAGGAAGCCAGTGAAGGATTTGAAGCAGAGGTAGTAGCGTGGTCAGAATTGTGTTTTAGGACAGTCGTTCCCCCTGCAGCACAGAGAATTAACTGGAAAGGGTAAAAACAGAGGCAGGGGAATTGGTTGGCTGAAGAATGCTATCTGCAGATGCAAGATGAAGGGGGCCAAGGGGGTGGCTGTTGGGACAGGTGAAACACCACAGATCAGTGGATGTTCAGAGGGTGGGACCAACATGTCTTTGCGATTGAGGAGCTTTTTAAGATGGGAGAGATGTGATGGGTTGACAGATAGAAAGACAGATTTAAGACACAAGGCAAAGAAGCTGTTCTTAAAGTTCATGAATGGAGGGGCAGGGTGGGTGGCTCCAGGGCACAAGATGGCGGCATTGGGTTTATGGTGCCACTTTGATAGGAGAGAAGGAAGAATGGACACAGGTAAGTTTGCAGGGTCTGTAACAGGAAGTTGAGGGAGGCCCTGACCAACAACTGTTCTCTCTGTGATGCAGAAGCCGTTCTAAAGAGCTGCTATGGAGAATGAGAGAGAGGAAGTGGAGGGGTTTTGGCCTACATAGAGGTCCCCATTGGGCAGCAGGGGAGGTAGAGAGAGGCATTTGCCACATGTTCCTCTTGGCCTCAACAGTCACATTCCAGATTCTCAGTTGTGTCACCTGGAGCCCTGGATGCTGGAGAGCATGTTCCAGAAACTTCTGTTCCAATCTGAGTGGTCTTTATGTCATATCCAGTCATATCCCACATGAGACCTCAGGCCTTCTGGGGACACTCAGGTTTCTGGAGGAGAGGAGCTTCCTCTGGACCTCGAGGGACCAAAACATGCCCCGTCATGACCAGTTTCTGCACGCTGACAGGGGCTGCCTTTTTGACTGTTCCTCAGGACCTGTGAGGATCCCAGGACAGAGCCACGGAAGTCAGCCCCAGCGACCGGGAGAGCCCCACCAAGGATAAAACATACCACTTCCACCCTCACAGCCTGCCCTCCCAAACCTGGCGCTTGCGCCCTGAAACCTCAGCTCCCATTCACTTGGGGGAGGGGGGTGCCAGCCCAGGCAGGCTGGGAGCAATTCCAACCACAAAATTTTCCCTCTCTGGATCTGTTTCATCGTTACTTTGGGGTGAGACCATGGTGTTGTTGCGGAGTGAAGCAGGCAACTTGCAGTTAACTTGTTTGAGCCTCAGCTTCTCAATCTATAAAATGGATGCCTGCCCAGCAGGGCTGTTGTAAGGAAGGGCTAGTTATCAGTGCTGTTATTGCTGATTTTGTTCTTGCTGCGATTATATTCTACAGTATCAGGGATTCTAATTCAAGTCCTTTGCTGTCCCCGCCAGACCTTCTGACCTGAGTCCTGGGAAACAGACACATTCAAATCCCCTGCCCAGAGTGAGTGAGGAGGAAGGAGGTTTGGCAAGCTCGAAGACAGTCCCCTGCTGTAGGGAGCTAACCCGGAGGGTACCCATAGGGTTATGGCTAATACTTGCTGGGTTCGACTTTACATGCTAACATTTAATCCTTCTAACAACCCTGTGATGTAACCACTATTATCATCCCCATTTTATGAGAAGAAATTGGAGCACTGAGATGGTAAGCAACGTGTCCAAAGTCACACAGCAAGTTAATGAGAGCCAGGGCTTGAATCCAAGTAGTCTGTGCTCTCAACTCACTTTGCTGCTCTGCTGAGCTTCTTAAACTTCATGCCTGTGGCTTGTGTGAGCCCATCATTGGCCTCCATACAAGGAAAAGGGACGTGGCCTTGCTCCGGGGGCAGTGGGACAAGGGAGTTGGGAAGCTGGATTGTCCTCTGCAGTCAGGTCAATCTGGGTCGAGGCTCCCAGGACAGAGAAGGTGCTGGCTGAGGGGGCAGGACAGGGTGCAGGGCTAGGGGCAGAGGCAGGCAGGGGCCGGAGCCTGAAGCCAGAGGAGGGAGGTCCAGAGAGAAGTCTGGCTGGGCACCAGGTCTCCCACGAAGTCTAGCATCCCTGGGCTTTGAACCCGTGGGCCCAAATCATGCTCCCTCTTTGTGACTGGGCCCAAGCACTCGGAACACAGTGTAAATCACTCCTCAGAGGAATCCAGTAAGGCCTCTTAGGACAAGGTCCAAGGTCCTGCTCAGGGGGCCTGCTCACCCAGGCCTGATGCCAACAGCAGGTTCCTGGAGGAAGCGCTCCCTGCTGCCACTGGCTGGGTGCTGGGCTCAGGGAAAGCAAGCCCTTACCTTCCCTGGATCCCTCAGAGGCTCTGACTCAGGTCCCAAAGAATATATGACAATGGGGACAGCAGATGCTGCCTTCTGCCTTCTGGCCCAGAACTGCAGGCAGGACACCCCCCACTACCACCACCAGGTCGGCATGGAGGGAGCATAAGGGCAGGGAACAGGCCCAGCTGCAGCAGCTCCTCCCTTCTTTAGGACATGCCCTCCGCCCTTTAGTTATGCTACTCAAGGTCCTCACGGTCTTGGGCTGGGGCCACCTGTACTGCTGTCCCAGACCCAGGAACTTGCCAGACCTGCAAGAGTCAGACATGGGGGTGGGGACATGTGCACTAGGCTCTCCTGCCATGTCCTCCTCTGCTGACTAGCCCTTAGATGTCACTGTTTCCCTGTTTAGTCCTCAGTACCTCCTCAACTCTGCCCAGACCCCGATCTTCACTCCTGGCTCTCGGTGACCCCACTGCCAACGACGAGTCCCAAACACACACACGCAGACCAGAGTCCTCCCAGCTGCACCCAGCTGTCCCCAGGCATCTCCCTCTGGAAACTGCACATCAGGCATTGACCCCTAGTTCCCGCAAAGCTGGCCCCTCCTCAGGGTGTCCAGTCCCCCATCCAGAAACCAGGGACACCCCGTTGCTCCCTTTCTACTTCCCACAGCCACCAAGCGTGCCAACCCTGTGTCCCTTGTGTCTCTGAAATCTCTGTTCCTTGCCACAGCTTAGGCCGGTCTTATCACCTCTCTCTGGGTCTCTCCCCTCCAGCCCATTGGCACAGCATCCAGAATGACTTTTCTATCGTGATTACATCACTCCTCTGCTCAAAACATCCACAGATGAGCCTCAGATGCTCTCATGTTGAAGAGCAAACTATCTTGGCATGATAGCTTGGCCCTAGCTGATCTGGTCCACCCTTCAACCTCATCATTGCCGAGGGCACCCCTTCACCCTCCACTTGCAGCCCGCCTTGACCTCCTGCCTTTTTCTCAAGCCTCTCCCTGTATCAGTCCTGCCCTCACCCTCCTTCTCTGCTGGCTCTTTCCTCAAAGGTTAGCATTGCATTCAGTGGGCATGTGTGGGGTGGCCACCAGTTTCCTGATAACTTCCCCTTGTCTAGGAATGACCTAAAACCAACAGGCAGCCTCTCCAAAGCACATTTGCACTATAGGAGCCTGCCACTGGTCACAGTGGGTTGGACTGGTGGTGGATACTTGACCCAAACTGGGTCAATGAGACTCTGTCACCGGAGTACTTGAAACTTGCCATTGAGAACTCGGGAGTCCCACGCATGGAGCGTCATTAACGCCCACAAGTGACACAGCACAAGAGGTACCATTCCTGTCCTCAGGCCGCTAGAGCCACCTGTTCCCTGTGTTACTGAGTCAGCTGTCCCTTCAATATTCTTCCCATTGCTTGCAACTGAAAAGGAGCTTAATTTTGTCCCTCCTTAAAACTGCCTCCCTTGCTCGGATTATTTGTTTTTTTGGTGTTGAGTTGTAGAAGTTCTTTATATATTTTGGATACTAACCCTTTATCAGATATGTCATTTGCAAATCTCTTCTTCCACTCAGGTGTCTTTAAGTTTTGCAGAAGACATGAACAGACATTCCACCAAAGAAGATATCCAGATGGCCAACAGGCACATGAAAAGATGCTCAATGCCACTCATCATCAGGGAAATACAAATCAAAACCACAATGAGATAGCACCTCACACCTATCAGAATGGCTAAAATAAAAAACACAGGGGCAGATGGGTGGCTCAGTCCGACTTCAGTTCAGGTCATGATCTCACAGTTCCTGAGTTTGAGCCCCACGTCGGGCTTGCTGCTGTCAGCACAGAGCCTGCTTCAGATCCTCTGCCTCTCTCTCTCTCTCAAAATAAATTTTAAAAATTAAAAAACAAAATTAAATAAAATCAGGGCACCTGGGTGACTCAGTCAGTTAAGCGTCTGACTTTGGCTCAGGTCATGATCTCGCAGTCCATGAGTTCTGTGCTGATAGCTCAGAGCCTGAAGCCTGCTTTGGATTCTGGGTCTCCCTCTCTCTTTAGCCCTCCCCTGTTCATGCTCACTCTCTCTCTCAAATAATGAATAAACATAAAATAAAATAAAATAAAATAAAATAAAATAAAATAAAATAAAATAAAACAAAATAATAAAGTAAAATAAAATAAAATAACAAAAAATGCAAGAAACAAGCATTGGCAAGGATATGGAGAAAAAGGAACCCTTGTGCACTGCTGGTGGGGATGCGATACGGTGCAGCTGCTATGGAAGACACTATGGAGGTTCCTCAAGAAGTTAAAAATAGAATTACTCTATGATCCAGTAATTCCACTCCTGGGTATTTACCCAAAGATTTGAAAGGAGATATGCACCGCTATTTTTACTGCAGCATGATTTACAATAGCCAAATTATGGAAGCAGCTCAAGTGTCCATCAATAAATGAATGGATAAGAAGAAGATGGTATCTATACACAATGAAATATTACTCAGCCATCAAAAAGAAATCTTGCCGTTTGCAATGACATGGATGGAGCTAAAGAGTACAATGCTAAGTGACATAAGTCAGTCACAGAAAGACAAACAGCCTATGCTTTCACTCACATGTGGAATTTAAGAAAAAAAATGAACAAAGGGGGAAAAAGGGAAACCCAGAAACAAACTTTTAACTACCGAGAACAAACAGATGGTTACCAGAGGGGAGGTGGGTGGGCAGTGGGTGAAGTAGGGGATGGGGATTAAGAGTACAACTATTTGATGAGCACTGACTAATGTATGGAATTGCTCAATCACACACACACACACACACACACAAAACAAAGCAACCTCCCTTGCCCCAACCTCCCCAACAGCAAGGATGACCCTGCCCTCTTCCTCTTCATTGGTTCTTGACAAAGTTTTCCAAGTTCACCTCACTCCCTCACCTTTCATCTACTCACTCCTCAGCCTGCAATAATTAAATTTGCTAAATATTTATTTAGCATCTGCCATGCGCAAGAATGACAACACAGAATAAGGCACGGCCTGTGGCTTCAGAGGGTTCACAGTCTACCTGTGGGGACAGGCACAGTAAGGGGTATGTGCAATTTGCAGTACAGATTAAAATAAACAGTGGCAAAAAATAAAAATAATAAATAAATAAACAAAATAATAAAATAAAATAAAATAAAACCATGGGAAGGGAATAGTAGAGAAACTCACGGGGTGTTATGAGACAGAGGGGCTCACAAAAGGCGTCCTGAAGGATGTCCCCGGGGGACATCTGAACAATTCTTCCAGCTATGAGTGACAAGGAACACTTTTATGCACAGGTTCCAATTCAGGAAAAATAAAAATCAGTGACTCCTTTTTACTTTTGTTTAAAATGAAAATAGATTTATTAATGCCCATGAAAAATGTAACATACTATAAACATTTAGGTCACTCACTTTATTGGTAGGGAAAATTTTCAACAAGAAAGTTGGCACTCCTGCTAAAATATTATCATCGGGCTCATATGAAATGTTGGCAGGTAGGAGGGCTATAGGGAGTCTAAGGACCAGGGATTTCCATCACAGTCATAGAGGATTTGCAAGAACAGAAGGGCAGTATAGGCTGGGGAGAGAATGTGAACAAAAAGTGCATGGAGAAACCCCACGTAGGAGAGAAGGAAAAACAAATAATTACTTTAGTAGGGAGTGATGTTGGGAAAGGCAAGAAAGGGAACCAAGAGGCTGACAGAGGCCTTATTTCCCTAGTCTGGCCCTTGGTAGTTGTCCTGAGAACAGCAGGGAGTCATTGAGGGTTGTTGAGCAGAGAAAGTTTATCAGGGAAGGGAAGATTGCTCTATCACTGGTTGGCCCTTAAGCCCTAGATACCTCTGTCCCTGAGGCTCATGGACCCTTTGTAGTATCAACTATCCTTAAGCTGTCAGGTATGAGTGGGGGGTATCCAAAGATTGGGGCTCAGAAGGAAAAGTGGTCCCTGCTACCCTCTGTCCCCAGCCCGCCAGCCCCAGGTTGAATGTAATTGTCCTCAATGAAGCCATCGTCATCTTCTTCACCCACCTCCGGGCAGACACCCTTCCCTGTCCCGGGCAGCGGGCGGTGCTGGTAGCTGGTACGGTATTTGCGGCAGAGGTGGCACTTAGCAGCAAGTGCAATGAGGAGAGAGAGGACCACAGCCCCCAGCACAACGCCTACCAGCACAGGCCATGCCCGGGCCCCAGTGCCCGGTCCAGGGGAGATGGCTGATGCTGTGAGGAGCTCTGAGGGCCCCACAGTGGCTGCAGAGAAAGGGACAGCATTATGGATGAGGCCCCAGATGGGTTCCCTGGGGAAACCGAAAGGTGTGGGGACAGGGTCCTTCCCCCAACCCCCTCCTCGGCCTCCTTCCCGTTCACTCACTTTGGTTTGCCTCACTCATGAAGGGGCCTGAAGACACCGTGAGCCTCAGCTTCTTCCAGAAGAGCTTTAGCTCCAAGGAGACCCCCCAGATGCCAGGCAGCCCTGGAGCACAGAGTCCTAGAACATACACACACGTGTGGGTGTCGGGGAGGCCACAGGTGCACATTCCAGGGCAGACTCACAGCCGTGTTAGGGCGCTGCACCAACTCTGGGCACTGGACAATTAACCGTAACCAACTGGGCACAAAAGAGAAATTAGCTGACTACCTGGGAATTGGCTATGTGTGTCAGGGAACACTGCAGGGTCCAGCTGTGAACGCAGCTGAAAAAAAATTATTCAGTGCTGGAACTTCCTAAGCATGTATGATTCAGGCACCAGGCTATGTGCTCATGGAACACCGTAAGGTGGGTATAAACATTACCCTCTCTGTAGATGAGGAGTCTGAGCCCCAGAAGGGTGAACTAACTCAGCCAAAAGTCCCAGGACTTGAACCCAGGTCTCTGATACTGGGGCCCAGAGCCCAATCTGCTACACTGCCTGAGTGGCCGAGGATGGGAAGTTGGGGCAGAGGCAGTTCTGGCTCCCAGGGGCCAGATGACAGCAATTGCTGAGAGCTAATGAACCAAAGTAGAGACCACATGTGGAGGACAGTGCCAGTTCCTACCCAGCCAGGGGGCCCCTCTCCTCCTCAGTCAGGAGTCCCTGCTACCCCACCTTGATGCTCCGCTCTTCAGACACATCCCTTGTCCATTCACCTCTGTCTGTCCCCAGAGGGGGGCAGCATTCAGGGAGTAGCCAAATATAGATCATCTGGATCAGGAAATTATCAAGATAAGAACCACTAAGGCTACAGAGGAGACCTGAATTAAGGGAGTATCTGGAGGAAGACCATCTAGGCATGGGAATACCTATAGGAGGAGCTGCTGAATCAGAGGAATGTCTGGAGGAGCAACACCTGAATCCGAGGAGTATCTAGAGGAAGAGTACTTAGTTTGGGGAAGTACCTGTCAGAGGACCAGCTAGGGCTGGAGATTATTGCAGGTGGAGCACCTGAATCAGAGGAGTACCTGGGGAGGAGTATCCACACTAGGAAAGTACCTAGGAGAGAAGCATCTGGTTTAGAGGAGTACCTGCCATGTAGTCTTTAATACTGATATCTTAATGATGCCTTCTCTCCTCACATCCCACCTGTCACCAAGCCCCATCAGTTCTTCCTGGAACTATGTATCTCTGGAATGACTCTGTCCTTCCTCTGCACCCCACTGCCACTGCCCTAGTCCAAGCCACCTTCATCTTGTCATCTTGACTTGTATGACGGCCTCCTAACCATCTTTCCCCACCTCTAGTCCACTCCCCAGAGTGATGGACCTAAAGCCAAATCTGACCCCATCACTCTCCCACTTAAAAATCCTTCCAGAGCTCCCCAGGCCTTCAGGACTGTACATAGATTCTTCCGCATGTTCCTCAAGGCTCCACAATCCATCACATGGCCCTCTGGCCAACCTTGTCTTCTCCACAGTTCCCTCCCCCATGCTGCATACACACCCACCTCCCACCTCACCCACTCTCTTGTTTCCCAGCCACCCCCTTCTCAGTATTTTGAGTTCCCCATCCCTCAAGGACAAATCAAACCACGCCTGCCTGTGAGGTTGTCCCCTGACCCCCCGGATGACCCCTTCACTGGCCTACCCAGTCAGTACCTATCAGAATTGGCAGTTACTAGATGGGCAGCTGCCTGGGGGCAAGGACCAGGCTGATTAAAGTGTGCCCTGGCGCTGGCAGAGAGCTTGGTGCCCAGCTGTTCGGTCTGGGAAAGAGATGAGTATGGGGGAGCTGGAGAGTGAAGGGGGTTATTAGAAAGGAGAGCTAGGGACTCCTGGGTAACTCAGTTAGTTAAACATCCAACTCTTGATTTTGGCTCAGGTCATAATCTTTTATCGGGCTCTGGGCTGACAGTGCAGAGCCTGCTTGAGATTCTCTCTCTCTCTGCCTCTCTCTGCTCCTCCCCCCACCCTCAAAATAAATAAATAAATAAATAAATAAACATTTTTTTTTAAAGGAGGGCTAAAATCACTCATTCACTCATTAGATGTCTACTTTGGGCCCCACACTAGGCACTGGATCCACAGAAAATAAGATTTTGTTAAATGGAAATGAATTGTATTCAATTTGAGGTCTGTACGATTTTCTTCCCAAGAATCCTGTGAATTCTTCCCAAGGACACACACCCCCACATCTCTTCCACCAACAAACACACACCCTCTGATCTCACAGATATACACACCCCAGCCTGATTTTGTGGTTCCTTTTCTGCTCCCAGGAGCCCTCAGGGATCTGTGGGATCCCCCTCCCCGGCCCCCCAATGTCTTCCCCTTCTGCTCCCCACCTGTAGGAACTGTGCACAGTCCTTGGATGAAGCTTCCGGCTGGGGCGGGCAGAACCTGAGCAGGTGGGTGGGCCAAAGCCACCGACTGACTCACCTGGCGATGCGGCAGGCAGGCGGGGCCAAATCCGCAGGTAAGGGCCGGGCCGCAGGCAACGCCTCCAATCAGGAGGACTAATTACGCTTCTTCCCCCAAGCTTTTGCCTTGAACCCTCTGGCGCACGCCCCGCCCCCACCCCCAGTGCCGGGTGCAGAATGTGGGGGGAGGGGAGGGGGTGTTGGTGCAGTCTGGGATCCAGAGAGGGGTCCTGCGGGCCCTAGAACCGGCTGGCAGACACCTCAGCAGGCAGCTGCTCAGGCCGGCGGCCCTGACAAGCTAGTGAATTTCCCGTGACAGGTACAAAGTCCTGAGCTGGAAGAGGGAGCTTTGCAGGCTTGGGAAGGCTGTGGGCCGGAAGTGGAGGGTAGGAGGTGGGAATTCTTCCCTGACAAAGCCTCGGGGACCAAGGACGCTAAAAGGTGCCTGCAAAAGTGTGTGTGACCCTGTGCAGGGTGTTGGGGTGGGGGCGGGGGGAAGGTAGGGAGTTGGGGATAGAGGTCAATGGCGAATTATCTGTGCCCTTGGGGCGTTACTGTGTACAAGAGTGTTTACCGGGATGGAGTCTTCCAGCCTTCATCTGGATCTCAGAGGATACTGGGAGCTCAGAGGGCCAGGCTGTGAACCCCTCTCCCTTTTGCCTTACGCCTCATCCCCAGGCCTAGTGCCTCCTTGTTGTTTAAGACCGAGCTCAATGGGACACCTGGGTGGCTCAGTCGGTTAAGTGTCAGGCTTCAGGTCAGGTCATGATCTCACGGTTTGTGAATTTGACCTCCCCGTCGGGCTCTGTGCTGACAGCTCAGAGCCTGCTTCAGATTCTGTGACTCCTTCTCTCTCTGCCCCTCCCCATCTCGTGCTCTGTCTCTCTTTCTCTCAAAAATAAACATTAAAAAAATTAAAAGTAAATAAATAAAAAGACCCAGCTCAAGGGTCACCTTCCCTGAGCTCCTAGTCCTCCCACACTAGTACCGCCTCCCCCCTGCAAGCCGCACCTTCTTCTTGTCCTGATCACCCCCCCACCTCCACCCCCTTGCCATCTGCCCCTTTCACGCGGAGCTCTTTCCTAGCAGAGCCAGGTTTTGACATCTCTGGGTTCCCAGCACCTGACCCAGGGCAGGTTCTCAGTAAATATTTAAAGGAGAAAGTGTTACGAGTTAAACCACGCAGGCACAAGAATTCACAAGGACCCACAGGGCACAGCCAGAGCAAGGGCTACAGTCATGTAGAACCCAGGCTGGAAGGTGAAGGTCAGCTCATGCAGGACCTTGAATATCTTAACACGGAGTTGAAGTCCTACCGCCTTTGGCCCCTCCCGGACTCTTCCACCTTGTCTGTTACCTACCCAGCTCCAGCTACACCAAACTGTTCTCTATTCCCAGGACCCACCGCGCCCTCATCTCCCAGGCTTTTTGCAGGTGCTCTTCCTGGGCCCCCAACCCTTCCCTCCAGCTCCTGCCCCCATGTGTCCATCTCAGAGCTGGCTGATTATTCCTCCCAGGCCAATTCATCACTCAGGCCCCAGCTCAAGTGCAAACCAGCCCTCCCTGATATGCACTTATCTGGGTCCTTCCTTCCCTCCTTGGTGCCCCACAGACACTGGCCCTTCTCCCAGCTAACCCTGACAGCACACCATTGTGATTTTCTCTTCATTTGGCACAGTCCCCCAGGAGCCAGTAAACATGAGGTAGGATCTGTGTCTGTCCTGTTCATTTCCACATCCCAACATCTAGAAGGGCAATAATAAGTGCTTCCGAAATGAATGAATGAGAAGAAAGGGACTATTACCCCAGATGGGGCAGTGAGGAGCCAAGGAAGGTTTGGGGTCTTGCTTTGATTTTGAATCCAGGAGATCATAGGATTCAAAAGATAATCATTGAACACTTATCAGTCCCCACCTGGGACTGAGCAGTCCCAGTGCTGGTTCTTTATTAGATTAAGGTATTCATATAGCATTACCCAATTCACATTAAAAAAAACACTCACCATTTTAGCCACTTTCAGGCCACTGTTCAGTGGCATTTAGTACATTCAGAATGTTGTGCAACCATGGCTATCTAGTCCTAAAACACTCTCATCACACCAGAAGGGTCCCCATCAAGTAGCCACTCCTCATTTCCTCCTCCCACCAGCCTGCATCAGCCACTAATCCATTTTCTGTCTCTGTGGGTTTGTTTATTCTGGGTACTTTTACAAATCCCATTTGTGCCAGATTTTTAATACACTATTTCATTTAAACCTCATAACTGTAGTAGGAGATAGATGTTAATTATCCCTTTAACAGATGATGCAAATAAGTCCCTGAGAAGGTAACTTCCGTGAAGTCCTACAGAAGAAGACAGCGTCTGCACATCCACCAGTCATTCATTCAATGAATATTTATTGAACGCCCGTCATAGAGCCACAACCAGCCCATACAGCACACATGGCAAAATAGCAGAAGGCAACTTGCTGGATGCCCCCAGCAGAGAACAAGCTGGATGTCAGCACCTGCCCCTCAGCCAGGAGCTCTGATGCAGTGAACAACCTTTACAACCTTCCATGGCAGCCCTGGCAACCATGTGGTGGGCTCAGTGCTAGCACTGGGAACAAAGTTCCCACCACCGTATAGCTTTCATTCTGCTTGGGAAGACAGACAATACCCAAGTGAAGAAATAAATTAGTTTAGATAATGGTGAGTGCAGTGAAATGTAAAATAGCTGAGGGGCACCTGGGTGGCTCAGTCTGTTAAGCGTCTCAACTTCGGCTTGGGTCATGATCTCGTGGTTCATGTGTATGAACCCTGTGCTGAGCTCTGTGCTGACAGCTCAGAGCCTGGAGCTGCTTCAGATTCTGTGTCTCCCTCTCTCTCTCTGCCCCTCTCCCACTCATTCTCTTTCTCTCTTTCTCTTTCTCTCTCTCTCTCTCTCTCTCAAATAAATAAACATGTAAAAAATTTTTAAATAAACAAGAAAAGCTCAGATTCTAGACATATTCTGAAGCTGACATGATTTTTTGACTGGATGTGAGGTTTGAAGGAGGAAAAAAGAAAGGAATCAAGAATCACTGCAAAGGTTTCTTTTTCTTTTTTTAATGTTTTATTTATTTCTGAGAGAGAGAGAGACAGCGTGAGCAGAGGAGGGTCAGAGAGAGAGGGAGACACAGAATCTGAAACAGGCTCCAGGCTCTGAGCTGTCAGCACAGAGCCCAACGCAGGGCTCGAACCCACGAACCGCGAGATCATGACCTGAGCCAGAGTCAGCTGCTTAACCAACCGACTGAGCCACCCAGCCACCCCGGGAATCACTGCAAAGTTTTGACCTGAGCAACTAGGAGGAGGCTGGAGTTGTCATCTACTGAAATGAGGAGACTCTGGAAGAAGCAGGTCGGGGGAGGGCAGTCAGGACCTCAGTGGTGGACATGTTAGTGGTGAGATGCCCATGAGACACGCAGGCTGTATCCCAGACAAGCCATCCCATAAACTAGCCTGAACATTGCAGGAAGGTAAGGTCTGCACAGACATGTTTCAGAACCAGTAAGATGTGAATGATTTATAAAGCCAGTCGCCTAGATGAGATCCCCAAAGGGAAGTGTGGAAAGAGAAGAGAGCTGAGGACTGAGACTCGGAGCATGCAGGGAACGGAGGTCAAAGAGGGGAGCAGAGCAAGGAAGGTAGGACACAGACACAGGAGAGAGAGGGGGAGGGAGACAGGCGGGGAGGGAGGCGTCTGGGAAACTGGAGGAGAGAGCATTTCAAGGGCAGGAGCTTGGCTAGCTACGGCAGATGCTGATGATAGGCCAATGAATCTACGGACTGAGAACTGACTTTGAAATTGGTCATGTGGCGGTCACTGGCCACCTTGACAAGAGCAGTTTCACAGCGTGATGGGGACAAATGCCCAGCTGGGCATGATGTGTGATGTATGAGCGACGTGATGTATAGGAGCAGAGGAGGAGAAGACAACTCTTTCCCGGAATTTTGCTCCAAAAGGAGCAGAGTGGGGCAGACTCTGGAGACAGGGGTGGGATCCAGGGAGGGTTTTCATTTTTTTTTAAGGCTAGGAGCTTTTAGACCATATGTGTATGCTGATAGGAATAATCCAGGAGAGAGGAAACTGATGACACAGAGAGAAGGGACAACGGGAGTGAGTCCTTAAGGCATCGAGGGGTGTGGGGTCAAGTGCACAGGCGGAGGGTTGGGGTTGGACAGGAGCAGGGAGAGTCTCTCTGACGCAGTGGCACATACAGGTGAAATGATGGGAGCCGCTGGGAGTTTGCTTCTGACGGCTTCTGTTTTTCCAGAGAAACAAGAAGCAATGTCATCAGCTCAGAGTGAATAGTGTGGGTGGGGGTGATGGAATTGGGGTTTGAGAAGGTGTGAATGCAGGACACAGAATTGGTCTGGCCGGGATTGGGGATGTGCCTGGCAAAACCGATAAAGTCAGAGAGGGGCAAGGGAGCCGAGCGGTAGGCGAGGGACTGGTTGCCGTCATGGCCCACGCAACCCGGGCCCTGGGGGAAAGAGGGAAGTGAGGTCCAGGCGCAGGAGGTGTGAGGAGCCCTGGAAAAGTGGGAGGACGGATGGGTTTTAGGAGCGATTGCTGCTGTGCCAGAGAGAATACGCGGAAAAAATAGGATGCGGCCAGCAGATGGTGGCGTATAGAAGTGGGGGCTACCCTGGGGATACAGTTCTTAATACAGATGCACCCCAGGATGTGAGCCACGGAGTGGTCCTCAGATGGGGGTCCACAGACCGATGGTGGTTTCACTATTCCCTGAATCCTGTTAACTCAGTCTGCTAGTCAGAGGTCTGTAAAAAACTTCCATTAGTAAATGGAAGAGACAGAATTTGAACCCCGGGCTTCTGACTCAAAGTCCAGCACCTTTCCAGTTATACCCCAACTAGAACCCTCTGTTCCTGTGAGTAAAACTTACCATCAAGGGGTTCTATTCCTCATGGTCATTTGTAGTGACAGACAGCAATCACTTCAAAGATTTGATGGCACCTCCCAAAGGAAACAGAGGCGGGTGCTGCTAACAATAGAACAGGGAGTGGACGCTGAGCAAGCAACAAATAAGGCGTCCTGCTCCCCACCCGAACCCACTCCCTTGTCCATCTGACCCAGCCCCTGCCTGGGACAGACCCAGGGGCCTTTGCCTCAGGGTAGTTGTGGTCCCTTTGCAAGAAGCTGATGAAAGCAGGAAAATGCTCACAGTTACAGGTCTACATGTAGTAGGCGTTCAATAAAAGCTTGTCAGAGGGCACCTGGGTGGCTCAGTCTGCTATGTGTCTGACTCTCGATCTCAACTCACGTCTTGATCTCAGAGTTTGAGCCCAGCCTTGCGAAGCCAACTTCAAAAAAGAAAAATTAAAAAAAAAAAACAAAAAACAAACAACTTGTCAGATGGATGAAGAGTTGGAATTCCTGGGGGCTCAGCTGGTCTTTCCAGGTTAAGAATTGGTATTAACCCTTTGTCCTCTATGCAGGAACCTCTGTTCTATTGTGAACAGATGGCCCCTTTAAGTAGACAGAGGACCCCTTCTTGCAAGCTCCCTGGAGGAGTCAGCATCTCTTTACCACCACCCTACATTTTTCCTCCTCCATTCAACCTCCACCTTTCCTGAGGCTGACCTCCTGGATGTGACCCAGCATTCCGAGCATCCCTGAAGTCGTCCCAGTGGGGAGTGGGCTTAAAGCTCAGTGAAACCAATCCTCTGGCCCACTCATCACCAAGAAGTCACACTTCACTGAGGTAAGTTCAAAGGATATATCCCAGCAGAACTTTGCAGACCCAGACCTGAGACCAGGGAGACCCTGGAGATGGGACCTTCCAGTGTTGCCTCACTTCCTCAAGGCGGACAAGCCTGTCCAGGGCCACAGTATTCCAGAAACCCTGAGGGAGAGCTTTACCAAGCTTCTTTAGTCCCAACCACACCACCCTGAAACTCCAGTATAATTACCTCAGATGGTTGCCCCATCAGTCCACCATCCAGGTTCTTGGGACAACTTCTTCCCAAGTCACCAGCTCCATCTTGCCTCATTTGATATATAATTAGAGATCACTCATGCCCAGTGTACTGAGGTATCAGTCTGCAGCCCACCCCGCCACCCCCTGCCATGATCAGTTTTCCCTGGAGTCAGTGGGTCCGGGAGGACAGAGCTCAGCAGGGGACATCTCCCACCAGGGATGACATGTCCAGGCAAGTGGCGAGAGGTGGCAGGCCTGCTGTACAGAGTGGCCCCATCATGCTGTCCCCTCCCAGCCCTGCCTCCCCAGGCCCCATGCGATGGGAGCAATCATCTCTCCCACAGTCTTGCTTTCTTGTGGGTCTCTGGTAAGAAAGTGGGTGGGGGGGAGCTGGGGCCCAGCTGAGACACCCTAGGAATATTGGGGTGTCCCGTGTCTTCTGCTACCATTTAAGGCTGAAAGGAGGCATGTCTCCCCCTGGGGACAGGGAGCCCTCGCCCCATGTTGTACTAGCGTCCCTTCCTCCGGACGGAGCTGGCAAAGCACCAATGTGCCTTCAGGGGAAAAGTGTGTCAAGAAAAGGGTGGTAGTTGGGGCCCTGCCTTCAGATGTTTCCTTGACACCCCTGTGTCACCACCAATGAATCGTGAGAGCTAAATGTCCTGTGCCGTCATTACCTCTAATCCTCAAACAATATTTGAAAGGAGATCGAACAAATGGGAAGAACCCCTCCCCCCCCAATCACTCACCCAGGCTGTGGATTCTGTGGGATGAGGCCGTGGCCTCTGGTGGCAACTTTCTCTCATAAAATGTGCTTTGTATTCTAAGGAGGCATGCTATTGTTTGAGGCAGAAGGACAACAGGCTTTTGTATTGTGTGCTCTTGGTTCTAGGATTTCAGGGTAAGGAGGGTGAAACAAGGTCCTGGTGTACCTTCACGGCCAGACGCCCTGAAAAGTCGGGCCCGCCCATCTCTGCAGGGCCCCCACTTGATCATAACCCAGCACAGCACTGAATTCCTTTTTCCAGAGTAAAACTTCTAATGCTTTCAGAGTCCGTAAAGGGTTGGCTTTTCTTAAATCATTTTTAGGAGTTTGGAGGATGACACATGCCCTGGGTAGCAGCCTCTCGGCGAATGCTGCCGGAGACTTTAAAAAAAAAATTTTTTTTTCTAATGTTTATTTATTCTTGAGAAAGAGACAGAGCATGAGCAGGGGAGGGGCAGAGAGAGAGGGAGACACAGAAGCAGGCTCCAAGCTGTCGGCACAGAGCCCGACGTGGGGCTCAAACCCACGAACTGTGAGATCATGACCTGAGCCAAAGTCGGACGCTTAACCGACAGAGCCCCCCAGGCGCCCCTGTGCTGGAGACTTTAACTTTTCTCTCTAGTAGGACAGTCCAGCAGGCCTGGTACAGCAGTAAGCTCCCTGGCCATGGACCAGATTATGTGGGGTCAGAGCCGAGCTCCACCATTTAGCTAACTTTAAGTAGCACCATTTCCTCACAGGCAAAATGGAGATGATAATAAGGAAGCCTACCACAAAGGCGGAGAGCCCATGACAAGGCATCAGCACCTTTACCAGACACCTGTAAATGTTTAATAATTGTTAGTCACGGTGATGGCAGTTGGTCAGCGTTCCACAGAAGGCTGCTGCTTGTGTTACTGGGTCATTTTCATTCTGACCAAGGTCAATAAACGTCTGTTAAGTTTTAAGTAAGTCCTGAGCTTTGAACCATTGGAACCCACCCCTCTGTGGGGCGTTGATTCTGGGCTTCTGGCCTCAGAGGGTTTCTCTGGGCCAAATGGCCTTTGTCAAGCAGTTTTCATGAAAGGGACTTCATTCAAAGCCCTGTTGGATTAACTGGGGCTTCCTTTAAATAAGGGCTTGTTCTCAGAAGCTGTCTTTCTCCAACAAGAAGAAAGAATACAATGGATCCCAAGTAATCAACAGTTTTGATCACAGCTTGTCACAGACACCTGGCACATCTTTTCAGCCCCAGTAAAAACACACACTCACTGACTAACTCCAGGAACACAGTCTCAGCCTGAGGTTCCAGAAGCATTTACTGACAGACTTCCTCTCACATAGTTATTTCCTGGAAGAAGAGCAAAACCTGTTTTTGAATTGACAACACGACTTTAGTTGCTGCCAAAGTTAAGTGAACTTACTATTAATCGTTACTGACAATAGACCTAAAAAAAACTCAAAAGGATTACTTTCTTTTTTTTTCTTTGCTTATCAACATGGAGAATGATGTATTGGTTAAGTCAATTTCAGGCGAAGACAGAGATTTAGGAATTGGGGGAACACGTTGCTTATTTCAACCAAAAGAAAACTTCGTACTTTGCGTAGGCAACATTTTACTTGGTTTTTCAAAACGCAATTGTGACAAACAGGAGAGAAAGATAAAGCACTTATGGAGTATATAAAGACAGCAGCATTTGGGGTTGCACATAACAAAGAAATATCTTAAATACTTTTCAAAATATTCTAGGAGCCAATACACAAGGGCATGCTTCAGGAGCACATAGGAATGCAAAGGGGAGGGCATGGTGGAACTACCCATTTCCTTTAACCTCAGGGAGGAAAACAAAGCAGCATTCAACTTCACATACTGACTTCACACAGTTTGTGTATCACAGCTTGACTTACATCCAAGAAGCAAAGATGCAACCCTCACGCTGTTCATTTTCAGAAATATTCGCATGGACACCAGGTGACCCGCCCTTCTCTGGCAGGCTCCCTTGGGGAGGAGTCTCAGCGACTTATAAGAAGGCCGTTCGGATACTTACTCCGATGGCCTTGACGTCAGTTTTGAGGGACAACTTGGAAAGATTCGTCTTCTTTGCCCTCTGTCGACCCACCAGCCCTAAATTTCACCAATCGTGTTTTGTGTGTAATTTACATAACAGTCTTACCCAGATGGGTCTCCATTCCACCACCATTTCTGTAAGAAGACTGTGGAACATGTCTACATAGAAAATGAAGTTGATTCATGGGCATTTTCAAAGGAGTCTGTCAGATGTTTCCATAAATAAATGTGATTTAAAACCCTTAGGGCCGGTTAAGAAGACACATGGGAGGCCATGGAAGGCCATGGAAGGGATATAAATCAGCGTGTGGTCTGAGTGACCTGTTAAGGGAGGCTGGTGGACCTTGGAGAGTTGGGCCTCTCCGTCCTTCTGGAACATAAGGGTCACTTGGACAATGGTGGGCCCAACCCCTTGGGTAACCACAGGAAATGAGCCCTTAACTTTCCTAAAGTAAAAGTCAAGAAAGAATGCTTTGGTTCGTTTACAACTGAGCACTCCCTCCAACATGGTACTTAATACCACAACCAGACGTTCACGTTCCTGAGTTGTCTCCTATGTAGTAGAATGCTTTTCGCCTTTTTTTAGGTTAAGGAGATAAATATAAAGAGCTGAATTACCTTGATGCCACATGAGTTTTACTTTGTTCTCAAAGAGGTAATATGGGTCGGAGATCAGAAAAATAGAAAAAGTGGACAGTGATAGTTCTGGCTCCCAGTCCCATGCTCTCAACCACCTCATTCTGCTCACCCCGAGTACTTAACTTTTATGAATTTCTGGGGTGTCTTTCCAGTTTCTTTATGCAAATACAAGCACTATGGATATGCATATTTATTTCCTCCTTTCATACGTGAAAGCGAACATACTGTTCCGCGTCTTATTTTTTTCACTAGTGTGTCTTGGAGAGCCTTATATAGACTTAAAGAGTTTCTTCAAGAATTTATATAGCTGCAGAATATTCCATCATATGGCTTCCTCAACATCTATTTGCCCAGTCCCATGCTGACAGACACTTGGGTTTTTCCGATCTTCTGCCGTTACATAGAGTGCTATAAGGATGAGTTCCCAAGAGTGTGAGTCGGAGAATGCATGTATTTGGGGTTTTGACAGATATTCCCCAACTGCCCTCCATGGGAGCTATACCAGCATGTATCATATGTGAGCCTCGTCACCCATTTCCCAACAACCTCGTCAAGACTGTGTTTTTGCCAAACTGGCAGATGAAAATGGTACTTAGGAAGAGTTTTACTTTGCAATATTCTTTTTATGAATAAGGCTGAGCACATTTTCATATTTTAAAGATCTATTTGTATTTAATTGCCTATAAACTTTTCATAATCATGAAATTGTGAGTTAACGTATTATCTTTTTTAGAGTCTTTGCCCATTTACCTATTGGATTTTATGTGTTTTTATTGATTTCTAATCAGCGATATGAGTTACAAATATTTTTGACAATTGTTTCCCCCCCTTTTTTTTGCCTTTCAGGTTTTTCTTATATATAGCAAATTTGATTAATAATTTCTTTTAAGGTCTTTGGTTTTGAGGCTTAGTTAGAAAGGTTGCCCAATCCAAAGTTAGAAGGGAATCCACTCACATTTTCTTCTAATTCTTTTGTGGGCCTGATTTTTTCCGTTTAAATCTTATACTCATTTGGAGTTTACCTTGACATATGATGTACAGATCCGACTTCATTTTTTTACACACAGCTACCATCTGTTGCAACACCATTTATTAGAAAGGCTAACTTTTCCCACTGATTTGAAATACCACGTTTTAGTCTATGCTAAGTTCCTGTGTAATGGGGTCCATTTCTGGATTTTCTCTTCTATCGGTGTATTTGTGTGCCAGTTCCACATTGGTTTAATTACTGAGCCTTTGTATGTAGTATGTTTTCCATCCTGGAAAATAGTGCTGTGAAGTAAACCACCCCAAAACTTGGTCATTCCAAATAAAATTGTTGTATTATATCTCCCAGTCTCTGTAAGTCAGGAATTCAGGAAAGTCACTGCCAGGTGGTTTATCAGGCAGTTAGGTTACCAGACAGTAACTACAAGTGGGAAAGCGTTGGAGGGGAGAAGCTGGAGCAGCTAGGGGCTGGCCAGCCAGCTCATTCTCATCAGGTGACTTCAAGGTTTCTGTATGTGGACTCTGCAGGAGCTGGTTTGGGCTTCCTCACAGCGTGGTGGCTTCAGAGAAGTGGGAAGGTTTGCATGGCAGCTCAGAGAGATGGTGCAAGTGCGTCCAGGAACTAGAAGCGTCTAGTCTTTCTGATCTGGGCAGCATCACATCCTCTGCGTTTGTCTTACCGCCAATGACTCCATCCCCTCCAAAGCCAAGAAGAGGAAACATGGTTCCACCTCCCAGTGAGGTGAATGTCAAGGTCACATTGTAAGAAAAACATGTAAGGTGGGAGATCCCGTTGCTGCCAATTCGGGAAAATATAAGCTGCCACATATTCTGATAGCACCGGAACACCCTTCCCTGGTCTTCTGTGTCAGAGCTTTCCTGACTATTCTCACCAGAAGTCTTTCGAGTAGGCTTTTTAGAAATCTGATACTTGAGGTGAATTCACTGATAATCATGTGTTAACCTTTTATCTTTTTTATAAAGTACAGTTAGTTCTCGTTATGGAGAAGCCCTCACTATCAGATGTGATTTCGTTTCTGAAAAGTACGCGTTTAAAGAACCAAGCAGTAGGAATGGATGTTGGGTTTGGCAAGAGAGGGTGGTTCTAAGACAAAAAGCACTGCCTTGACCCGTGTAGTAATGGATTCAAGTTGGAGACATCCTGTGAACTCACGTTTAGCTTAATATAAATACAAATTGTTAAATACAGAAATACTTATAGACATGTGCCTATGCAGAAGTTGGTGTAAATACATAGATTTACTTGCTCTGTTGGCTGAGGGGGGCCTAGCAGCAGTATCCCAGGATCAGTGAGCATACCTGGCACCCAGCTTTTGTTTTCTAAAGTCATTCTCAAGTAAAAGAAAGCATAGCTCCTCGGAAATGGCTGATTCTAGGGGCACCTGGGTGGCTCAGTCAGTTAGGTGTCCAACTTGGGCTCAGGTCATGGTCTCATGGTTTGTGAGTTCGAGCCCTGTGTCAGGCTCTGTGCTGACAGCTCAGAGCCTGGAGCCTGCTTAGGATTCTGTGTCTCCCTTTCTCTTTATGCCCTTCCCTTGCTTGTGCTCACTCTCTCGCTCTCTCTTAAAAATAATTAACATGAAAAATTTTTTAAAAGGAATGGCTGATTCTAGGAGTAGAACATGAAATATACAAGATGAACCTGGAACATCTTGTTCATGCCAGGAAGCTAGGAAGTACTGAAACACAAACAAACAGCAGCAACAACAAAACCCTACATGGTGGGGATACATCAGAGGAACAGAAGAGTCAACTGAATGGCTGAAGATAGAACAATTCAAGCAATAAAATTAAGTTGCATTGGATTATAACCCGAAGTGTGAAGGAACTATCCATGAGTCCGTAGTGTTATAAATAAATGCTTGACTAGACAAAGAAGTGGAGAGAGAGACACATCTCCCTTTCAGAAGAATTCTGAATAATTTATGTAAAGTCTCAATAAAAAGGAACAGATGTCCCCCTTCCTTATGTGTGGGCTACGTATGTATAGTGACTTCAGAGAGGACAGTGCAGGAAGGCAGGAAAAGAAGAGTAATGGTACAGTGCGAAAACCTGAAAAATACCACCTCAGCTAGGTGCTCAGGGTCAATATCAACAGTAATAAACACATTGATGGTATGTAGCCTTGATATGACAGGATGAGAATAGCATTTTACCTCTCTGGTCTTGTCCCCCAAAACCTGTAACCCCAGCCAAATCAGGAGAAAAATATCAGACAAATTCCCATAGAGGGACATCCTGCAAAATACTTGACCAGTACTCGTCAAAATTATCAAGGTCATCGAAAACAAGAAGCCAGAAAAACTGCCACACCAAGAAGAGCTTAAGGAGACATGGCAACTAAATGTGATGTGCTATCGTGGATGGAATGCTGGAAGAGAAAAAAGGCATAGGGAAAAACTGAAGAAATCCAAATAATCTATGACTTTGATTAGTAATAATGAATCAACATGGACTCATTGCTTATGGTAAATATATCATACTAATGTAAGATGTTAATAGTAGGGGAAACCAGGTGTGGCACATAGGGGAACTCTGTACTATCTCCTCCATTTTTCTGTAAGTCTAACACAGTTTTTTTTTTTTAATATTTTTTTATTTATTTCTAGGAGAGAGAGAGACAGCGTGAGCAGGGGAGGGTCAGAGAGAGAGGGAGTCACAGACTCTGAAATAGGCTCCAGGCTCTGAGCTGGCAGTCATGACAGAGCCCGACGCGGGGCTCGAACCCACAAACCGCGAGATCATGACCTAAGCGAAAGTCGGACGCTTAACCGACTAAGCCACCCAGGCGCCCCAAGTCTAACACAGTTTTAAGAAGTACAATCTAATAAAACAAACAAAAAAGCACTGCCTCCTTCAGCTCAGCAGAACAAGATGCATGGGAGCCTGTGGGCTGCGGGCATAGGCAGTGCCAGCATTGCTCATCGTTCTGAAGCTGAGGAATCCCAGCCAGGTGCCACCAGCCCCATCCCTGACTTCTTCTCAGGGTCAAGGTGAAAGGTCAGGTAGTCCCTTGATTTAAACCTAAGATGAGGGAAACAGATATTTTCCCCAGGACCAGCACCATCTGAAGTACAATCTAAGTGAGGCCTTGACCAGCCAGCCAGCCCTCATCCCTAAGGCTAAGCTCCCACCCAGCCTCCTCCCCACTACTCAACATGGTCTTCTGCTCTCCCTTTTCCCCCCGCTTCCTCCCCTTTCCTGCCACCCCCAGCCTCTATTCACAGAAGAGAATGGAAGATGGGAGATGGACCAACTTGGAAAGTAGTCTCCCGCCCCAAATAAGCAAATACAGCAGGTCTCTCATGGTCTGGAGTCCTCAGAGCACCATGGGGTCAAGTAGGACACTCATAGGTCATACTTAGCCAAGGAGACCAACATAGCCAACTCAACCCCCATCATTTTGGAGAAGGTCTGTCCTTCCCATTACACCCCAAGAGAACTTTGAGCCACTGTGTAGGAAAGATGGAATTCCATCTTGAGATAGTTTAAGACTCTTAATGTCTTACAGTCAAGACAGAGATGGTACACAAATCAGGAAGGCCTGTGTTGGGAATGCCCAGTGCAGAGTCTTTATATGTCTGTTTATGTAGAGCTACAGTGTGTTCTGAACAGTGAGGGAAAAAAGAAGTGTATCCTTACAGATGACCCTTCCATACCCCTGTTGGACTTCCTTATTTCTTGTGACCCACACTTCCTTGCCACTCGCACAGCCACACCATAGGCTCTGTCATACCCCAGAAATGCTATAATCCTCAAAACTAGTTCAGACCTCGGCTCTGACCCCAGCCACCTATCCTCTAACCCTCTTTGTCTGTTTCCCCACTAGACTAATGTGTTACAAAGAGACAAGGGCAAAAAACAAGTGTAAGCATTCGAGAATATTTCTATCAATCTGACGTTGCTGCAAGATGTCTGAGTGCTCTACCCGTGGGCGTGTGTAGACCATATCAGGTATTAAAGAATCCACAAGCAGCGAGCAGTGAGGCCTGCCTATCAGGCATGCACAGTAGGACCACACATTGGTCCCTGTGATTTGAGCAGCTGCATAGTCTGCTCCTCCACCTCTCCTATCTTCAACCTTGAAGCAAGTATTTCTTGTTCCTCCTATAACTCATTCGTGGAGAACAAACTCTTCTCTGAGAGAAACACCTCAAAGTTCAAGCATTCACCCCTTCCCTTCTGGTTTCACTTCTTTCTCAACCCAACATGGATCCCAGAGAGAACCTCCATGAACACACACCATTCAGTGCATCTCCCGGTCTCCACCAGGGGTGAATCCACTTCTGATTCAGGCTGCTGATGGGTGCTGGATTCCTGTGAGAGGACCACCCTTCATGGGACAATGCAAATTGGGCATTCCCTCTAAGGAAGACCCAGCCCCTACCCATGCCTTTGCCTGTGATACTATAACACGACAAACGCATTTATTTATTCATTTGTTTATTTATGTTTATTTATTTACTTATTTATTTTTGCCAAATAGATCTAGAGAACCAATTAGTTGCAGTGGTGTTGGTTATTTGCAGCTGTGATCCCTGCCCATAGGGAGCTCACTGTCCAGTAGAAGATTACCAATGGTCATGCATTACAAGGAAGTTGAAGCTCATGTATCAGAGATATAGGAGACCGTGAAAGAGTATAGCTGTCACTGAAGAAGTACACACATGCTGTAGCCGGGCAGTAGCTGGGCACCGTGTGTGTGTGTGTGTGTGTGTGTGTGTGTGTGTGTGTAGAGAGAGAGAGAGGTGGTCAGTGGGGGGAGAGGGAGGTTAATTACGTCCCTCTGTTCAAAATGGAAAAGGCAGCTTCTGTTATCATTTTTCTCAGACTGAGCAATGATTAGCACACACAGGAAAGAAAGTAGCACAATCAGGGGTGTGCACTCCTATGGCCAAATCGGATCCTGTGGTTTTGCAGCAGTTATTCTGGAACCTAGCCTCCCCACAAGAGAAACATCATTCCAAAGGAACCTCGGTATGGATCAGACATCACTACATGTGTCACTAAATCAAACACTGAGCCTCTAATAGGAACCCCAGTAAAATATGGGCCTTGCCCAAAAGGGTAGGTTGGCTCCTATTCTTTGGGCAAATGGCCTGAAGCTTCAAGTCTTCAGGTTTCTGCCATGAAAGGATCTCTGGTGCCTTTTAGGCTACACATTTCAAAGCATGAGGTTGGTCCTTGTGGCTGCGTCTTAGTATGTGGCACAGGGTCTGGTACACGGGAGGAGGCTTGGAAGGCAAGTGGATGCTGACATAGCTTCCTGTGAAGCTATGGGCTTGTCCCCATCTTGGTTTCATTAAGCCGCTTCTAGAGAAGGACTGTGCTGTCTATGGTTTGAATGTTTGTGTCCCCTGTCCCAAAAAACTTTCATGTTGAAATCCTCAGGCCCAATGGGGTGTTAGGAAGTGGGGCTTTGGAGGTGATTGAGCCATGGTGGCAGAGCCCTCATGAATAGGATTCATGAGACCTTTATTAAAAAGGTCTGCAGGACGTCTGGGTGGCTCAGTCCATTAAGCGTCCAACTTCCGCTCAAGTCATGATCTCACGGTTCGTGGGTTCGAGCCCGGCATTGGGCTCTGTGCTGACAGCTAGCTCAGAGCCTGGAGCCTGCTTCAGATTCTCCCTCCCTCTCTCACCCTCCCCTGCTCGCACTGTGTGTCTCTCTCTCAAAAATAAATAAAACATTAAAAAATTGGTTTTAAAAATCAAAAGGTCTTCGAGGGATGCCTGGGTGGCTCAGTCAGTTAAGCATGGTTGGCTCAGGTCATGATCTCATGGTTCATGAGTTTGAGCCCTGCATCGGGGTCTGTGGTGACAGCTCAGAGCTTGGAGCCAGCTTTGGATTCTGTGTCTCCCTCTCTCTCTACACCTCCCCTGCTCACCCTCTGTCTCTGTCTCTCTCTCAAAAATATAAACATTTTTTAAAAAATGGCCTAAGGGCACCTGGGTGGCTTAGTCAGTTAAGCGTCCCACCTTGGCTCAGGTCATGATCTCATGGTTCGTGGGTTCAAGCCCCGCGTCGGGCTCTGTGCTGACAGCTCGGAGCCTGGAGCCTGTTTCAGATTTTGTGTCTCCCTCTCTCTCTGACCCTCCCCTGCTCACACTGTCTCTCTCTCTCTCTCTCAGAAATAAATAAAACATTTAAAAAAAATTTTTTAACTAAAAAAAAAAGGTCTACTAGAGCTGTGAGAGCTCCCTGTCCCCTTCTGCCCCGTGAGTGTCTGTGACCTGGAAGAAAGCCCTCACCTTGACAGTGTTGGCACCTGACCTCCAACTTCTAGCCTCCCAAAAGGTAAGAAATAAATGTTTTTTATCAGTCACGCTGTCTGCAGTATTTTTATGGCAGCCCGAAAGGACCCAGGAGACTACTTCTCCAAAAGCCACAGCCCCAAATCTAGTTCACCTATGAAAAATACACCGCGATTTTCACGATCGCTGGAAATAACTGACCCCATCGAGCACATGTAGACCTGCCAGCTCCACAGCCCACCGTGGAGCAGGAGGCTGCCCCATTGGGTCTTGAGCGCTCCAAAAACACAAGTCCATTTTCTAGTTGTTAGGGGCAAATGATAGCTAATTTCACTTCCCTTTTCTTTCTCGTCCAACCACAGCCTCTTACCAGTGACACTCCAACTGTCCCGAAAACTTGCCGTTTGGAAACTAAAATTGGCACTTAGAGTTTAAAAATCTCAATGTAAAGGGCACGAAAATCTCCACCTCAGCTTTCCACTAGGAAGCCCAACTGCCCTGAACCCCCCGGCAACCGGACAACACGCCAGGATGTGCCCACACGCCAACGGCTGGAATTCCCACCTTTTGCAGGAAGGCAGCTTTCTCAAAAGTGAATTATTAGCCTTGTGTAGAGCTGGTCATGCTGCTATTCCTGTGCTTAAAAAAAAAATTATCTTTAGTTTAGTTTGGCTCTTTCATTATCCATTATCAACTTAGTTTGTTTGGGTTCTCAAGGCTTGCCCTTTCCATGTGTAGAGCTGCATAGGTACATTAGCATTGTTTTTAGCCTGTGACTTCCCAGTGACAGAAGCTTTAAGATTTGCATTATGGTTCTAGGTATTCCTATTGTGACAGCAGATCCATGTATACCCCACTCGAAACGTGTCTGTGCAGTGATATTTCTTTTGTGACATGCTGTCTATAAATCAGCGCTATTTAAATTACTTGCAGCCATGTTCCCTGGGGCAGCGCATACATTAAATTCTCAGCAACATGATTTCAAGATGTGTAAAAATATGCTTCTGTGCTGCCAGGATATGGTCGTATAACACAAATCTTTGTACACAAAGTGTGCACCGTTTGCACATATTTATCTACAGGCATCACTGCTGAGTGTGTTTCCCAGCTGAGATGCGGGGAGGGCAGATGGGCCTGGTGCCCTGGCACATGCCACAGGCTCCAACTTCTCCATTCAAACACTTGCGCTCGTGTTTGTGTCATTTTCCAGAAGAACAGTTGCTGCCAGAGCGTCCCCCACACATTTGCACCATGATATCGGGCCCACCAGGTTTTCCCAGAACTGAGGGAGACGGTCCACAAAAGTGAACCATGCCTACAACCTGCCAAAGTGCTCCGGCGTTCTCTGGCAACTTTCTCATGCCAGATTCAAAGACCCTGGCACCAAAATGAGCTGAAGACTCATCAGAGGCGTTAACCACCTCACTCGCACCCCGAGACTCATCCAGAGAAAGCTCTTCCTCCCCAGCCTCACATCTAGGAATGTGGGGTCTATGGGCCTAGGGGTTGGGAGGACCTTCCCTGATCCTTTTTCACGCTACACCAGCCATCAAAGTCTCTCCTGGAACTTTTCAGGGGCCTTCAGAAGAGCCCCAGACCTGAATCAGCCCAGCCAGCCTGTAGAAGTCCAGCTTCCCCAGGACACGGAACTGGAGCCTGGAGTCCAGAGGAAAATCCAGCTTTCCCCCAGGAATAGAGTCTAGGAAGATGTCCCAACCCCAAAGGGAGGGTTTGGACTCCCAAAGTCACCTAAGCTCGCACCAGGGCTTACCCCATCCCAACCACTCCGTTCCAGGCCAGAGGCGCCACAGACCTCACCAGGAGCCCGGGCCATCTGACTGCTTCAAGACTCCTCTCTCTGCTCCATGGAAGGTCAGACGCCCAGTGGACATTCCATACCTGTGGGTCCCATGCTATTCTGGGAACTGCCAGTGGTGGCGCCAGCTGGAGCAATGGTGCCGGGCAGTGAGGAGGAGGCAAGGCAGAGGCAGGAGCCATGGGCTTTGGAGGCCTTCCCAGGGGGCTGGGGCCGCTGCCATGTTGTCAGCCCTCCAGAGAGAGTGTGCTCCTGGTGCGTGGGTTTGCAGCAAAAATAATGACAATCGGCAGACGACCAGCTGGTGCCTCCGTGAGCAGCTTAAGCTAAGGACTGGAAATGCAGGAGGCTCGCTCCCTGCACATTCCCTGGGTCTGCTTACTGTGTGCTCTTGAGAAACCACTAGGTCAGAAGTTCAAGTCCCAGCCTTGCCACAACTTCAGAGTGCCCTCAAACAACCCAGTCTTCACTTTTCCCATCTGTAAAGTGAGAAAACTATATGAAGGGAAGCAAAATATACCGCCCTGAAATATATCTCCTTAGCATATTGATTATTGTAAGCTGGTTGTTTTTAAGAAACAGCAGACACAGGTGAAGTCCTGAAAGCTGAATAGAAGTTTTACATTGATAAGGAAAAATCTTCATTTATAAGGGTGTCTCCCTCTTATTGTACCAGAAAGAAGGGAATGACTCAATCTCTAGAATCTCTTATCAACAGAGGGCAAAAACTTATATCTGCACAACAACCTTTCCCATGTTTACTGTGCTTTTTCCTCATCGTCACCCATAACTGTCTCTCTACCCCCAGTATCCTCTTCTTTCGGTAGCTGAAGAAGGTATTTAAAAAAAATTTTTTTTAATGTGTATTTATTTTTGAGAGACAGAGAGAGACAGAGCATGAGCCAGGAAGGGGCAGAGAGAAAGGAGACACAGGACCCGAAGCAGGATCCAGGCTCTGAGCTGTCAGCACAGCTGTCAGCAGGGCTCAAATCCACAGACCAGGATATCATGACCTGAGCTGAAGACGGATACTTAACCGACTGAGCCACCCAGGCGCCCCCCCAAAAAATTTTTTTAACATTTATTCGTTTTTGAGAGACAGAGTGTGAGCGGGGGAGGGGCAGAGAGAGAGGGAGACACAGAATCAGAAGCAGGCTCCAGGCTCCGAGCTGTCAGCACAGAGCCCAGTGTGGGGCTTGAATTCATGGACAGCAAGATCACGACCTGAGCCGAAATCAGATGCTTAACCAACTGAGCCACCCAGGCAACCCTGAAGATGGTATTTGGCTTTGGCCATTTTGAAAAGTCACCCATTTTTCCTGGGTCTCTTCTATAAAGGTGGAAAAGTTCTTCCCTTCTTCCTTTTTAGGTTCTTTAGCTGGTCTGGTCTAATAATTAAATTGACATAAGCCAGATTAATAGGAGAAAAACAAATTTACTTACATTTGTATGGGAGTCCTACAAAATATGATACCCAAAGAACAGCCAGGTAGCTAAAGTTTATATAACATTGTGAGCTAAGGCAAGGTTGGGATACAAAGGGGAGGTGGCCCATTTGCAGGAAGGCAGAAGAGATGTTTGAAAAACAAAGATTTCCCCATTATGTGCACAGTGAAGGAAACCACTGACAACATGAAAAGGCAACCTACTGAATGGGGGAAGATATTTGCAAATAATGTATCCAATAAGTGGTTGATATCTAAAATATATAAAGAACTTCTACAATCAACATCAAAAAAGCCACAAATGGTTTAAAAAATGGGCAGAAGACCTGAATACATTCTTCCAAGGAAGATATACAGATGGCCAAAAGACATATGAAAACTTGCTCAATATCACAAATCATCAGGGAAATGCTAATCAAAACCACAATGAGATATCATCTCACACCTGTTAGAATGGCTAAAATCAAAAAGACAAGAAATAACAAGTGTTGGTGAGCATATGGAGAAGAAGGAACCCCTGGGCACAGTTGGTAGGAATGTACATTGGTGCAGCCACTGTGGAAAATAGCACGGAGGTTCCTCCAGTCTACATGATCCCTCACTTGTCCTACTACGTATTTACCACCCCCCCCCAAAAGTGAGAACACTAATTTGAAAAGATATATACATCCCTATTTTTTCTGTAGCATTGTTTACAATTGCCAAGATATGGAAGCAACCTAAGTGTCCATCAACAGATGAATGGATAAGAAGGATATATATATATATAGATATATATATCCATATATCTACACCATAGTGTATCACCCAGCCATAAAAGAAAATTCGATCTTCAGGTCATGATCAATGGTTCGTGGGATCCAGCCCAGTGTCAGGCTCTGCGCTGACAGTGTGGAGCCTGTTTGGGATTCTCTCTCTCCCTTCCTCTCTCCCCCTCCTCCGTGTGCACGCTCTCTCTGCCCCTCCCTCTCTTTCAAAATAAATAAACTTAAAAAAAGAGAGAGATTTTGCTATTTACAACAACATAAATGGACCCAGAGGGTATTATGCTAAATGATTAGATCAGACAAAAACAAATACTGTATTATTTCACTTATATGTGGAGTCTAAAAAACAAAACAAACAAGAAACCGACTCAAATGCAAAGAACAAACTAGTTGTTGCCAGAGGGGATGGATAAAATAGATAAAGGGGATTAAGAGGTAAAAACAACCAGTTATGAAAATAAAACGTCACAGAGAGTAAATGTACAGCATAGGGAATATAATCAATAGTATTACAATAATGTTATCTGGTGACAGTCTACGCATACCGTGGTGAGCACTGAGTAATGTATAGAATTGTTGAATCGTACGAAACTAACATAACATTGTACATTAATTATAACTCAAATGAAAACAAGGGTGGCCTGTTAAGCGGTTAAGTTTCTTAGGTAAGAAGAAATCTCTGCTGGGGCGCCTGGGTGGCTCAGTCAGTTGAGTGTCCGACTCAGGCTCAGGTCATGATCTCACAGTCTGTGGGTTTGAGCCCCACCGCAGCGGGCTCTGTGCTGACGACTCAGAGCCTGGAGCCTGATTCAAATTCTGTGTCTCCCTCTCTGTCTGCCCCTCCCCTACTCGCATTCTGTCTCTCTCTCTTTCTCTCTCTCTCAAAAATAAACAAACATTAAAAAAAAAAAGGAATCTCTGCTAATAGCTTTCTTCCTGGTACAGGCACCCTTTCCAATATAAACTCAGGTAGTTGAAAGAGAGTTATCTGAATCTGCTGGGTTTTAAATATTCCTAGCTCAAAATAATCATGATGCCAAAGAGGCACATTGCAGGAAGGCTTGTTCTGAACCCCTTCACTCCTATGTATACAGGAGGTATACACGTTATTAAACTTTGGTTTTTCTCCCGTTAATCTGTCTCACATCAATTTAATTATTAGAGCAGTTGAAGAACCTGAAGGAAAAACTCGTCCAGCCCTATGTGTACCAGATAGAATCGAAGCTCCTTTCTTGCCCTGCGTGGGAGCTCTGGTGTTCCTTTGTCCGCTTGTTACATATGTGACCTGCTCTCTAGGACACCTAACTGTGTCCTGGGCACATACATGAGGAATTGCCTGGGCCGCATTGTGAGTATGTGCTGGGGGGAGGGGAGACCCCAGAACAATATCCTCTCCCCATCCCTCCTCAATAGCCGGAAGCCACTGGCTTCCTCCCTTTCCTGCCTCCTGCCTGCTTACAAGACTGAGGACCAGAGGCAGAAGAGGAGCCGGGAAAATCGGTCCAACAGTCCCTAGGTCTGTCCTTACCACAACTCTCCCCCATCACAAGTGACCCCATTCCAGGGCCTTCCGGGCCACACCCATCCCCAGCCTTGTGGGGGCCGGACTGGGGGGGGGGTACGGCAGAAGCAAGATAAGTCCTCCCCACCCCTTCCCTGCCACCCCTCCCACCCAAGCCACCTCATTTCCTCTTCCTCCCCAGCACCAACACACACACTAATCAACACAGGCTGAGCAACCAGACCCAGAATAGCTGACCGGAGGCCCCGCTTGTCCTGGCCGGCCTGGTCAGCCTCCAGAGTATGGTCTGGCTGGGGCCCCTTTTGCTGCTCCCCATCCTCTTTCTGGCTTCTCATGTTGGTAAGTCTCCCCCAAGCCACTCCACGCCCCCCAGCCCCCAAAGCCCTGATTTTCCCCTAGGAAACCTTATCATCACTGTCCTGACCTTTATCCACACCCCAATCAGCCAGAAAGTGGGATTAAGGCCTCTAAAGCCCAGGCAGGCACTCGAAACCACTGCAGCCTAGAATCAGGAATAGAGCAGCTAGTGACTGAGTTAGATTTTGGGAGCAGTAAAGAGCAGCAGGGCCTATGGTGGCCCTGAAGTTCTCAGTGGGTGCTCCTATGGTCAGCACGTTGGATTCATTCAGTTATTCATTTGACAAACATTTATCTAGCACCAACAATATTCCAGGAGCTGTGCTGTTGGCCATTGGTTGAAAGGCAGGCAGCTTCCAGATCTATACGATGCTGACCTCCTATGCTGTCAAGGGGTTTAAATGAGGTAATTTATGCCCAGCCCCCAACATCCAGTAGGAAGGCAAGGGCTTCTGAATAAGTAGTAGCTATTCCTTCATTTATGGCCAAAGAGGATTAGAATGCAAAGACTATGTTTGAGTGGTAGTTGGGGACATGGAACATAGGGTGAAGGATAAAGACAGGCACAAGGAGCTCCAGAGGAGCACTGAGAAGGAGTCAGCTACTCTGCTTGAGGGCAGTAGATGACAAGGGAGTCGACAAAGACTTCTCCAAAAGCAGGGGTCTTCATTCCAGGCAGCCAGAACAGTAGCTGCAAATCCCAGCGATGTGGAAGTGCATGAGAGAGAAGGTTCCTGGAGGGAACCCAGCAGGAGGGACCAAGTGTGAGCCAAGAGGGGCTCAAGGGCATGCCTCGTACCCCGAGAGCAATGGGGAGCCACGGGAGGTTGCAGACCAGCCAGTCACAAGGCCTTAGATGGATCACTTGAGAGGATGAGTTGGGGAAAGTGGGACATAGCTATTGGGATGATCCAGGTCAGGAAGGGTGAGGGCTAAACAAGGGTGGGCTTGGAAGACCAGGTGAAGTCAAGAGCCTTTAAGGAAATGGAATCTGCAGCATTTTGTGGCTGACTGCGGTAGCCAACATCATGCTTAAAGGTGTGGAGTTTACAGTCAGGCAGCCTGGCTCCGCCAGTTACGAATCGTATGCCCTTGGGCAAGTGGCCTCTCCGAGCCTCCCTTCCCTGGCTATAAAAGTGGAGTTAATAACACCCACCACCCACAACAGTTGTGGTGATAAAATGAGAGAACATAAAATGGCCGGCATATAACTGGCCTCCAATAAGCATTATCATGAAAGTAAGGGCGTGAGAGAACTCCACAGTTTGTGTCTCGGGTGATTGGTGCCATCTGTTGATCTGGGAGCACGAGAGAGAAGCAGGATCGGGGAAGGCTGACACACATGCAGGCCCATGTGACAGACTGGACCAGGGCTGTTGACTCAGAGGCGATAGTTAAAGCCAGGGGAGTAGATGAGCTTGCTCCAGGAAGGCTGCAGAATCATTACTATTAGCCTCCTCCATAAATGGAAAGACATGCATTTCACGGGGGGGGGGGGGCTTTGAAAATCCAATGGAAAACAGGTGCTCAGGCATATGGTGGGCGGTCAGCAAACGCTAACTCCACTTACTCGTGGTAGGCTTCCGAAGAATATTAACTGATAAGCTAAGTGGCATTTAAACTAGCTAATTATTTGGCAGTTAACAGGCAGGGGCAGAAAAGGAGGGACTCCCTTCCTATCTGCCCCACGACCACCGGGCTGCGGAAGTCCACCTCTCCCTTATGCCCCACCTTAAAGCCCAGCATGACAAGCCTGTCTAGGTTTCTGGAGTGGGAGGAGTGGGATGGAGGGCTTTCTCCAAGGCGATTAGTGTTCTCCATGGCTCTCCTGGCCCGCACCCTCTGGCAGAGGGCCGGGAGAGCCCCCATCTGCGTGGCAGCCTGAGGCAGGTCCGGACTCACGGGGGGCGGGGGAGGGAGGAAGGGGGCTGCCAGGGATTAAAAAGTGAGGAAACGGAGACAGGGAGCATAGATCATTCTTTCCGAAGCTGGGCTGCAAAGGGAAGCCATCTGGCGGGGGGTGGGGGGCACTAGGAGGCCAGAGAAGAGGCTTTGTTTTGATTTGGAGATGAAGAGACCTGGGGGGGAGGGGGCGGGTAAGGGGCCAGTGCGCCGGCGGGAAAGAGACAGGAAGGGAGGGAAGGGAAATGCTCTACGGAGCGCGGGGCGGGCCAGGGACCCCGTCGGACCGAGGCCTTGGCGTCCCCGCCGCAGGCGCCGCGGTGGACCTGACGCTGCTGGCCGACCTGCGCCTCGTCGAGCCCCGGCGCTTCTTCCTGACGTGCGTGTCCGGGGAGGCCGGGCCGGGCCCGGGTGCCGACGCCTGGGGCCCCCCTCTGCTGCTGGAGAAGGACGACCGCATCGTGCGCACGCCGCGGCCCGCGAAGCCCCCGCACCTGGTGCGCAACGGCTCGCACCGCATCACGCTGCGCGGCTTCTCGCAGCCCTCGGACCTGGTGGGCGTCTTCTCGTGCGTGGGCGGCGCGGGGCGCACGCGCGTCCTCTACGTGCACAACAGCCCGGGGGGTGAGTAGGCCCCGCGGGGGCGGGGATGGAGCGGGGGGGGGGGCTGCCGTGGGATTCTGACCCCGCCCTCCACACCGCAGCGCACCTGCTTCCGGACAGGGTCACACACACGGTGAACAAAGGCGACACGGCCGTGCTTGCCGCGCTTGTGCACAAGGAGAAGCAGACGGACGTGATTTGGAAGAGCAACGGTGAGAGGGGCGTCTGAAGGGGTCCGGCAGGTCAGCCTACCTGCCTGAACACCTCCATGCCCTCGGCCTTCCCAGCTTTGGGGGCCTCACAGCCTTCAGTATGAAACCCCCGTCACCCTCTCTGGCACCAGTCTCTATCCTGGACCAGTTCCGTGATAAGCACCTGCGCCCACTCGCCTGTAGCTCTGCGCTGTCTTCTTGCACCCAGAGGACCAGCAGCCTTGTGGTCCGCTGCCTCCAGTTACCCCCAAATCAGCACTCTGTTAAATCCAAAGAGCACCTTTGGCCCTCCCCTGGGAGTTAGGAGATGCTGTCACAGTGCTCACCTGGCAGGGAGCCGCAGTCCCCACGGGGAAGAGGACTGGTAACTCGGCCCAGGCATGCCCCCACCCTGGCCCTGTCAGGCCCATGGCCCAACCCCACGGGAGGAAGCCGATATTCTGTGTGGCCCCAGAGATTCCTGCATCAGCCTTCAGACCCACAGCCCTTTGGCTGCCTCTTACCTCCCTGGGCTCCTGAGGGAAGAGGACCCTTCCCTTGGGCCAAGGGGTTTGCATCCTGAGCACCAGGCCCCCTGAACTGATGAGTGGTATAAGAGAGTCAGGTGGATCTCGGCTCCCTACGCTCCAGTCTTGGCAAAGAAGGGGGTGGGACAGGGACAGGGACTCTAGTATTTGGGTCTGCAGGTCTTGGAGGAAGAGGCGTCTGGAAGAGGTCTCCAAGTAGATAAGCTCTGAGCTGTGCCCAGGAGGAGAAGCGGGATTTAGCCATACAAAGGAGGAGAGAGAGACATTCCCGGAGGAGGATTGGTTAAGAGCAAAGGCAGGAAGTGCCGAGATACCCTAGTGCTTCTAGAAGAGAAACCAGCAGTTCCAGAACTCAGGAATGTTAGGAATCAGGCAGGGTGTAGAGAAGTATGAGGCCAAAGGGCTGAGTGGTGGCCACACCGGTGAACATGATGTGCTAAGGGGCCAGTCACCGTGGAGGAGTCTGAGCAGGGGGTGCTGCAGAGCCTTCTGTTGGGGAAAATCCCACTGGCTGCTGAGTGAGGGATGGAGGGGAAGGGCGGGGGCGGGGACGGAGGCAGAGAGACTGCCTTGAAGGCTGTGGGAGGCTGGGGCCGTGGTGGTGGCCATGAGTGACATGGAAAGAACTGGACTGCTTTGGGAAATGAGGAGGAGCCAGACTGAGCAGGACCTGGTAACTTACTGGGTGCCGGTGGAGCGTGGAGCGTGGAGCAGAGGATGCCTCCCAACTTTCTGGCTTGGGGACAGACCCTTTGGCTGGTGCCTTGGCCCAGTTCTGGCCACTTATACAAGGAGCACAGTGATACATCCTGAGCACTGGCTCTCACCTGGTGCTGAGACCCCTCACCCATTTATGCCCCCAGGATCCTACTTCTATACCCTGGATTGGCATGAGGGCCAAGATGGCCGGTTCCTGCTGCAGCTCCCAAATGTGCAGCCACCGTCGAGTGGCATCTACAGTGCCACCTACCTGGAAGCCAGCCCCCTAGGCAGCGCCTTCTTCCGGCTCATCGTGCGGGGTTAGGAGCAGAGGGCAGAGGGCAGAGGTGCTGGGTGGCATGGGAGGCTGGGAGCCCCGGAGGCACTTCCCATGGGCCCCCAGGGCTGCCCTGGTCCTCAGCAGCAGTGGTAGGTAGGTGAGGGCCAGTTGCTGAGGGCACATTCCTCCAGGCTGTGGGGCAGGGCGCTGGGGACCGGACTGTACCAAGGAATGCCCGGGCTGCCTGCATGGAGGTGTCTGCCATGACCTGGACGGCGAGTGTGTGTGTCCCCCTGGATTCACTGGGACCCGCTGCGAGCAAGGTGAGGAGGACGGGGAGCTAGGACCTCGGCGGGAGAGGGCACCTGGCTGGAGGAAGATTCTTGAACCAAGAGCATGGAGCTAGGTGGTGAGAACAGCCAGCAGGTCCCGGACCTTGAGGCCCAACAGTGGACCCTGTGGCCACATGCCCTGTTTCTAGCCTGCAGAGAGGGCCGTTTTGGGCAGAGCTGCCAGGAGCAGTGTCCAGGCACATCGGGCTGCCGGGGCCTCACCTTCTGCCTCCCAGACCCCTATGGCTGTTCCTGTGGATCTGGCTGGAGAGGAAACCAGTGCCAGGAAGGTACGGACTGACCTGCGCTCCCCAGTCCCTGACCCAGCCAGCCAGCCACATACTAGACCTGGACCCTCCCCTTTGGCTCTCATTTATACACCCATACCCTCTCCACCCAGCCTGGCATTACCCAGGCCCCAGCTGTGCCCTCATTGTCCCAGGCCTGTGTCCCTCTAACTGCAGCCCCTCTGTTCCCAGCCTGTGCCCCTGGCCACTTTGGGGCCGACTGTCGCCTCCAGTGCCAGTGTCAGAATGGCGGTACCTGTGACCGCTTCAGCGGCTGCGTGTGCCCCTCTGGGTGGCATGGAATGCACTGTGAGAAATCAGGTATGATCCCTCAAAACAAGTCAGCCTTCACCAGACACATCTATCTTCCTGGCTCGCGCCCCTGGCCTCAGGGAGCTCATGGTCCAGGAAGAGTTCTCAGCACCCGGCCCACATCACGGGTGCAGAGATGGGCTGTTCTCAGCGCCCGGCCCACATCACGCGTACAGAGATGGGCTGTTCTCAGCGCCCGGCCCACATCACGCGTACAGAGATGGGCTGCAGCCCAGATGGGGCGGAAGCCCACAGGAGGCCCCTGGCCAGGCTGAGAGTCTCAGGGGAGGGCTTCTGGGAAGAGGCGAGATCTGAGATGGGGAATGACGGATGAGGGCGAGATGGCTGGGGAAAGACACGGGCAAGGGTCTGGGAGCTGAGAACTCAGGGTCTGGTACCAGGACGGTGGAGTATGGAAGCACGGGGGTGGTCAGAGGAGTCAAGCCGTGGCGACTTTGAACAGCGGGCTACCATGACAGGGGCAGGAGGGAATTGTTGAAGAGGCAGGAGGGCATTCAGCTTTGTGTTTGAGAGAGGACCCAGGCAGCTGGGTGGGGAGCGGAAGCAGGAGACCCCACAGGGTCTGTAACAGAGCCCAGAAGCGAGTGAGGCCGGCCAGGGGCCTGCCTTGGCTAGGAGAGGGATCAAGTGGGGGGGCTGCAGGAGGTGGACCCTGCGGCTGACCAGAGATGCGGTTCCAGAGCCCTGCATGCAGGCAGTCTTGAGTGACTGAGCAGATGGTGGTGCCTCCGCTGAGATGCAGGCCACACACAGGACAAGGGGCAACCTGGTGGTCAGTGTCTGCTCTGTGGGGGCCTCAGCACGTATCTTCTCCCTCCCTAGACCGGATCCCCCAGATCCTGGATGTGGCCTCAGAGCTGGAGTTCAACTTGGAGACAATGCCCCGGATCAACTGTGCAGCCGCAGGGAACCCCTTCCCGGTGCGGGGCAGCATGGAGCTCCGAAAGCCGGATGGCACAGTCCTCCTGGTCAGCCCCCCGCCCCTGACCCCAGGCCCCCCATCCCACCAGCCTCACCATTGGTCTCTCAGACCCCCGACCCCTAAGGGCTTTCTCTAGGTGCTACCCACTGGCCCGCTTACAGGTCACATGGGGTCAGGCTAATTGTTGAGAAACTACCACTGGTCCTCTGTCCCCTCATCCATCCCCACATCTGCCACATGGGTGCACATTCTCTATGGTCTGCCCCCTCTCCCTGTCTCTTTCAGTCCACCAAGGCCATTGTGGAGCCAGATAGGACCACAGCCGAGTTCGAGGTGCCTCGCTTGGCCCTTGGGGACAGTGGGCTCTGGGAGTGCCGTGTGTCCACATCTGGTGGCCAAGACAGCCGACGTTTCAGGGTTAATGTCAAAGGTCAGTGATGTCCTGGGGCCGTGGAGGATGGCAGGCAGTGGGCAGAGTGGGCACTAGCTGATGCTGCTAAGACTGGGCATTGTGGCAGGAAGGGAAAGGACATCAAAGGTCACAGCCCAGCACCAAGCAAAGAAGAGGGCTTGTCATCAACCAGAGGTCTGGGCTGGCCAGTGTCAGGGCAGGAGGACAGCTCAACACTATCTGGAAAGGACATCCCATGCTCTCGAAACGGGATACCCTCCTGTGTGGCCATGCTGGCCCTCGCCACCTCCTCACAGCCCCTGCACACAGCATCCCTTTAACTCTGCCTCTGGGGTGCCTCTGGTGCTTCCTTCTGAATCACACCCCAGGGCTCTCAGTGCCAGGAAAGGTAAACACATGGGACACCTAAGCTCAGAGGGTGACCTGCTACCCAGAGAAGCTGCATGGGGTTTCCCCAGTGAGTAGGGAGGGAGTGCCCAGGCTGGCACAGAGCAGAGCCTGTCTGGCCCAGCTCACATGTCTCTTCACCTTCTCCAGCATCATAATCTCTGGCTCCTCTTTTCTTTTCTTTTTTTAATGTTTGTTTATTTTGAGAGAGAGGGTGGAGAGTGAATACAGGGGAGGGGCGGAGAGAGAGAATCCCAGTTAAGTTCTGTGCTGTCAATGCAGAGCCCAATGCAGGGCTCAAAGGGGCTTGATCTCATGAGATCATGACCTGAGCCGAAAACAAGAGTCAGACAGATGCTTAACCGACTGAGTCACCCAGGTGTCCCACCCTGGCTCCTCTTGCCTTCTGCTCCTGACAGCCCGCCCCCATGACAGAAGCCCAGACCTTTCTCATCTTCCTCTTCCTCTTCCTCATCCTTCCCACTCGCTCACCACCACCCCTCCCACAACTTTGGAGCTGCCTCACCAGCAGGAAATATCAGTGTGGCCGGGCTCCACCTTCAGCCTGTCTCTTCCCCAGGCTTCTGACCTAGGCAACTTGGGTTCAAATCCTTGCCACAAATCCCTGACTCCATTGCCTTAAGCAAGCTGTTTACCCCCCTCACAGTTTGTTTCTCTCTATATACAGTGAGGACATCAATGTTCACTGGCTAGGGTTGCTGCGAAGGGAGTTAGATGATGCATTTAATGCATTTAAGTTAGATGATGCATCTAAGCCCTTAGCACGGTGCCTAATACAGGGTCTGTGCTGGGTATATGTCGGCACTTATAGTCATGATTAAAGGGTCATCTCCCAAGTTTCAGCTGTTCTCTGGCAACTCCCAGACATGATCTGCAGGCTAGACCACTCTCTTGAGCTCCAGACCCATTTGATGGGAACTGTAGAAGTGGGGGTCTGGTTCTGAAGTCAGTGTGGAAGTTACCTGGTGTATGAGTCAGGGGCCCACTTCATCTCCATCCACCTCCTGTATGGCCCTACGCACGGGGCGGGGGGCTCCATAAATCCAAACCCTATCTTCATCTCACCTCCTCATGTTGTGCTCATTTCTGTCAGACACCACTGTTCCTCCCCACCCCCCCACTGAGCTCTCAACCCTGCCTCCTCTGCCCTGCCTCCTGCCCTCCCTCACTTCCATCTACCCTTTCACCCACCCTTCCATCCTGCTTAGAAAAAGCAGTCTGGAAAATGTTTGGAAAAGGCAAGGGAATCAGTCATGGCATTGATGTACTGATCTGGTAAGAAAAGCAAAGGCCAGAACGGGGGCGATAGGCATGGAATGAGGAAGCCAGGCAGGAACACAAAAGCTGTTTGCAGTAGAATTGGCTAATTCTAGGTGGCCTGACCAAACAGACCAAGTTCAAACACTGGTTGTACCTCCTGGTGGCTGCATGTCCTTAGGCAAGATAGATGTCTCAGAGCTTCAGTTTCTTCACTCATAGTACAGAGTGAGAACCCTATCTGAAAAGTAGCTGTGAGAAGGAGAGATTGTACATGGTATAGAGCAGGTGATTCATCGCTGGCTACCTTTTTTTTTTTTTTTTCCCAATTAAGAGAGTGACAAATGATAGGGGGAGGGAGAGAGAGTAGGCTGATACTGTGTTATCTCCCTGCCTTGGGTTTCAGCCCCCGTCTGTCTTCCTGACACTGCGTGGACAGAGTACCCTTCCCCAAACCTACCTAGCCTTGTCAGACCTCACTTCACATCTTTGGGGATACAAAGACCTGACATCCTCATTGCCAGACCCACGTGCCCCAAGCTGCTCAGGGCAGAATGCTATCCTGCTTGGATGCTGGCCATTCTGGTCATCTGTTGAACTTGGTCTCTCCCAGCCCGGAGGGACCCCACATCCAAACCAAGACCCAGAGATATCTTTGATGGCCAGAGTAGAGTCCTCTTATTTTTCAGAGGACTGGGCAGGCTGTCTGGGCCCTGCCTTACCTTGGGTCTCCTGGCAGTGCCCCCAGTGCCTCTGACTGCTCCTCGGCTCCTGGCCAAGCAGAGCCGCCAGCTCGTGGTCTCCCCACTGGTCTCCTTCTCTGGGGACGGACCCATCGCTTCTGTCCGCCTGCACTACCGGCCCCAGGACAGCACCATGGCCTGGTCCGCCATTGTGGGTGAGCAGGGAGACAGCCGGGGTGGGAGGGGGGCTGGAGAAGGACAGGGGTGTTGGGTAATAATGAGAAAGGGCAGAATGAAAAGGGGGGGGAGATGGCAGCTTCTGGAAAAGGTAGGGGGCTGAACGATGTGTCCTGTCCCCAGTGGACCCCAGTGAGAATGTGACCTTAATGAACCTGAGGCCGAAGACAGGATACAGTGTCCGTGTACAGCTGAGCCGGCCGGGGGAAGGAGGGGAGGGGGCCTGGGGGCCTCCCACCCTCATGACCACAGACTGTCCTGGTGAGAGGCCAAGAGTCATCCCTTCCTGTCCCCCCAGGAGTTACTGTTCCTATGCACTCAGCAGTTGTCATGTCTTGTCCACCCCCAGGGGCCCCTGCCTTTCCCACTGGAGGTTGTCCCACCCTGTCCCCTGGGGAACACTATCCTGTCCAGCCCTGAGGACCCACTGGACCGTTCTGACCCCTGACCTCCGGTCCCAGAGCCCTTGCTGCAGCCATGGCTGGAGGGCTGGCACGTGGAGGGCCCTGACCGGTTGCGAGTGAGCTGGTCCTTACCCTCGGTGCCTGGGCCACTGGTGGGCGATGGCTTCCTGCTGCGCCTGTGGGATGGGGCACGGGGACAGGAGCGGCGGGAGAACGTCTCGTCCCCCCAGGCCCGCACCGCCCTCCTGACCGGACTCACGCCTGGCACCCACTACCAGCTGGATGTGCGGCTCTACCACTGCACCCTCCTGGGCCCTGCCTCGCCCCCTGCCCGCGTGCTTCTGCCCCCCAGTGGTATGCTCAGGAAAGGGGTTATGGGCTCGGGATGAGGGGAGGACATGACACACAGGAAACACGAAACCCCAAAGCACACGGGCGGTTACAGGAGAGTGGATGGACATAGAACACAAGACGTGTGGATAAAACGTGGGCACAGGGGGGAAGCAGGATATCATACAGACATGAACACAGGGACGACGTGGGGTGGGCAGATATTGGAGGCCAGCGGGGAGGTAGGTCACCAGGAGCATATGGGATGGGGGGAGATGGGGTGGCCATGGTTCACAGGGGGAACGAGGGTCATGGGGAGGTTGTGCTGTACCAGGAGGACTTGGCGATTGGGGGAACACCAGGGGCATGGGGGAGACCTAGCACATTGGGAGGATTTAGGACACCAGGAGGACCAGGCACATAAGGAGAATATGGGGCAGCAGAAGCTTGGAGGTGAAGGGAGAGAGCCACAGGGAGAGGATGGCAGGATGGCTCCCATTCTGGGGTCCACCGAGCAGGTGACAAAGCTAGAAGGGATCTGATCCCAGAATACATACCGTGCTCCTGCCTGAGTCCTGCCTTCCTCTCCCACAACCTCCCGAGGGCCCCCAGCCCCCCGACACCTCCATGCCCAGGCCCTCTCAGACTCTGAGATCCAGCTGATGTGGCAGCGGCCAGAGGCTTCGGCTGGACCTATATCCAAGTACATCGTGGAGGTGCAGGTGGCTGGGGGCTCAGGAGACCCCCTATGGATGGATGTGGACAGGCCTGAGGAGACAAGCACCATTGTCCGTGGCCTCAATGCGAGCACACGCTACCTCTTCCGGGTGCGGGCCAGTATCCAGGGTCCTGGAGACTGGAGCAGCGTGGTGGAGGAGTCCACCCTGGGTAACGGTAAGAGCTTGTGGCTTGGGAGCTAGGACATCCAAGGCCCTTCCCAACAAGTGACAAGAGTCCTAGTACTCTGGACCCTGACCCTTCCCTTCTTAGGACCCATTGTCCTAGTGCTAGGAAAATCCTGCCACTCCAGTGGACCATTGGCCCTCGGCCTGACACCCGTGGCCCCTCCTGGTACTGGGATCTCTGACCTCTCCCTCCCTGAGCCAGGCTTCCCGATGATCTGCTCCTCTTACTGTGTGCAGGGCTGCAGAGTGAGGGCCCGGTCCAGGAGGTCCAAGCAGCTGAGGAGGGCCTGGATAAGCAGCTGATACTGGCCATCATGGGGTCTGTGTCTGCCACCTGCCTTACCATCTTGGCTGCCCTCCTGACCCTGGTGTGCATCCGCAGAAGCTGCCTGCACCGCAGACGCACCTTCACCTACCAGTCAGCATCGGTCAGTCCCCTGTTCCCACCCACACATGCACACACTACCTGTATGCCCGAGTGTGTGTGTGTGTGTATGCGTGCACATGTGTGTTTGTGTTGCAGCCATGGGAGTGCACTCAGCAATGCTCAAGGGCACAAAACGTAATTGTCTTTATTTTTGTAGAACTGAACTCCATTCATAAGTCGATTTATGTTAGTGGTGAATATTCCTGGTTCAGAATAACTGTTCTGTCTGTATTTCACCGTGGTCAATTCAGGATTCTCTTGCTTCTCACTGGAGGTGCTGTAAGCCTAGGTAGTGTGGTAATGACACGGGGTGGGGTGGGGTGCACACCGGGGCTTCATGGGGGCCTCCGTCCTGGCAGACCCTCCTGGACCCAGGAGCCAGCCTCCATCTGCACACACTTGTGGCTGATGCCCTCAGCCCTTCTGTGGCCTCCTGCCAACAGGCCACTCTTATACTGTGAGTTCCTGGTCCCAGCCTCAGTCTCTGCAAGTGCCAGAGCCTGCTCTAGGAGGCTTCAGAGCCCCAAGGTGCTCCCTGTACCCTGCGGGTATGTGCTGTGGCCCTCACCTTTGTCACAACCCCTATTACAGCTGTTCCTACTACTCTAGAGTTGTGCCAGCTCAGGGCTCACCTGTCACTGCAGGGGAGAGGACATGGCTCCTTCTGTCTTCTTGGCCTCTCTGTAAACCTGAGCTGTTCTCCGTCTGCGCCCCTCCAGCCTGAGGGCCCATACTTGGTGGGGGTGGAGGGTATGGGGCAGTGCTGGCTTCTCTTTAGGGACCCGGCATCACCTCCTATTGTCACCACCTCCATCCCTCTCTGCTACCTGCCCTTCCTGCCCCCTCAGAGATCTTCCCCACCGCTGTCCCCAGTGATCCAAACTGTTGCCCTTGGTCCGCCACACCTGGGCTTTTGCTAGTTACAGCTACGCTTTGGTGTTCCAAAAAAAACAAAAACAAAACAACAACAACAAAAAAAACCCTCTTCTCTCTCAAGGGCTGATCCTTGTGATAGAAAGCCTAGTGTCCAAGGCTATTGTCTCTGCCATGCCTTAAAAACTCCCTTCAGAGATTCAATTGGCTTCTTTGTTCCAGGCTGCTCCCTCTGAGGTCAGTGCACACAGAAACCAGCCGCTGCTGAGGTGGGGGGAGGGTAACGAATACAAATGTGGAGGGAAGGAGGTCAGAAAGCAGACTTTTAGCACACATATGTATAATCCTGGTCCCTGTCAAGATCTGCCCTGCCACGTGTGCCTGCGTGAGGGGGTGTGTGTGTGTGCCACATAAGAGTACCTGGGTGCATCCACTTGTGGGCACCCCCCTGTGTGTGTGCGTGTGTCCCCGTGCTGTGCTCCAAGAGATGAACACGTGTGCATGCACTCACCTGCATATGGTGCTGCTGCTGGGCCACGTGTGTGCCCTCGGTGGTTCATGCTTCATGTGAATCCACGTGCCCCATGTCTTAGCCCTCGCCCACGGATCCGAGCTTCGGCTCATTCAGGGAGCCCTGCCACCAGGTCTGGGTTAAGCCCCTTCCAGTTCTCATCTCGGCAGTGCTCTTGGTCCCGTTCAGCTGCTTCCTTTTGCTGCCATCCGTCTTGCCCAGGTGGCCCAACTTCTATACAGTTGGGGGAAGTGGATGTTCCTCTTTGTGATGGTCTTTCTATCTTCAGCTCCTGGTGGTTTTAGAGCTATAAACAGGTACCAAGTGGGTCTGCTTCTGGCACCGTGGAGAAAACCCCTCCACTGACTGCCAGCAGCTTGGGGCTTAGCATGTAGTAGGTGCTCAATAATTGTATCCTAGCCCATTGCCCAAGGCTGGAATCCTCTCCAGAGTATCCCTGATGACAAAAAAAAAAAAAAAAAAAAAAAAAAAAGCCAGGCTGTGAGATCAGCACAATGATGGGAAGCTCACCACTCCCCATCATAGCTCATTCCAGTTCTTTCCTATTTTATTATTTTTTTTCTTAAAATTTTTTAAATGTTTATTTTTGAGAGAGAGAGACAGAGGACAAGCGAGGGGGGATGGAGCGGGGCAGAGAGAGAGGGAGACACAGTATCTGAAGCAGGCTCCAGGCTCTGAGCTGTCAGCACAGAGCTCAATGCAGGGCTCAAACTCACGAACCACAAGATCATGACCTGAGCTGAAACCAGATGCTTAACCAGCTGAGCTACCCAGGTGCCCAGTTCTTTCCTATTTTAAATGTTAGGGATTTAGGGGCACCTGGGTAGCTCAGTCAGTTAAGCATCCGACTCTGGATTTCGGCTCAGGTCATGATCCCATGGTTCATGAGTTTGAGCCCCACATAAGGCCTGGCATCAGGCTCCATGCTGATAGTGTAGAGCCTGCTTGGGATTCTCTCTCTCTCCATCTCTTTCTGCCCCTCCTCCATTCTCTCTCTCAAAGTAAATAAAGAAACTTAAAAAAAAAAAGTTATAGATATCCTCTTTCCATTGACTCATGTCTTCATGGCTTCTAGCAATGCTTACCCCCACCTTATTTTTCCAGAGCCCCACATACCTGCTCCCCAGGCTGTGGCCTCTGCATTTTTCTTCTTGGACATTTGTCCACCCAGCAGCCCCACTGATGGCTTCGTCTCCTATGATTCTGTCTCAGTAGGTGTCCTCTGCATGTCTGTCCCTGGCTGACCACCAGCGTGCCGTCTGTGTGGGTCTCTGGCTGTTTGTCTAGCTATTCTTTGATGCCTGTCTGTGCCTTTTGCCAGCCCCGTGTCTGCCGCACGGACTGTCTGCCCATTTGTCCCATCCTATGAAGGGCGAAGAAACCATCCTGCAGTTTAGCTCAGGCACCTTGACGCTAACCCGGCGGCCAAAACCACAGCCCGAGCCCCTGAGTTACCCCGTGCTGGAGTGGGAAGACATCACCTTTGAGGACCTCATCGGGGAGGGGAACTTTGGCCAGGTCATCCGGGCCATGATCAAGAAGGACGGGCTCAAGATGAACGCGGCCATCAAGATGCTGAAAGGTTCACTGGGAGTGACCCCTGGCCCCAGGCCTGCCCCTGTCCTTTGTCCCACAGATCCCAGACCCTACCTGGCCCCCTCCCGCAACCGACCCCAGTCCTCACCAGCCATGCCTTTTCTCCAGAATTATTTCTGGCGAAAGTGATACTGGCTTCTTTACACAGAGTATGCCTCCGAAAATGACCATCGTGACTTTGCGGGAGAACTGGAAGTTCTGTGCAAATTGGGGCATCACCCCAATATCATCAACCTCTTGGGGGCTTGTGAAAACCGAGGTGAGCCCCCCAACTCATCACTTGCCCCTTCTTCCAAAGCCCCATCAACAGCCATCACGTCTCTCCACATCGCTAGTTTGCCAGAGCTTCAGGCTCCCTCTCTGCCCCCGTTGGGTGCACAGGCTGCCAAGAGGCTGCCTGCATAGCAACCATCACCCTGTACCTGTCTCCTTCTGTCTCAGGTTACTTGTATATCGCTATTGAATACGCCCCCTATGGGAACCTGCTAGACTTTTTGCGGAAGAGCCGGGTCCTGGAGACAGACCCAGCCTTTGCCCGGGAACATGGAACGGCCTCCACCCTCAGTTCCCGGCAGCTGCTGCGTTTTGCCAGTGACGCTGCTAACGGCATGCAGTACCTGAGTGAGAAGCAGGTATGTGTAAGTGTGGGGAGGGTAGGTGTGTCAGAAGGGAGGCCACTGGGTCAGCCACAGGAGGTAGAGTCAGCAGACTGCCATTGGATGTGGGGTCGAGGAGCACAGAGAAGGACGTGACCCTGAGCTGCTGGCCTGGGTGAGTGCGTGAGAGCACAGAGAAGCAGGTCTGGAAATGGTGTTGCATTTGAAGCATCCGCGGAACATCTTGGTGGAGATGCTGTGTTGGCAGTTATGGATGCCAGCCTCAAACTCAGGAGAAAGACCTAGGCCAGAGACAACAATCTGGAAGCTGTCACCCCACAGATGGTGGATGAGTCTCAAGGGGAGGGAGTGGGCGAGACCCACCAGGACAGAGTAGAGGTGGAGCAGGGAGTGGAGGCCTGAGCCCAAGTGTGAGGACACCCTTCTTGAATGGAAGGAAGGAGGGGACAGTAGCAGGAGGCCAGCATGTTACTGACGAAAGACATTTTAAATAGTAAAGCTTTGAGTGTCTTTGAAGCAGAGGCATAGGGGCCAGTGCAGAGGGAGGGTTTGATGGAGAGAGGCCACTGAGGAAGTTGGAGGACCTTGTGGGGAAGACTTGGGACTCAAGGGAAAGGTCACTTTGGGCAAGAGGAGGGCTTTCCTCACTTCCCTTAATGAGGGGAGAGCAAGAGGGGGGAGAGCAAATGAAGAGGAGGAGATGCAGTGTGGTCACCAGGGACAAGCCCACCCAAGCTCACCCTTGTCCCAGGAAGAGGGATGCAGCCTGAGCTTGGCCATGGGCAGCTCACAAGAAGGAAGGGACAATCAGCAGTGTGACTTTTCTAAGGCAGGAGTCGCTGGTCCAGGATAAGGCCTGGCTGGCTGGGAAGAAGGGTGAGGGGCTGTTACAGGGATGGAGGGTGCTCACAGAGGCCAGCTGTGGGGCCAGACCCGTCACTGGTTGAGGAGTCCTGGACTTGCTCATCCCCAGTCTTTCCTGACTTCTGACCCTGTGTGCAGTTCATCCACAGGGACCTGGCTGCCCGAAACGTGCTGGTTGGGGAGAACCTGGCCTCCAAGATTGCCGACTTCGGCCTCTCTCGGGGAGAGGAGGTTTATGTGAAGAAGACCATGGTAAGTCTCAGCCCCGCCACCTTAGTTTTCCATGTCTGCCCCCCCGAACCCCGCACCCAGGTCCCTCCTCCTCACCCAACCCCTAAAACCCACTCTGTCCCAGGGGCGTCTCCCTGTGCGCTGGATGGCCATTGAGTCTCTGAACTACAGCGTCTATACCACCAAGAGTGATGTGTGAGTATGGGGCTCAGAAGGAGCAGGAAGGATTGGTCTCCCCAGGAATGCACACAGACAGAACCTAGACATGTCACAGGTAGTACAAAGCACGGTTTGGACATTCCCAGGGTAGGTTCCAGGCATGACACGGGCGTGATACAGGTGTGTGTTGGGTACACCTTGGCGATGCCCAGCATCTTAGTGGGAAGGTGGGAGCAGCTGGGAGCAGGTGTTGTCTTGGAGGGCGTTTCGGTGGTAGGATTGGGGTAGGGAAGTTTAGGGCTGTGTTCATCTCCGAGATTGGGAGACACCTTGGAGAGGTTTGGGGAACATTGGTGGGTGGAAAGACCACTCCAGGGATGTTCTCGCCTTCATCTCTGAAGGGTGGGGTCATCCCAACCTGAGGACCTAACCAGAGCATGACCCCTGAGACCCCCTCTTTGTGCTCCTCACCCCCAGATGACCATCCTGGCCCACCTCTGCTCCTCTTTCCAGGAGACCTGGCCTCCCCATCCCTCCAGCTCTGGCTCTGCCCCTGCCCCTTTGCCACCAGCCCTTTGGCCTGGCCTGCCTTGCTCACTGTGCACCACACCAACCACCCCTCTGACCACCACTCAACTACTTCCTGCTTCTGCCCCCAAGCCCCCAAGATCCCCTCCCCCCCGCTAGAACTCCCACCCTGGCCTCACCTACGTGGAGATTGCTACAGTATAAAAGGCAGTTAAAAGCAAGGGCTTTGGAATCAAATTGTCAGAGTTTGATTCCTGTTCTACCACTTACTAGCTGCGTGAGCTTGGGCAGGCTAGCTAATCTCTCAGTACTTCAGTGTCTCCATCTATAGAATGGGTAAAATGATAGTATCTATATCATAAGGTTGGTGTGAGAGTCAAATGAATTAATATATTCGTTCAATGACCAGTGCCTGGCCCATAGTTAATATGTGACACAAATGATAACTATGGTGAAGTTGAGCCTGGGAGTGGTTACGAAGGACTTTCAATGGACAGAGATGGCAACAGGCCAAGGCACACACTCGCAGAGTAGACCCACGCAGGGGGAGGGTGGGTGGCACCCCTAGAGTAGATAGACACTGAACTCCTGGGCCCCGGGGTCTAGAAGGTAACTAAGTACGTCCTTCTCATTTCAGTTGGTCGTTTGGGGTCCTCCTCTGGGAGATTGTGAGCCTTGGTGAGTCTCCGGCCCCCATCCCCCAGAGTGCCCTCTCCTGACCGCCACCTTGGTTCCTGGGCTGAGACAGCTTTGTCCCCTCCTACAGGGGGCACGCCGTACTGTGGCATGACCTGTGCTGAGCTGTATGAGAAGCTGCCTCAGGGCTACCGCATGGAGCAGCCTCGTAACTGTGACGATGAAGTGTGAGTCTCCTCGGCCTGGGGCCCCATAACCCCCTCACCGCAGCGGCCCTGACCCCTCATCTCAGCAATGCCCCATCTGCAGGTACGAGCTGATGCGTCAGTGCTGGCGGGACCGTCCATACGAGCGACCCCCATTTGCCCAGATTGCGCTACAGCTGGGCCGGATGCTGGAAGCCAGGAAGGTGAGGAGACTGAGGGTGACGGGGACTAGGGCTCATTAGGCTCCAGGGGTGTCCTCTCATACGAGCCGGAGAGCAGCAGCCCCATGTCCTTGTCCCCACCACTAGCTGCAGGACAGCTAGGCGGGGCGTCAGATGCCACCCCCCTTTCTAGCGCCCCATGGGCTGGACACAAGGCTCTCCTAACTCTTCCTAGCCCCCAGCACCAAATCTCTCCCAGACTGCTCCCAGACTGCTTACCCATCTTCCTCTGCTGGGGCTATCAGCCCGTTTTCCTCTGGGTCACCTGTCCTCACCTGGCACAGAGCCAAAGTGACAAGGCGTGAATGGCCAACTAACCAAATGGGTGGATGGAGGAATGAATGGTACAGTAAGTGAATGAATGAATAGAATTAGTGGATGGGTGATGTAATAAACATGTGAGCAAACACATAAAGAATTGAATCTAATAACCATGTGAATAAATGAATTATCGGATAAATATAAATGAAGAAACATATCAAAATGAGTAAATGCAGAAAGAGTTCTTCGTATAAATTAATGACTAAATAGCTACAGGAATTCATAGACTGTCTCAAGAATAAAGGAGTGATCAGGAGCACTGGGCTGGCTCAGTTGGTGGAGCACTCTTGATCTCAAAGTTGTGAGTTCAAGCCCCATGTTGGGTGTACAGATTACTTAAAAATAAAATCTTTTTAAAAAGCAAGCAAAAAATAATGAAGGAATGACTGAATAACCACACAAATGGCCAACTCCCCAAAAGTAGCTTTATAAATAGATGAATAAATGAGTAAATGTGTGAGCAAAAAACTCACTGCTGAGTGCATTAACCTAAGATGTAGGATAAGAATGATGAGGGGCGCCTGGGTGGCTTAGTCGGTTGAGCGTCTGACTTTCGCTTAGGTCATGATCTCGCGGTTCGTGGGTTCGAGCCCCGCATCGGGCTCTGTGCTGACTGCCAGCTCAGAGCCTGGAGCCAATTTCAGAGTCTGTGTCTCCCTCTCTCTCTGACCCTCCCNTCGGGCTCTGTGCTGACTGCCAGCTCAGAGCCTGGAGCCAATTTCAGAGTCTGTGTCTCCCTCTCTCTCTGACCCTCCCCTGCTCACGCTGTCTGTCTCTCTCTCCTAGAAATAAATAAAAAAAAAATTAAAAAAAAAAAAAGAATGATGAGATATATGCAGTGGACCCTTGAACAATATATGGCTTAGGGGCACTGATCCGCTATGTAGCCAAAAATCTGCATATAACCTTTGACTTCCCAAAAACTTAATTGCTAATAGCTTACCTGTTGACTGGAAGCCTTACTGATGACCTAAGCAGTCAACTAACATGCATTTTATATATGTATTATACACTATAGTCTTATACTAAAATAAGCTAAAGAAAAGAAAAAAGTAAGATCATGAAGAAGAGAAAATACGTTGACAGTCCCAGACCACATTTATTGAAAAAAATGTGGTCTAAGTGGACCCATACAGTTCAAATCCATGTTGGTCAAGCATCAGTTATGTATACAATGGACTGTTACCCAGCTATACAAAGAATGAAATCAAGGGGTGCCTGGGTAGCTCAGTCAGTTAAGCATCTGACTCTTGACTTCAGCTCAGGTCATAATCTCACAGTTCATGAGTTCAAGCCCCATGTCAGGCTCTGCATTGATAGCATGGAGCCTGTTTGGGATTCTCTCTCTCTCTCTCTCTCTCTGCCCCTCCCCAACTCACACTTTCTAGTAGGTTTTCTTTTATGCTTATTTTTGAGAGAGAGAGCATGAGCAGGGGAGGGGCAGAGAGAGAGGGAGACACAGAAGCCTAAGCGGACTCCAGGCTCTGAGCTGTCAGCACAAAGCCTGACATGGGGCTCGAACTCATAGACCACAAGATCATGACCTGAGCCGAAGTCAGACACTTAACTGACTGAGCCACCCAGGCGCCCCTGCAACTCACACTTTCTGTCTCTCTCTCTTAAAAATAAATAAACTTTAAAAAAAAATAACAAAATAAAATGAAATCTTACCATTCACAACAACGTGGATGCACCTAGAGAGTACGATGCTAAGTGAAATAAGAGAAAGACAAATACCATAGGACTTCGCTTATATGTGAAATCTAACAAATAAACAACAGAAACTCATAAATACAGAGAACAAACTAGTGATTGCCAGAAGGCAGAAGTGGGGAGGGGGGCAGCAAAATCGGTAAAGATTAAGAGGTACACACTTCCAGTTATACAATAAATCAGTTACAGACTGAAAGTACAGCATAGGGAAAAGGGTCAATAATCTTGTAATAACTTTGCGTGATGACAGATGGTTAACTGTCAAACCACTATGTTCTACACCCGAACCTCATCTGATACTGTATGTTCACTACACTTCAGCGGAAAAGTTTTGTTTTTTTTTTTTTTTTTTACAAATAGTTTATTGTCAAATTAGTTTCCACATAACACTCAGTGCTCATCCCCACAAGTGTCCTCCTCCATGCCCATCCCTCCTCCCCCCCACATCCATCAGTTCTCAGTTTTTGTCAGCATTCAAGAGTCTCTCATGGTTTGCCTCTCTCCCTTTCCCCCACCATTTCCCCCCTTCTTCTCCCCCTTGTTCCTCCGTCAAGTTCCTCCTAATCCTCCTATACGTGCAAACATATGATATTTGTCCTTCTCTGCCTGACTTATTTCGCTCAGCATCACACCCTCAAGGTCCATCCTTGTTGCTACACATGCCAGATTTCATTGTTCCTCATTGCCATGTAGTATTCCATGGTATAGAGAAACCACATCTTCTTGATCCATTCATCTGTTGATGGACACTTAGGCTCGGAAAAGTTTTTAAAAAGAAGAAAAAAGAAAAAACTCCTAACAATTGTGTCAAGGGTCTCTCACCTGAACCCCGAGCTGTGGTCTGTCCTGGCTGGTGAGGGCTGCCCTCAGCCACGGGGCCATCTTGAATCTCAGCCAGTGTCTCTTCAAGTACCCCTACCACATGGAAGTCAAGGAGCTCCAGGCCAGAGTCGCACGCATCCCTGGCCCCCACTGAAGCTTGCTCTGCTCCCCAGGCCTATGTGAACATGTCGCTGTTTGAGAACTTCACTTACGCGGGCATCGACGCTACAGCTGAGGAGGCCTGAGCCGCTGTCGGGCCAGAACCGGGCTCTGCTGGCCAGAGCAAGCTCCACTGCCCGACCTGTGACTTTTGATCCTCGCGGCCTCTGACCTGACCTGCCTCGAGGAATTTTTGTTTTAACTTAAGCAAAGAGGGGACCCTGGTGTGGGGTGGGCTTAGGGGACTTGGGTCCTCGTCCTTCACAGTTGCTCCCAGGCCACGTGCGGCTACTCTCGTAGCGAGACCCTTCACACTCTTCCTTCTGGTTCAGCTGCACCCCATGTGTACCCTCCTTCTGTCGCTCCCCACGCTCAACCCCCTCCCGCAGATCCTCCACCCAAGCCAGCACCCACACCACTACCGTTCCCCGTTCGGCTACTCCCCTTTCCACTATCCTCCCCCCTTACCCTGCTTTTGGCTTTGTAATAAAAAAAAAATAAATGCTCTGAGAAGCTCCATCCCATGTCTTCCTTTTACTGCTGGCCAATCCCAAGGAAAAGTTGAACCAAAGAGAAACTGGGACCTTCCAAGAAAAGAAACGCTGTCCCTAGTTACACGGTCACAGGCCCACACCCTCTCTTGGGGTCACCTCTCCATGATGGGGGAATGCCCTAGAAGACCCATTTTACAGACACCCCGTGTCTGTGCTATAAGTCATTTCCCCATCACCAGCAGGTCTCCATCTGGACATAGCCACCTGTCCAAACAGTGCATTGCCAGGGTCAGCAGCTCGTCCTTGGCTCAGACGGACGCCTCAGCACACGCAGATTCTGACTTGTCTTGAGCTCCCACTTCTCATGTCGCTAGGTGGCCTTCCCTGGCTTGATAGCCACCTTCCTGGCCGGCCTGTGGGCCCCAAAGGAGGAAGGCAGAGGTCACTTGGAACTTCAGCCAGCCACGGTAGGATTCCTTTGCCTTCCTCAGGGTCTCATGATGTGCTGGGAGGTGCCCTATCCTCCAAGCCAGCCCCGTATTGCTCCCTCAGGCTGTGTGACCCTTAGGTTTGCCTCTCCTTTGGATTTGCCACTGCTGTCCTCAGATTTCTCTCCCACTGGTCCTTAAGAAACAAGACTTGTCTTGCTTCCCACATTTTTTTTTCAGTGAATCAGATGAAATCAAAGAAGGCATAGCACAGTGTGGCACTGCAATTAAGATCATGATTCTGGAATCCCATAGACCCATGTTCAACTTCCTGCTATATTACTTACTGCCTGTGTGATGTTGGTGGAGTCACTTAACCTCTCTGAGCTTCATTTTTTTCTCCCCTGAAAAATGGGGTTAGTAATAGCTGCCTCACTGTTAGCACTAAGTGAGATCACATAGGCACAGACTGCATTGGGCCTGGTACATAGGGAGTACTCAGTGTCAGCTGATATCACGCACAAATCTGAGGTTTGGAAAGGGTGGTTGTGATGATCAGAATCTGTATTCCAAAAAGACTTGAATGGTTGGAGCATAGGGCTGAAGTTAAGAAGAAATGAACTGGAGTAATTGGGAGGCTGTGCAAGGCAGGGAAAGTAAGATTTGCTAGAAGGAAATTGCAGCTCTACTTCAGGGATATTTTGACGTCCAGGATGTGGGATTCAAAAGTTGAATTCCCAAACTGACTGGCTGGCTCAGTTGGTAGAACATGCAACTCTTGATCTCGGGGTCATGAATTCGAGCTCCATGTTGGGCATAGAGCCTACTTAAAAAAAAAAAAAAAGTCCTTGATGGAGACCAATATACAAAGATGCCCTGTGGGGTGACAGATATGTAAACAAATATAGCAGTGTAAACACAGCACACTGTCAGAAAGAAGGAGTTTGCCAGAGGGTAAGATCCTGGCAGAGGAAACAGCACCTGTGACATGTGATATGTTCAGGAGCTGCAAAGAGTTCTATGTGGCTGGAGCAAAGGGAGAACCTACTCTGTGAAGGGACCCATGCTGGGCCTTGGAGACAGTCAAGGAGGTGGGTCTTTATCCTAAGGGCAGAGAGCAGCCACAGAAGAGCGAGTAGCAGGAATGTGCCATGATCAGATCTGCATCTTTTAAAAGACAACCCTGGCCACAGTGTGGAGAATGGATTATAGAGGAGCAAGAGTGAAGGTGAAGCGTATGCACATAAACGTAGGTACCTTAGATGAAATGGACAAATTCCTAGAAAGAAAAAAAAAACTACCAGAACTGACCAAAGAAAAAACAGGCAATCTGAATAGGCTTATAACAAGCGAGGAGAGGCACCTCCTTAGGCGGCAGCCATGGCGGGTCAAGAGGATCTGGTGCGGCAGGAGATTCACCAGGACTGGGTGAACCGGGAGTACACTTAGGTCATCACCAGCAGCATCAAGAAAATCGCGGACTTCCTCAACTCGTTCAATGTCTTGTCGTTCAAGACTTGCGACACTAAACGAGAAATTGTCAGCCCTCAAGCGGAGAATAGAGTACATTGAAGCATGGGAGACAAAAGGGGAGACCCTCACCTGGAACTGTGACACGCTGCTGCTGGAAAGTTACTTTACAGAACACAGGCCTCCGTGGGACAGACCCCAGCAGCCTCAGCTCCTTCCTCTCTCCTTAAAGAGCAACAGGACTTATTCTTGTTTTCCCTTTTTCAAAAGCGTGGCCTTTGGTCTCTGCCGCGTACAGCGGTATGTGATGTGGCATGTGGGATGAAGCCCAGGGGACCTGTCAGAAACAACGTTAGGCATTTTACCTTTTAAGTAACATTTTGTAGAACTGTTTGTCAATGTATATGAGGCATGCACAGCCAAACTGTCCTTTGGGGGAGGTGGAGGCCAGGCCCCCACTTGGCTTGAAAGGACATTTTCAGAATTTTCTTTCTGTCACTTAGGGTGTCTTTGCCTCTCGTATTTCCTTAATAAACGCCTCAACTTTAAAAAAAAAAAAAACAAGTAAGGAGATTAAATTGCTAATTTTAAAACTACCCGCAAAGAAAAACTCACACTCAGATGGCTTCGCTGGTGGATTCTATCAAACATTCAAAGAAGAATAAATATGAATTCTTCACAAACTCATCCAAAAAATAGGAGAGAATAGTTTTCAATTCATTCTGTGAAACTGGTATCATTACCCTGATAGTTAGAGCATAGACATCACAAGAAAAACATCAGACTGATATCTTATGAATGTGGATATGAAGAATATTTCTTATTTCTCAAAAAATACAGTTGACTCTTGAACAACATGGGTTTGAACTGTATGGGGTCCACTTATATGCAAACTTTTTTCAATAATTTATAGTACTATAAATGTATTTGATTTTCCTTATGGTTTTCTTAGCCTTTTTTCTCTAGCTTACTTTAGTGTAAGAATACTATACATGATACACATAACCTTCAAAATGTGTGTTAATCAACTGTTACCAGTAAAACTTCTGGTCAACAATAGGCTATCAGTAATTAAAATAGAAAGTTATATGCAGATATTTTACTGTGTGGGAGGCTGGTGCACCCTAATTCCCACATTGTTCAAGGGCCACTTGTATTAGCAAACAGAATCCAGCAACGTATAAAAAGGGTTATACACCATAACCAAGTGGGATCTATCTCAGGAACGCAAGGTTGGTTTAACATTCAAAAACCAATTAATATGGGGTGCGTGGGTGGCTCAACCAGTTAAGCATTCAACTCTTCAGCTCAAGTCATAATCTCACAGTTTGTGGATTCCAGCCCTGTGTTGGGCTCTGTGTGCTGACAGGGTGAAGCCTGCTTGGGATTCTCTGTCTCTGTCTCCCTCCCCCAAGCTCACTGCCTCCCCCGCCCAAAATAAATACACTTAAAAAAGCATTTATGTAATATATCAATAGAATAAAAATTAAAAGCTACATGGATCATAATACAGAAAAAGCATTTGACAAAACGCAATAACCCGTTCATGATTGAAACACAAGCTAGGAATCCAGGGAAAATTTACCAACCTGATACAGAGCATTTAAAAAATCCACAACTAATATCATAATTAGTAGTGGAAGCCTAAACGCTTTCCCCCTAAGATCAGCAACATGACAAGGATATTCATTCTCCCGACTTCTATTCAATATTGTACTGGAGGTTCAAGACAGAGCACCTGGGCAAGAAGAAGAAATAAACAGCATCCAGACTGGAAAAGAAGAAGTAAAACGATCTCTATTTGCAGATGACATGATTGTGTATATCAGAAATCTAAGGAATCCACTAAAAAACTATGGGAACTAATAAATGAGTTCAGCAAGGTTGCAGAACACAAGACCAACACACAAAACACAATTTTCTTCTACACATTTGCAATGGAAAATCCAAAAATGAAAAGAAGAAAACGACTCCATTTATAGCATTTAAAAAGGTAAATACTTAGGGATATATATAATAAAGAGTGCAAATGTCATACTCTGAAAACTACAAAACATCACTGAAAGAAATTAGAGCAGGTTTAAATAAGTGGACAAGCAACTCATGTTTGTGATTTGGAAAACTTAATATTATTAAGATAATAATACTTCCCAAATTGATCATCAGACTCAATGAAAGCCTTATCAGAATCTTGGCTGGCTTCTTGGTAGAAATTGACAAAGCCGATTCTAACATTGGTATGGAATTGCAGGGGACCCAGAAAAGCCAAAACAATCTGGAAAAAGAATAACAAAGTTGCAGGTCTCACATTTCCCAATTTCAAAACTAACTACAAAGCAGCAAATATCAGATAAATGAATAGAATAGAATTGACAGTCCAGAACTAAACCCATGTGTCTAAGGTCAACTGATTTTTAACAAAGGCACCAAAGACCATTCAATGGGGAAAGAATAGTCTTCAACAAATGTTGCTGAAACAAATGAATAGCTGCATGCAAAAGAATGAAGTTGGACCTCTACCCAAACACTACATACAGAATTAACTCAAAATGGATCAAAGTCCTAAATGCAAAAGCTAAAACTGTAAAACCCTTAAAAGAAAACATAAGAGTAAATCTTCATGACCTCAGATTTGGTAATGGACTCTTAGGACAACAAAAGTACAAATCACAATATAAAAATAGGTAAATTAGATTTCATCAGAATAGAAAACTTGTGCATCCAAGGTCACCATCAAGAAGGTGAAAAGACAACCTACAGAACAGGGTAAATGTTTGCAAATCTGATAAGTGACTTGTATCTAGAATACATGAAGACTTATAACTCAACAATAAAGAGACAACCCAATTTTTAAATGAGCAAAGGATTTTTTTTCGAGAGACAGAAAGTCCACATGCGCACGTGCACATGGACATTGAGGAGGAGCAAAGGGAGAGAGAATCCTAAGCAGGCTCCACGTGGGGCTCAACGTGGAGTTCGGCATGGGATTTGATCCCATGACCCTGGATTGTGACCGGAGCCAAAATCAAGATGTGGTCACTCAAACAACTAAGCCAGGCCCCCCAGATGAGCAAAGAATTTGAATAGATCTTTCTCCAAACAAGATCTGCAGATAGCCAATAAGCACATGAAAAGATGTTTGGCATGATCAATCATCAGGGAAATGCATATCAAAACCACAAGGAGATACAAATTCACACCCACCAGGATGGCTACAATCAAAAAGATAAGTGTTGGCAAGGAGAAATTAGAGAGAGTCTTATACACCACTGCTGGGGATGTAAAATTGTGTATCCTATTTGGAAAACAGACTGGCAGTTCCTCAATTAAACATAAGTTTCCAGGGATGCCTGGGTGGCTCAGTCAGTTAAGCATCCATCTTTTGATTTTGGCTCAGGTCATAATCTCAAGGTTTGTGAGCTTGAGCCCTGCACTGGGCTTTGTTCGGACAGCCTGGGATTATCTCACTCCCCCTCTCTCTGCCCCTCCCCCTCTCACAGTTTCTCTCTCTCTCTCTTTCTCTCTCTCTCAAAATAAATAAACTTTAAAAAATGCATATGTCCATGCAAAAACTTGTACACAAATGTTTATAGAAACATTATTTGTAATGCCAAAACGTGGAAAGAACTTAAATGTCCATCATCAATGGATAAACAAAATGTGGTCTATCCGCACAATAGAGTATTATTCAGCCTTTAAAAGGGAACGGCGTACTGATACATGCTAGACCATGCATGAACCTTGGGAATACCACGCTAAGTCAAAAAGCTAGGCACAAAAGACCACATACTGCATTTGCCTATATTTCACTCATAGGAAATGTCCAGAATAGGCAAATCTGTAGAGGTAGAAACGAGATCAATGGCTGCTTAGGGCTGGGTAGGAGGGCAAGAGCCAAAAGTTTACAGTTCTTCCTGAAGAGATAAAAAAGACCTAAAACTGACTGTGGCTGCCCATACATGGGAATACTAAATTCACAATTTAAGTGGGTGGGTTGTATGGCGTGTGAATTATATCTCAGTGAACGTGTTAAAGAAAGAAAGCATGAAGGCAGGAAGATCCGTGAGCGGCTGTTCCAGTAGTGCAGGTGAGAGGTGGTGAGCCGGGGGCGGGGCGGGGGGTGCCGCACAGGTGGAAGAATGGGGGAGGAGGTTGACAGTGGCAAGGAGGGGGAAGGAAGACTCTAGGATCACTGCCAAACTTCTGTATAGATGCCCAGGTTGATAGAATTACCAGCCACTGAAAAAACAGCTCATGCTTGCATGCTACTTACCTGCCAGGCGCCGTTCCGGGCACTGTGTACATATGAATTCCTTCCATCTTCAACAACCCTATTAGGTAGGTTACCATCATTACCGTCCCCATTTTACAGGAGAGAAAACAAGCTTGGAGACAGTAAGTGACTTAACCAAAGTTTGACAGCTAGGAAATGGCAGAGCTAGATTCAAACCTAGCTATTTGGATTTTGGGGTTCCTCTCTTAGACATAATGCTATGCCGCTTCTCTGGCGCAGTGGAAAGGGGCCAGATTGGGGTAGAATACAACTTCTAAGTTCAACACAAATACACTGAAACCGTGCAGTGTGCCCCAGGTCCTGGGCCCACATTTCCACTCTGGCCTCCTAGCAGTCAGAGCCCTGCTACAGACAAGGCAGCAAACTGCAGGTACACAGCACCCAGCTTCTCAGCCTCGGCTGCCCACACCTATCTGGCTTCAAGCCTCACTGCTTCTCTCTGCGGCTCTATTCTGGCAAGGGACGGCCTGGGTTGGGCAGTGGGTGGAGCAAGAGACCAGCCCAGCAGCACAAACTTGTTTCCAGAGAAACGGTGTAAAGAGGGAAAGGCCAAGGCACACCTCTCCAAGCCTCATTAGGCAGACAGCTGGGGGAGGCGACCCTGAGCACGTTATCCAAGGGGCCCCAGTGCAGCCCATCCGGGCCGCAAAAACGGAACTCCCGCCAGTCAGCCCTGAGTCATTCCCTCTTGGCCCCCCAAGGAAGGGGTGATTTCCTGCCTCGCCCTCTGGCCAGCTCAGGCTCCTCCCACTGGCTGTGGGTCCTCTTATCTTACCCCAGGCCCTCTCCCAGGGCACAGCCAGCCAACCAGGGGCTGGCTGCAGGGGCTGGTCTGCCTGTTCTCACAGCAGGAACCATGGATTTAGGGCTCAAAGACAGCCCAGTAAGAGCAGCTCAGGATGTCTCACGGAGGATGGAGAACAGAGGGCTGACCTGACCGGATCCCCTGCAGCTCTCTCACTTGGGGTCATGGCTGGATGAATACTGGTCCTTTTCCCTCAACCTGAAGTAAGCCTGTCTCGACGCCTGTTTTGAACTCAGCCTCCTACTGCAGGAGAGAGTCACGCCAGGCCCTGTGCCGGGCACATACTGTTAAATAAATGAATAAGACGGAAGACACAGTGGTCCTACTGAGCAGCGTCTATGTAGTCGCTAAAAGAACAGGCTTTGGCATCAAACAGACCTGAATTCAAATCTCAGCTCTCCCTTTAAAAGTGACTTTGGACATGAAAACTATAGAAAACTTATGAAGGAAATTGAAGAAGACACAAAGAAATGGAAAAACATTCCATGCTCATGGATAGGAAGAATAAATATAGTTAAGATGTCATTACTACCTAAAGCACTCTACACATTCAATGCAATTCCAATCAAAATTGCACCAGCATACTTCTCAAAACTAGAACAAACTATCCAAAAATTTGTATGGAACCACAAAAGACCCCGAATAGCCAAAGTAATACTGAAAAATAAAACCAAAACGGGAGGTATCACCATCCCAGACTTCAGCCTCTACTACAAAGCTGTCATCCTCAAGACAGTATGGTATTGGCACAAAAACAGACCCATAGACCAATGGAACAGAATTGAGAACTCAGAAGTGGACCCAAAAGTATACAGCCAACTGATCTTTGACAAAGCAGGAAAGAATATCCAATGGAAAAAAGACAGCCTTTTTAACAGATGGTGTTGGGAGAACTGGACAGCAACATGCAGAAGAATGAAACTAGATCATTTTCTCACACCATGCACAAAAATCAACTCAAAATGGATAAAGGACCTGAACGTGAGACAGGAAACTATCAACACCCTAGAGGAGAAAGCAGGAAACAACCTCCTTGACCTCCACCGCAGCAACTTCTTACTTGACACATCCCCAAAAGCAAGGGAATCAAGAGCAAAAATAAACTGTTGGGACCTCATCAAGATTAAAAGCTTCTGCACAGCCAAGGAAACAACCCAGAAAATTAATAGGCAACCAACGGAATGGGAAAAGATAGTTGCAAATGACATATCAGATAAAGGGTTAATATCCAGAATCTATAAGGAACTCACCAAACTACACGCCCGAAAAACAAACAACCCAGTGAAGAAATGGGCAGAAGACATGAACAGACACTTCTCCAAAGAGGACATCCAGATGGCCAACAGACACATGAAACGATGCTCAGCATCCCTCCTCATCAGGGAAATACAAATCAAAACCACACTGAGATACCACCTCACGCCAGTCAGAGTGGCTAAAATGAGCAAATCAGAGAACTCTAGATGCTGGCGAGGATGTGGAGAAACGGGCACCCTCCTACACTGTTGGTGGGAATGTAAACTGGTACAGCCCCTCTGGAAAACAGTGTGGAGGTTCCTCAGGAAACTAACAATAGAACTCCCTTATGACCCAGCAATAGCACTGCTAGGAATTTACCCAAGGGATACAGAAATGCTGAGGCATAGGAGCACATGTACCCCAATGTTCATAGCAGCACTCTCCACAATAGCTAAAACATGGAAAGAGCCTAAGTGTCCATCAACAGATGAATGGATCAAGAAGATGTGGTTTATCTATACCATGGAATACTACATGGCAATGAGAAACAATGAAATCTGGCCATGTGTAGCAACATGGATGGACCTTGAGGGTGTTATGCTGAGCGAAATAAGTCAGGCAGAGAAGGACAAATATCATATGTTTGCACGTATAGGAGGATTAGGAGGAACTTGACGGAGGAACAAGGGGGAGAAGAAGGGCGGAAATGGTGGGGGAAAGGGAGAGAGGCAAACCATGAGAGACTCTTGAATGCTGACAAAAACTGAGGACTGATGGATGTGGGGGGGAGGGGGGGATGGGCATGAAGGAGGGCACTTTGGGGATGAGCACTGAGTGTTATGTAGAAACTAATTTGACAATAAACTATTTGTAAAAAAAAAAAAAAAAAGTGACTTTGGACGACTCACTTAATCCGTCTCAGCCTGCGTTTTAGCTTCTGTAGCATAAGGATAAGGGCACCTGATAGAGTCGTGTGAAGAAATGCGACCGTGCATTAGCATGGTGCTGACAAGCAGCTAGTGTTGATTAATACTGTGCCAGGATAGGGGGTCAGGGAGGAGGAGGCAGGCCCGCTCCACCCAGCTTTTACCCCGGAGGAGTGAGTGGAGGACAGTTCCCCTTGGCAGAGTTCTCAGCTCCTCTAGCTCAGGTGGAGTCCCAAAATAGTCCTTTACATATAAAACACCCCAACAGAGGCACAAAGTTCTAGAGAGACCCGGAGGAAGGAAAGATTGTGCGTAGGCCACCCAAATGTCAAGGCAGCCCTTTGGAATTACCTTTTCCATTTATATCCAGTTAGAACAGCTCAGTCACTGTCCACATCCTCAGGAAGTCCACACCCTCCTCTGTTTTTACTAGGACCCCTCCCATGATTCACAGCCTCAGGATCACCTCTCAACCTGAACTCTGCGCTGGCTGCCTTCTCTCTGCACTCCACAGGTATCATTCTCTCGCTTTGTTCCAAAAACACCACGAATTAAGGTTGTGTGTAGAGGACACTTTTGCTGAACGTCTGAGGGTATTCTAGGGATTCTGAGCATTCACAGAGTAGGGAGTAAACTTCAGACTAGTAGGCATCACTGTTCTGGAACTTTCCTCCGACAGTCCTTCCACTGGAATTTCTCACTAGTGAGGCTCTCTTCTCCTCAGGTTGCCGTCTGTCACTTGCTAGCCCTCCTGTTTTTCTCTGGAGTTACCACAGTATACTCCAAAATTCCCACCAATTTCACAGTCAGCAAATTTAGCTCTCTCCCTTCCTTCTTATCAAGGGCGTGCCCAAAGGCTCACTGAGTTGTTCATAGTCACCAAAGAGCTGCAAGGCCTCTGGAAGGCAGATGAATTTGCCTCTCTCTTTTTTAGCCTTTCTCTTCTGCTACACACAGATGGGCATAAGAGAAGACCCCCAAGGAGTCGTGGCTTGGGGTCAGTTCTTGAATCACAAAGAAAGTTCCAACAGGCTGAGAGATTGGAGGGTCCTTGTGCGTGGGGACGCAAGGGACCAAAGCCCTGTGGTGGAAAGGTGATTGGGTTTGGGAAATTGTGGGGAAGAGATTCCAGGAAGGGGAAGATAAAAGGTACAAGGGCCTATTATGTTCCAGCATCGAGAAAAGAGTCTTGGTCCAAAGGACCCTGTAGAGCCATGAAAGGGTTTTAAGCAGGGAAAGAATAAAAGCAAATTTGAGGTTCAGAAGAGGCACCGAGTAAGGAGATTGGACCATTCGTCAGCTATCAGAATAGCAAACTTAGAACAACATCGACAAAGGTGTGGGGAAAATACAGTGCTCTGACCTCCCTCACGCCCCCAGAGAGTGGTTTGACAGCACACTACTGCGTGAGCCAAGCCTCGTCCAGCAACCCCTTAAATTCTCTGAGCAACGGTTGCACAGAGATCAAACCAGGCTTTTGTAAGCCGGGGTTTTGGCCTTATATCCCAACAGAAAAGCCTAGGCCTGCTGACCCGGGCTGGACCTCGAGGAGCCTATTGGAACTCTTTGGCCAAAGAATAGGCAAGCCTAAGTGATCTCCTTTCCCCCAGGACTCTTCTGGTTCTGGCTTGATATTCTAAAGAAGCACAGGACCGGAGAAGGCACTGGTGATGCCTAATACTGAGTCTGAAATTTACTCTCTACTCTGTGAATGCTCAGCTGTGTGGAAACAGAAAAAAATGGAAACATGACAGGGACAGGTAGCTGGACCTCCTTTCATGCAGGGGCACAAAGCCCCCATCTCGATCCTCAGACAAAGTCTCTTGTCTTGCGTGTTCATCCTTAACCACTATTATACCGCCTCCCTGTAGAGGTCACAGACTCAGTAAGTCTTGGATGCTGGAGTGAAGGGAGAATGAAGATTTGAGGACAACTTTCAGGTTCCAGGAGCCTAGGGTGAGATGCAGAACATAGGAAGAGAAAAATCCAAAAGGGTGTATGGGAGTTAGTGATAGCTGCATTTGGGACTCCGTGAGTTAAGGTGAAGTGCCTATGGTACAACAAACAGAGGCAGCCAGTAAGTCACTGAGAAGTTGAAGTTCAAGAGAGTGGTACAGTCTTTGGAGTAACTGGTCTGTAGATGGATTCGAAGCCATGAGATCACTCAGGGAATCCAAAAGACAAAGCAAGGAAACCTGGGGAACAACAACATTTATGAGAAAGAGTACAGAAAGCAAGAAACTGGGAGAGAATGTTCCAGGGGTAGGAGGAACCCAGGAGAATGTGATACATTGTAGAAGGCTAGGAAGGAGGAGAATATCAAATGTTGCAGAAAGGTTGAGTGTGATAAGGATTGAGATGAGAGACACAATGAGGTTATTGTGGCTGGTTGAGAGTGAAGACAGTGGTAAGAGAAGAGATTTAAGTAAGCGGGGCCACGTCGAGCAGGACCTTGCATGCTGTTACGTGTTTGGATGTTATCTTAACCGCAGTTGGAAATCATTCAGAGGGTTTTAAGCAGGGGAATGAAGAAGTCGGAATTGCATTTTAAACATCTTGCTCTGTCATGTGGACGACTGGAGGATGGTCTGCCCCTGGGTAAGAGTAAAGGCAGTAGGAAGCTACTGCAGTAACCCAGACTTGGACTAGCACGGCGGGAAGTAGCAAATAGTATTCAGATTCAAGGTACGTTTTGAAAGAATATCGAATAGGCCTTACTAGTGAATTGAATGTAGGGTAAGAGAAAGATAGGAATCAAAGAGTATTGAGGTTTTGGGTTTGGTCAGTTGAGTAGACGGTAGTGCCATTTACAGAGGTGGGTAAGACTAGAGGAAAAAGAAACAAAATCACAGGCATAGGGGTGGGAACCAGAATCAAGAGTTTTATTTTGGCCATCTTAAGTGTAAGATGCCCATTAGACATGTAAGTAGAGATGCCAAGTAGGTAGTTGGCAATCCAAACCTGGAGCCCAGGGGAAGTCACAGCTGGAGATACTAGTTTTGAAGTCATCAGCACATTCATACCATCAAAGCATTGGGACCCTGTGAACATGAAAGATGTGTTTCCCCTCTCACTTGACCTGGAGGTTGGGTGGCCCTTGATTCGGGGCTAGGGAGGCATCCAAAGTCATCCCCATTAGACAGAGGAAGCTGGTCCTTGTAACCTGAGAGCTGGACAGGAACCAGAACAAACCTGGCCTCAGGGACTTCTTGCAGAGAAGCACTGCCAGAGAAGCCCTCACAGGAGCACTAAAGCATTTCCATTTACTCCCTCCAACCACCCCCGCCCCGGTCTCTCTGTAAGTAACTTTAATTGAGGAGGAGGAGAGAAAGGTGATATTGAGGCCACTTAGCCTGTAGAGCCAGCAATGGTAACCACAGCTGAGGCCAGAGGGGCTAAATGTTGGAGCTAATGTGGCATGTACTCCCTTCTACCCCTGCAAGAGTCAAAGCTCCTGAGAGGTGGCATAAAAGCCACCCATAGTCAGAGCAGTTCCAGGAGGAGGCTGGGCTTCAGACAAGGGATCATACCTACTCTTTTGCTACTGACATGAAGAAGATAAGCACAAGCTGAGCCCCTGAAACCAGTGCTTCTCAAACTTACATGTGTATTTGAACCACCTGGGGATTTTGGTAAAGTGCAGATTCTGTTTTAGTAGGTCTGGGGTGGGGCGGGGGGTGGCTAAGATTCCACCTCTAACAAGCTCCCAGGTAATGCTATTGCTGTTGGTCTACAGACCACACTTTGAGTCGCAAAGGACAAGAGGCAGCTGTGGAGACTACCCACGATGGAGGGTGCACATCCAGTTTCAGGGAAATGTGTGCACAAAGTTACAGAATCCATTAAAGTGGACATAGCCAGGGCGCCTGGGTGGCTTAGTCGGTTAAGCGTCCGACTTTCGCTTAGGTCATGATCTCTCGGTTCGTGGGTTCGAGCCCCGCGTCGGGCTCTGTGCTGACTGCCAGCTCAGAG
>NW_024080776.1:1757687-1825721 GCF_003009895.1 Hyaena hyaena
GAATTTCAATGTCAAGAGATCAAGTGTACCAGAAATGTCCCATTTTCTTGTATTCTTTGAATCAAAGTAAATCAGGCTCTAAGTACCCATTCTGTCATGGTTATAGAAAGTCTAATTTTTGGCATTATCAGGTTCCCTCCCCTGCCCTGGAGTCACACAAAGATCTGGGGGCTTCTGGATACCCAGGAAATAGTCAAGGGGCATCTTCAATTTACCATGATATCAGCTACCATCATCATCATGTTGGTACACATAGCACATAGAAGTCTGGGTACCCAACGTTCTGAACCTTACCAAGGCACATTGCCCAAGGGTATAAAAGCTTCTAAGATGCTAAGAGAAGGAACAATTCAAGATACCACTATTGGCCAAGTTTCCTTTAATGAAGGTATCATAACCTATCTTCTCTACTCCATCTCATTAAGAGATACTCTTCTAATAAAATGTTACTTCTTATATTTAATAATTATTACTTATGCTTACAGAAAACTAAATTTAAATTTGTATACATGTTTTGTTGCTGAGATATTTGATACAGTGATCAATAAAACATCATCAAACATAAAAATACATTACATCAGGATAAAATTGTGTGAGGGAAGTGGAATGGAAATATTATTTTAAGGAATAAAAGAAATGATGTAAAATATCTGACAGTTAAAGAGTTTGTCTTGTACTTTTAAAATGGATAATGGTGGCTGTCATGTCATAATGATATTCTATTCTAGTAGGTACCATATAAGAGTTTTATTTTTAGGGGCGCCTGGGTGGCTTAGTCGGTTAAGCGTCCGACTTTCGCTTGGTTCATGATCTCATGGTTCGTGGGTTCGAGCCCCGCGTCGGGCTCTGTGCTGACTGCCAGCTCAGAGCCTGGAGCCTGTTTCAGTCTGTGACTCCCTCTCTCTCTGACCCTCCCCTGCTCATTCTGTCTCTCTCTCTCTCTCTCTCTCCTAGAAATAAATAAAAACATTAAAAAAATAAAAAAAAATTAAAAAAAAAAAATAAAGTGGACATAGCCACCATTTTGTTACGGTTGTGAGGCAGTTGTTTCTCGATGGATTTACACCTTCCAGTAGCCTGGCATGGTTGTTAAGCGCTTGGGTTCTGAAACTTGACCTCCTGAGCTTTACCTCTTAGTAGGTCTGTGATCTTGGGTAAATCTTTTAACTTCCCTGCGTCTCAGTTTCCTCATCTCTAGAATGGAAATAAGACTATTGTGAGGATGGGCTGAGTCAATAGATATAAAGTCCTTAGCATGTATCGGCATAGTAAGTGCTCAGTAAATGTTGCTACCCTTGTTGATAATCCGCCCTTCTATAACAGCTGATGTAGACACACACAGGCGTAGTCTCCTGGTACACAGTCAAAAATGTAACCCCCATCTCCCTCCCACCAAAAGGCCTATATCTTCTTTTTCAAATTCCTTCTACCCTCCTGCCCACTCCCACTCCCCCTCCCCTGGCCCTTGGCCCCAGTGTGGTCTGGATGGGCCCCACAGGGGCAGGGACAGGGACAGGACGTGGGGCTGTATCTGACAGGAACCTGAGGGGCTGGCCCGGGAGGGGATTGGGGCCCGGCTTCCTGAGAGGAGGATGGGCTAAGGCAGGCACACAGTGCCGGAGAAGATGCCCTCCTGGGCCCTCCTGGTGGTTACCTCCTGCCTCCTCCTGGCCCCCCAAAACCTGGCACAAGTCAGCAGCCAAGGTGAGGTGTATGGAGGGTGGAGATCACCTATACCCAGGAAGAGGGAGCCCTGGGAGGGGCGCAAGGTAGGAGGCTCCCACTAGTCCCCTACTCTTGCCCATAAACATGCCTGGGAGGACTCAGAGCCCAACTCAGCAGCTGTTCCTCAGGTACCTCCTTGCTGGCCTCGGATTCAGAGCCCCTGAAATGTTTCTCTCGAACCTTTGAGGACCTCACTTGCTTCTGGGATGAGGAAGAAGCAGCGCCCAATGGAACATACCAGCTGCTGTATGCTTATCCAGGGTATGTGCTGGGCTATGCCACACTCCCCTGTATCTGTCCTGTACTTACTCAGCCGAGCCCCCCCCCCACCCCCCCCAAAAGCTTCCCTGCCTTTGGCCCTGTCAGGGGACTATTCTAATTACATGCCCTCAGTAGCTACTTAATGAACATATGTGCTTTGGATATCACCAGTTCCGGCCCCTGCATAACCCCCAACCCCACTTATCCCAGGCACTGAGGAGAAAAATGGCAGTGATGGAAATAGAAGTTGGGCTTAGGCCAGACTTGGGTCCTCAGAGCCTGTGGTGGTGGCCGTGTAGGTAGAAGAGACTCCTCCTGCTCCCACAGGGAGAAGCCCCGCGCCTGCCCCCTTAGTTTCGAGAAGATGCTGCCCTTTGGAACCCGATATGTGTGCCAGTTTCCAGCCCAGGATGAAGTTCGCCTGTTCTTTCCACTGCACCTGTGGGTGAAGAACATGTTTCTGAACCAGACTCTGACCCAGCGGGTGCTCTTTGTGGACAGTGTGGGTAAGGGCCATCCTCCTGTCACCCTGGCCCCTCGATTTGCTGCCTTCATCCAGCTCCTTGGATCAGACTGGTCTGTGCTCTCTTGGGGCCACATGGATGCCCTTCATTACCAGATGCTAGAGGTACCTCAAGACCCCCTTATCATTCTTCCCAGACTTGGCCTCCAAAACTTCATCCATCCAAGACTTTATTTCACACCAGAGACAACCTGTGCCCCACCCCACCCCCATCACTAACCTATGCATCTACTCATTCAACAGTTACAGACTACCTTCTATGTGCCAGGCACTGTGCTAGGTGACAAAGATACAGAAATGAAGAGATCCCTGCTCTTGAGGAGCACTGAGTCTAACAAACCTGAAAAGAGGCCACTGTTCTAATGAGGAAGGGAGAACAGGATAAGGAGTCTCCTTGCCCTGGCTTCCAAGAGAGCAATGGTCTGGGATCTCCTAGAACCCCGGGGCTGCCTGCAATCCAGCTTCCAGCTCCTCTCTCTACAGTCCGTGGGTTGAACCATAGACTGTGGCACTCAGAGGGCTCTAATGTCTCCTGTCTTGTCCTGTCAGGCCTGCCAGCTCCCCCAAATATCATTAAGGCTGTGGGCGGGAGCCAACCAGGGGAACTTCAGATCAGCTGGGAGACCCCAGCTCCTGAAATCAGTGATTTCCTGAGGCACGAACTCCGCTATGGCCCCAAGGACCCCAGGAATTCCACTGCTCTCACAGTCGTGCAGCTGCTGCCCACAGAAACCTGCTGTCCGGCCCTGCAGAGACTAAACCCAGCCCAGGCTCTGCACCAGCCTCTGTGTGCTCAGCCCGCGATGCCCCAACAGGATGGACCGGAGCAGACCTCCCCAACTAGAGAAGTATCCTGGCCTTCTTCTGCCCTACCTCCTATCTCCTACCCCTAATTTTGCCCCACGAAAGGACAGGCTGTACTTTGGGGATTCCAGATTGGGTTGGTCCATGGGAAGTTAGTATGGGCATGGGAGCCATGTCTATTTAGGAATCTCCCACTTTGGGTCATTCACACCAACAAAATTGAGCATTTCAGGCCTTTGAGGTAATGGGGATTTCCCTAAAAAGCTCTGAACACCACCTGAAACCCACTGACCTGGCCCCTAGTCTGTGTGCGTATCTATCCGGTGAGGAACTGGGCATCTCTCCACAGGTATGCTGTGGGGCTTCAAATATAAGAGATGGAGGCTGTCTGGGTTGGGAGGCAGACCTAACTTCTGAGGCTGGGATTCTTCTCCCAAGGCTTCATCTCTGACAGTGATGAGTGGAAGCTGCCTCATCTCAGGGCTCCAGCCTGGTAAATCCTATGAGCTGCAGCTGCGCAGCCAACCCGACGGGGTCTCCCTCCAAGGCTCCTGGGGATCCTGGTCCGTCCCTGCAACTGTGGACCTGCCTGGAGATGCAGGTGAGTCAACAAAAGAATGGGAAGATAGGGAGGAGATAGAAAAGATCTCTAGAGAGACCTGGACTGGATATGGAAGCTCTGAGAACCATGGTCCTTCCTGATGACCTCAAACTTGCCACTGGACAGTTAACTGTGTTCAGGGAGAGAACAAAGAATGAAAGTAAATATTCCAGGTTATGTGTGAAGATGATCTGGATGTCCTATAGAGTGGGGATGTGTTGGCCCTGATGGGATTTCCTTCTGTTAACGTAGTGGAAATTGGACTACAGTGCTTTACCTTGAACCTGAAGAATGTTACCTGTCAGTGGCAGCAACAGGACCATGCCAGCTCCCAAGGCTTCTTCTACCACAGCAGGGCACGGTGCTGTCCCGGAAACAGGTAAGAGCTGAACTGCTGGTTGAGTCTGATGTCATGAGAGAGGGACAATCACACAGAAAGGGAGAGATTGTTCGAGGTCCTCTTCACTCCCCTTCCTTGTCCCAAAACCGAATGGTCTCCATGCACTAATCCTCGGGTAGGTATTTGACCTTCTCAATTTCTCTCCATCCCCATTGAAATGCCTTGGTGTCATCCAGATTTAATCATGTCACCCGGACCACTGCAACTGCCTATATTCTCATTCACCTGCAATTTATCCCCCATGCTGCTGACAGAGTGACCTTTGTTAAACTCAAACTTTGAATGGCCTCTACTCAAATAGGTACTGCAGCCCTCCATTATCTATCAAATCCAATCAAAACCACACCTTCAAGAATTACCACCAAGCACCTCACTGATCTATCGCTCTTTCCATATCCAATCTAAAACCATGTCTTATTGATTTTACCTATTAAATATCTCTAGAATCTGTCTACTTTACATCACTGCCAGTCTCCTAGCTCAGTTGGGCAACCAAGAAGACTTATTAACTGGGCACCTCTTGAATCCTCCAAATCATTCTCCACATAGGAGCTGGAGTGATTTTTTTTTTTTTTAAAGAGAGAGCTCGGACAATTGAGCGGGGGCGGGGGGGGGGGGGCGGGTTGCAGTGGGAGAGAGAGAATCTTAAACAGGCTCCTGAGCTGAAATCAAGAGTTGGTCAGACACTCAAGTGACTGAGCCATCCAGGTGCCCCTGGGGTGATCTTTTAAAGTGCAAAAATGAATATAACACTCTTGGCTTAAAAGTCTTCAATAGCTTCCCACTGATCTTGGGATAAAAAGAAAGAAAGAAACAAAAAGAACCCTATTGTGACCTTATAAATTACTGAAAGACTTAGCCCCTACCTATGCCTTCAGCTTCATCTTACACTCTTCTGTCTTTTCCTCTCTCTGACTCTTTGGTCCCCTTCTATCTGCCATATTCTCTCCTGCCTCTGGGTCTTTGCACATGCTGTCTACCCAGCCCTCCTGTCTTAACTTCTACTTATCCTTCAGTTCTCAACTCAAATGTCACCTCCTCAGGGAACCCTCCCCTGATCTTCCCCATTAGGTCCAACAGCACTATTATACATGCTTATTCTACCATATATCTCTCCTTCTTAAGTATTTTTCATAGTTATAATTTTACATTTATACTTTATGGGGTTATTTGACTGATAATATCACTCTCAGAACTCCAGTTGAGAACGGCTGATCTTGACTATACATGATGCCTAAGGCAAAGCCAATGTCTGCTTTTACTCACTAATGTATTCTCACTTACCACAGTGCTTGCTTGGGATTCTCTCTCTCTGCCCCTCCCCGGCTCATGCTGTGTGCGTGTCTCTTTCTCAAAAATAAATAATCATTAAAACAACTTTCTAAAATATGTCTTGGAGCCCATTACAAAAAGATGCAACTCATTCTTTTAAATAAGTGCACAGCTTTCCAAAGTCTAGCTGTGCCATGAATGGATTAAAGGGAAGCAAAACTGAAGTCATCATTTCTTCTACCAAAACCTGCTCCACCTTCAATTGTCCTCCATCCTACATCAACTTGGTTTTTCAGACCTGAAACATGGAACTCACCCTGGACTTCTGCCATTTCCCCACCCTCCAGATCCAATCAGAAATGGTCTTATCATTTCTGCCTCTTCAATATCCTCTGAATCCATCTATTTTTGTCCACCCCCATTGCCACAACCCTATTCCAGGTCCTCATCACCTCATACATGGAATTTTTATGGAAGCCATAAAAGTGTCCTAATGGATTTCCTTGCTTCTAGTCTGTCCTCGTGAATAGTTTCCTACAACCTGCAGTTACAGTGATCTTCCCAAAGTGCAATGCTAATTATGACAATTTTTGATTTAAAAGTCTTAAATGTCTCCATAATCATTATAAGATTAAGTTCAAGCTCCTTAGAAAGGTCATAAGGCCCTCCATGACCTTAGTCTGCCCTCTCCTATTTACCACTCACCACCAGGCCCTCTAAGCTCAGAGTATTTTGCACACTTCGAATTTCCCCCAAAGCACTATATCTCTTATTTGTGCACAAGTATGTGACTGGTATGCCTCTTTGTCCCCTCTGCCTATCCTATTTATAGTCCAAGATGCAGTCTAAGCACTGCCTTGCTCAGGAAGTATTCTCTGACGGTCCCAGTCTTGGTTAGATTATCCTCTTTGATACCCCCCCAAACGAGCCAGGGTACACCACAGAAAAATATCATCTGTTTTTCTGCCTCTTCCACTGGAGTGAAAGCTCCTTGATTATTCCTCTATGTATTCATAGTACCTAGCACAGCGCCTGGCACATGGTATCAATTATTCGTTGAATAAAGAAGTAAACATACGAATATATTAATAGGGGCGCCTGGGTGGCTCAGTCAGTTAAATGTCCAACTTCGGCTCAGGTCATGATCTCATGATTCATGCTCTGAGCCCCACAACAGGCTCTGTGCTGAGAGCTCAGAGCCTGGAGCCTGCTTCAGATTCTGTGTCTCCCCCTCTCTCTCTTTCTGCCCATCCCCCACTCATGCTGTCTTCCAAGAATGAATAAACGTTTAAAAAAATTTTAACATATAAATATATTAATAAATAATTGTAGTAATAGCTAGCAATTTAGGCATTACAATCAGGAAGAGACGTGCTTCACTTGTGCAATAAACAATTATTGAGAGTGACTATGTGGCAGGTATTGGAATAGAGTGACAAATGAAACAGCAAAGTTTCCACATTATTGGGGCTGACATTTTAGTCAGGGGGAAAGGAAGGGGTGACAAAGAAGTAAAGAAATCAAGAAACAAGGTTATATGATAGAGACTAAGTGGGAGGGATGGGGGGTGGATGCTAATCTAGACTCTGTGGTCTAGAGAAGCCTCGCCAAGGAGGTGACAGGTGAGCTGAGACCTAAGTGGCAAAAAAGAATGAGTCACATGAAGATCTAGAGTCAGAGCAACCCAGGGCAAGGTGAAGTGCAAAGGCAGTACATGTGGCATATTTATAGCACAGAAAGAAGGCCCATGTGGATGAAGGGTGGCAAACAGGTGTAAGAATTACAGGAGAGTAGCCAGGTAGAGAAGAATTAAATCACATAGAGTCCTGTGGGCCCTGGTATGGAGTCTGGATTTCATTCAAGGTGGGACAGAGAGCCATGAAGGATTTTAAGCAGAAGAGTGATGTGATGTGATTTTAATTTTAAAAACATATGTTTCTCTGTGATATTATAAAGAAGCACACATAGAAGCAGAGTCACCAGTTAGAAGTTTGCCTTAATCCAGGCAAGAGAGAGGTAGTTCATCGCATGTGGAAGTGTTAAAGATTTCAATAAATGGACAGATTTGTGATATATTCTGGTCATTATCAGATCAACATTTGGGAAGCAAATTCTGGTAACTATGTGGAAAACAAACTGAAAGGAGTGGAAAATTAAGGCAGAAAAGCCAGCTGGGAGGCTGTTGTAATCATCTAATGGTCAAATAATATATACAGGTGACTAGCAGGGCTGCTGTAGAACAGATTAAAAACATAAGTATGTTTCCACCAGAAAGAAGGCTCTTTGAAACAGTCCAGTGAAGTAGGTATTATTAACCCATTTTATCAATGAGGAAATGGAAGCAGAGGTCAATCAAATAATTTTCCAGAGTTGTATACCAGTAAGCAAGGCAGGAACTCTATAGCTCAGGCTATTTTCATGTATCATCTAGCTCTTTCCCTAAGAGGAAGAGGATGGACACCAAAGTAAACTTCAGAAAACAAAACACCATGGCAGGAAGACAGAGAGAAAGGCCTGGAAGCCGAGGGAGGAGTTAGATTACGGTCCCTACAGGCCGTATCACCTGTGGGATGAGAACAATCAGGATTAGTCTCTGGGGCAGGCCTGATTCAATGACTCTGTGGGGATGATCCTTAGGGACCCCATCTGGGAGAAGTGTGAAGAGGAGAAAGCTCCGGGATTAAAACCCTCCCAGTTCTCTCGCTGCCATTTCAAGTCACGAAACGACAGTGTTATTCACATCCTTGTGGAGGTGACCACAGCCCAGGGTGCCGTTCACAGCTACCTGGGCTCCCCTTTCTGGATCCGCCAGGCTGGTAAGAACTTTTTCCCTTCCCCTCCCATGTATCCCCTGCCCCTACGACTCCTGACCCCTTGCCCAGGATGACTTCTGGTTACTTCTGACCGGTGGCCCTGGTGGCATGAGATCTCATGCACAGAAGGGCTTAGCCAGTCCCTGCCGGCATCCCTGTAGTGCTCATCCCCACTCCAAACTTGTACTGGAGGGAGGTCTCCAGCGGGCAGCTGGAATTGCAGTGGAAACACCCATCATCCTGGGGTGCCCAAGAGACCTGCTATCAGCTCCGGTACACAGGAGAAGGCCATCAAGACTGGAAGGTACGATCGAGGGAAAAATGCCCACAGACCTCACTACACATGGTATTCCTGAGTTCCATCGGGTCTGTTATCAGGACTGAAGGTGTCTATGTATCTGTGTCTGGGTTTGTAGATCTGTGTTTATCTGATGCAACTGGTATCTTAGTCTCTCTTTGACATTTGATACTGTTGACCACGACCATTTAAATTTTTCTCTTCCCTTTGCCTTTGGGATATCAGTTCTCCTGATTCTCAAACTATTTCTCTGGCTGAACCATCTCATTCTTTCCTACTTTCATTCTCATTAACCACATGTATATACAACTTCTCACCAGATAGCTCTACATAAAAGACCCTTGGGGCATTTCAGAGCCAGTATACCCAAAACTAAACTGACCTTCCTCCCCAAGCTTATTTTGCCTTTTTATTGAGGTGTAAGTTACATTCATTAAAGTACACAGATCTTACATATACAATTGATTAACTTGTACATGTGAACGCCTATGTAACCATTACCCAGATCAAGATAATAGGTTATTTCCAGCATCCCAGAAGCATCTCAGGCCCCTTACAGTCACACACACCCAAGGTAACTACCATTTTGACACCACTACTATTTTGACAAGTTTTGACTGTTTTTTGAACAAAATGGAACCATACAGTGTTTCGTTCTCAAACTTACTTCTTTGTTCTCTATCTGACAACGGTACTACCACTTACCCAGTTATCCAAGCCTGGAATCAGCCTGGACTCTTCTTCCTTTTCCCTTGTCCCCTTCCCTCCATTTATCAACAAGTAAGTTGAGTTTATTGTACCGACAGTCCTCACATCGCCACTCCCACTGCCTTCCCCTCATCTTTGACAAACCCAGCTTGGCCCTCCATGCTCTTAGCACACGGAACTAGGCTGTAATCCCCAACCAAGCAACCCAGGCAGCATGGCATGCTTCTTCACGTTCCCATCGTGCCCTACTCATAGCATCATTATAGCACTGATTGCATGCCTTCCTCATTAGACTTGTGAGAAACCATGTTTCATTTATCCTTTTCCCCAAGTGCCCAACCCAGTGCTTGTTGTATCGCCAGCAGTTCCTAAGTGTTGGCCACCTGATTGCTAGTCTCCCTGCCCGTCCACACGACGCTTGTTTCCTCTGCTTGGAATCTGTCCTTGTACCACCAGCACCTAGCATCCGCTACTGGATGCATGTTACTTGTGAACAGTCCATGTGGCCCTGAGTATCTGAATGTGCCCGGGGTTTCCATCGCCCGACCTGCACCCTGGTGAGCACCTCTGGCGGGACGTCCGCGTGTCCTGGTCAGTGTGTGTATGTTTTCGTGTCAGGATGAGTAGTTGGTTCTCCGTGCAGATGAGGTCTGTGTGCTAGCCTGTGTGCCGGGGTGCGGTTCTCGAAGGCCAGGCGTGCGTCGTGCGTCGTGCCTCGGGAGGGCGAGACCGCTGTCAGAGAGGGGCTCTCCACCCGGATGCATGTTTTCTGCCAGGGAGGTTAGTTGAGGGGAAGAGGGGTAGGGGCGGATCCCCGAAGATTCAAAGCTGTAGGATTCTGGCCAAAAGGATGCCAGGCTCTCGAGGCTGCGACGCCGGCGCACCGCCCCCCGGAGCCTGCCCACCGGCTTGTCCCCCTCTGCGCAGGTGCTGGAGCCGCCTCTCGGCGCCCAGGGAGAGACCTTGGAGCTGCGCCCGCGCTCCCGCTACCGCTTACAGATGCGCGCCAGGCTCCACGGCCCCACCTACCAAGGGCCCTGGAGCGCCTGGTCAGACCCAGTGCGGGTAGAAACCGCCTCCGAGACTGGTGAGGGCCCGGCCTGGGCAAGCGCTCTGCGTCTGCGCGAGTTGGGGGCTTCGGGGTGGGCCCGCGCAGCGCGGGGCGGGTCTGAGGGGCGGGCCCAGGGCGGGGCCTGGCGGGGCCTGGCTGGCCCTGGGTTCCATCCAGCGGCGGCAGAGGTCTGACTGGTTTCGTCCCTTAGCCTGGATCTCCTTGGTGACCGCTCTGCTCGTGGTGCTGGGCCTCAGCACCCTCCTGGGCCTGCTGCTGCTGAGGTGGCAGTTTCCTGCGCACTACAGGTACCGCCCCGGTCACGCAGGAGACGGGACCGTGGTCCGGGTGGGGCCAGAGGCCTCTAAACAAGCATCCCAGGGTTTCTCAATGCCACCAGCCCTCCCGAGGACCGCAGGGCCACACCTGTGGCTTCAGCCACTTCCTGCACGTCTCCCCTGGGAGTCACACCGCCTGCTCACACTCTGACATGCCCGCTATCCTGGACACCTCAAACAACCCCACCTCCTGGCTCCTCATCTCAGTAACAAGGCTACTGTCCACCCATCACCCAGACCAGAACACTGGACGCCTCCCTCCCCTCTATCCAGTCTGGCCTGGTCTGGTCATTCCACCTCCTAAGCCTCACTCAAACAGTGGCCCCCCTTTTCTAGCCCTACTGTAGACACCAACTAGCTCACTGAAACAGAGCCTCTTTCCCCTCCAATCTAGCCTCACATAGCCACCCAAAGAGTCTGCCATTCCCCTCCTTAAGTCTCATGACTCGTGCACCAGGATAGAGTCCAGACTCTGGAATGACAAGCAAGGCTCTGTAAAATCTGGCCCTGGCCAGAATTTGCAACCCCCACCCCCTCCCTGTGCATTCAGCCTTGCCAAACTGTTGGGGATTCCCTCCACCAATCAAGTGGTTTTACTTCTTGGTACCTTTGCATATGATATCCCCTCTGCCAGGAATATCCTCCCTGGATGACTAATCCCCTTTTTATCTTTAAATAACTTTCTCCACCAACTCCTAGAAAACTTTCCTAACCCTCCCCTCTTGGCTACTCTCTTTGTGCCTCAGTACAGACTTCTTTCACAGTACCAGTAGCATTTTACAGTATTTCTTTCTTTATATGTCTTCCCTCTACCTTACATGGTCATCTTTAAATCCTCAGCACAGTGCCTGCCAAATAGCACATCCTTAAATAAATGTTATTAATGACTTGTTTATGTGGAAAGACTAAAGCTGAAAAGAAATGTCATTGGAAGTTATAAACATGAGGATAGAAAAAAAAAAAACAAACAAAAACATGAGGATAGCATCCGTACACCTCAGTCCTTTCATTGGTAACATCTCTTGGTTCTTGAAGACCTAGCTCAGAAGGCAAGTCCTCCAAGCAGCCTCTTTTGGTGACCCTAGGCTAGGTGAGATGTCCCTCCTCTGTGCTCCCATCTCTCCTTGAACATGTCTTTCTTTGAATTTTTAATCCACTCATATGTATGAGCAGACCAGATTATAGCCTCTCTGCAGGTGGTCAGATCCAACAAAAAAGTTGGGGGGAGGTGCTGCTGCTGACCCAGGCATACTCAGTTCCTTGTCACCAGTTTGCCAGATAAATCAGTCCTCCCCTGGAGAGATACAAGTGAGGTCGCAAAAGAAGCCTGAAATCTTGTTCAGCTGAAGTCTTTCCATGCAGAAATATGAGCCTAAAGAATTGGAGGTTCCCCCAACATACCTTAATCTGTAGTCTTCCCAGAGAGACCACCTTCCCCAGTAACTCAGTAATAAACCCCTCTGGTTCTCTTCATTCGCCCATTCAACTAATTTCTTGTGTGCCTACTATGGGCCAGACAGTTTTCTATACCCTGGACATACAGGACTGAGCAAATAGACACACTCTTTGTGCTCATGGAGTTTATATTTTAGTGGAATAAGACAGACCTCCCCCCAAATGGATAATAATATAATGCATATGCCATTAAGTGCTATAAAGAAAAATAAAGCAGAAATAGGGGCGGGGACGGGAGGTGGTAGTATTTTAGACATGGCAGTCAGAGAAGGCCTCTCTGCCAGGATGACATTTGAGCAGAGACCCAAATGAAACGAGGGAACAAATCAAGAGGCAGAGAGAATGGTAAGTACAAAGACCCTGAAGCAGGGATGTTTGAGGAAACTCAAACCCTTTTTTTGAACCTCCCCACTACTGACTTCCCTTCCCTCCTTTTCATCTATGCTCCTCTACCTTCCTTTATTGCCTTGACTGTATTCTTACCTCTCCAAGCCTTATTCCCTGATCTCAGCCTCACCCCCACCACAGTCGTCTCCTCCTCCCTCCTAATTCACTCCTGTAATTCAGTCTCCTTCTCTTCCTTCTCCCCAAGGAGCCTGAAGCATGCCCTGTGGCCCTCACTTCCAGATCTGCATCGGGTCCTAGGCCAGTACCTTAGGGATACTGCAGCACTGAGTCCAGTGAGTGCCTTCCCCCCACCGCCCCCCCGCCAAGCCCTGCCTGGAGCTGGACCCTTGCCCCATTGTACACTCTTCCAAGGCCCTTGCCCACCAGCATACCATCCCTAAGCTCTGCCCACAGCCTACGCCTCCTTCCTGCGCAATCCAGGTCCTCCCCCCACGGGTCCTGCTCTGATCCGGACTCCTTCCCCCCCATCTCTCCCAGCCCAAGGCTGCAGCCTCAGATGCCTATGAGGAAGTGGAACCCAGCCCCCTTGAAATTCTACCCAAGTCCTCAGAGAAGACTCCTGTGGCCCTATGTTCCTCCCAGGCCCAGATGGACTACCGAAGATTGCCCCCTTCTTGCCTGGGGACCATGCCTCTGTCCGTGTGCCCACCCATGGCTGAGATGGGGTCTTATTGTACCACTCACATTGCCAACCATTCCTATTTACCTCTAAGCTGCTGGCAGGCCCCTCTCTCCCAGTACCCTGGACAGATCCAAACCCACCAGACCTCTTTTCCCATCCTCCCTACCCACCCCAGCCTCACCATACAAACCTCTCAGATCTCACGTCCATCCCCCCCTGTCGGTCCTCACAGCTGGGCTCCACGACACTGACCACTGATGATGACCGTTTGGTACTGCTGCTGACATAAAGCCAGGACCCTTGCTCCTCACACCAGGCTCATTTGACTAAGCTGCTCTAACTTTCACCTACTTTCTCTCTCCTCCCTAATGCTTGACTCCTTGAAAAGACATCACATCCCCACTTCCCATTTGCTCTTCAGACTACTTTAGTTAGTTCCCTTACTTTGCGAAGGAAACTACCCAGGCAGAGTTCACTTCAAATCATGAAATTGTAAGATCCAATAGGATCTTATCAATCCTCAATTTATTTGATCTCTCTGTGGCATCTGTCATGGTGGCCACTCAACTCCCCTTTAAAATCTCTCCTACCTTGGCTTCCACAATATTGCCATCTCTCCTGGCTCTGAATATAGGAGTAGTTAAAAGCATAAACTCTGGAGTCACAGCTGGGTTCAATTCCTCTTACCTGCTTGCTAGCTGTGTGACCTTGGGCATGTAACTTAAAGTCTGTAAGCCTTGATTTATCTCGTTTATTAAAATAGGAATGGCGACAGAACCTCACCGACTTGTGAAGAGAATTAAGTGAGATCATCTAAATAGAGCACAGTGCCTAGGACATAGTGTTGAATATACCTGACCTATTGTAATTATTCCTTCTTATTCTCTTATCCTGGCATGTCTTCCACCCCTTAATTATTGTAGTTCCTCAAGAATCCGTTGACTTTCCTATAAGCTCATCATTCATTCCAAAGTTCTTATCTCTAGCCCTGACTTCTGCTATAGTACCTGTGATGCTTTATGCAAGTAAGTGTTTACATGTTTGTCTCCCACTATGAGATTGTGAGCTCCTTGAGGGCAAGGGATGTGATTTATTTGTCTTTCCCCCCCAGCACCTAGAGCAGTGCTTGGTGCATGGTAGTAGGCCTTCAATAAAGGTTTTCTAAATGAAGGACATCTTTCTGGACAATGCCACCTTAACCTCATGCCAAGCTCCCTCATTCTCTAAGCCATTCATTTTCAGCAGTAAATGTGCTTAGGCCATTCTGTTTATAGATTCCCCTGACTCATTCAAATTCACAAATAAATGGTATTCTTTGCTGGCTCCAATCATACCCACTGTATTAGTCAAGGTCCTGGCAGAAAGACATGGCACACTCAAACTGGGCATCTTGATGAGAGTTTAATAACGGCCATATTTATAAAGATAAGGCAGGATTTAATGGAAAACCATCAAGGACTAGGGCAGTGCCCAAGTGCTAGCATTAGCTGGGAGCTGGTACCACCCCTAGGTATCAAGGGGTATGGGGGGGAGGGGAGTGTAGTTACTAGATCACAAGAGAATAGCTCTAAGAGAGGGCTTACTGACAGGAGTGGTGACCTTTGGTAGAAAGATACAACCAAGCTGTGGGGACACGGCAGGGAGGGAGCGGGGAATAAATAGCTCATGCTCACTCTCCCCCCACCCTTTGTTCTCCTCCGTATTAGTTTGCTAGCACTGGTGTAACAAAGTACCACAAAGTTGGTGGCGTAAACAACAGAAATGTATTGTGTCACAGTTCTGGAGGCTTAGAAGTTCAGGGTGTCATCAGAGTTAATTCCTTCCAAGAGCTGTGGGGAACAATCTGTTCCAGGCCTGTCCTCTAGCTTCTAGTGGTTTCCTGGCAATCCTGGTGTTCCTTGGCTTGTAGAAGCATCACCCCCATCTCTGCCTTTCTCTTCATATGGCATTTTCCTTGTGTGTTTCTGTGTCTAAGCTTCCCCATTTTATAAGGACACCAGTTTCACTGGATTAGGGCCCACTGAAATGACTTCATCTTAACTAATTATATCTGCAATGAGCCTATTTCCAAATAAGGTTCCACTCTGGAGTATTGGGGCTTAGGAATTCAACATGTGAAGGGGGGGGCAGGGACACAATTTAATCCATAGTATCCTCCCATTTGAGGAACTCAAACAGAAACCAAAGCCCAAGGTAATCCATTGATGTAGGCCATATAAATCAGCTTCACAGGGCACAAGGCATGGTAGAAAAGGCCAAAGAGTGGGTCTGAATGAGACAAATGGATGACATCCAGTATACCTGTTTTCCATAATTCCTTCCACTAGCCATGGTCAAGGCTCCAACTCTATTCTTAAAGACTTAAGACTAGGATTGAGAGTCAAACCACTAAACTGCTCACCTTTACACCACTGTCCTAACCACTTTGACTTCCTAGGGTCCACCTCCTCCATCTCTACTGAGCTGTTGCTACAGCCTTCCAACTAATATCTCTGCCTCCAGTATCTCTCCTTAAACCCAATCTGTATGTTACCTACAGATTGATCTTCCTATTCATCCCACTCCATGCCTCTAAATCTTTGGCTTCACTCTTCAGAACCTGATCTTTTCCTCTTCTAGTGTTTCCCCACATTAGGATTAAAAGCATTAACACAATGTCAAGCACATAGTAAATACTCAGCGTTTATTGAGTGATTTTTATTATCCCTACTGGGCTCTTCTATCCCCTAGATGTCACCAAATCGTATTCCTTCCGTGCCCTTTGCTTTCCTAGATTCAAGTCTTACAGGCGGGAGTTCCCTCATCTAATCAGCAACTTAGCCTTTAATTAGCCTTCTCTAAAGCCTTGTTCTCCTTCCCTCCAGCCTAAGACTAGTCCAGTATCCCAGCACTAGCAATAGCTGAGAGTGTTACCACCACTAGGTATCAAGGGGTGACAGGGGAGTATGGTTACTCGATTGCAAGAGAGTGGCCCTAAGAGAGGGTTACCTGACAGGAATGGTGACCTTTGGTAGACTGGAGAGCCTTCTTTCTTTCTTTCCTAGACTGGAAAGCTCCCTGTGTTATCTATCCCACTTCTTCCTGGGTAAGGTAACCCAGGCACCTTGTTCTATCAGCTGGCCCTTGCCTGGCCTCTTTTGCCTTCACCTTCAAACATGCATAGGCTTCTTGGTACTGGTTCCCTCGAGTTCCCATGCTCTGCCCCTTCCTCAATCCCAATCTTCTCACATAAGTATCCCATGTTTGCTGCCTCTACACTCTCCCCACCCCCACCCTTATTTCTGTGGCCCCTTCCTCAAGCATGCATTCTTCTCATCCAGTTCTCTTCCAAGTCACTGATGACTTATTTGTCAGTGGCCAAATCTGACCTTTTCTGTCACCATTCTTCTTGACCATTTTGCATATACTCAATTCCTCCCCCTTCAAGGCCCATGCCAGTATAATCTCCACTGGCTCTTTCATTCCTTTATTTTAAAATGTATGAATTCCCTGAGGTTGTCCCCTTCATTTACCCTGATTTTTCTCTATAGTTACCCTTACTCCAGAACTTGCTGGCTCTGTCCTACATTCAGATATGTTTTGTTTGGCCCTTCCCTACATAGAAATTCACTGATTCCACAATGCCTAGCAGATAAAGTCCAAACTCCTTAGCTTAACATTTGAGGCCCTGACCAGCCTGACTGTAGACAACCTTTTCTATGTTCTCTGGGCTTCAGGGACTCCCGGTTGCCAACCCCAAGTCGTAATTGGAAATTTAAAAAGTTGGAAAAAAAAAAAAAAGAATGCTTCAAAATAAAAAATAAAAACAGTATTAAGTTTGGGCTAAGAGCCCTAGATTTTTCTCTGTCATCATCAGAGTTGCTCTAATGATTGAAAACATGATTTTTCTAGCCTCCTCTCTGGAACAGTATACAATTTGGTTAGGAGTGCAGGGGCTAGCCAGATAGTTTGGCTCTACTATTTATTTTTGGCTATATGTCTTTGGGCACATTTCTAAACTTTTTCTGACCCAGTTTCTTTCTCTATCAAAAGGGGACAGAATATCTGCCCTATGGGATTAAGGATTAAACTCAATAATGTGTGTAAACTGTTTAAACACAGTCGTTAGTAGATGGCCAATAAATGGTACCCATTATTATCTTTATTATTGCTGCTCACCTCTAAGCATATTCACACAATTCATTCAAGCCATTATTAAAGCATTGGATTGAATGAATGGGAGTCAGACCTCACTTCCCACAAACTGTGTGGTCTCAGGCAAATCCCTTCCCTGGACCTTGGTTTTTCCATCTGTAAAATATGGGTATGTTGTCAGAATGGGGAGGATGCACCACACACATATTAGACTAGTGGATCTTCAAAATTTCTGACACCTCTAAAGCCCCATGGGTAGTAAAGCCACAATGTCTCTCAGTTCAATCTTATCTCCAGACAGGCAGGTCTGAATCCTGATCTTTTTTCTTAGCCTTAAGGAATTCACCCGTTTTTCAGCCTCATTTTCCCTGTTTGTAAAACAACAACAGAACAGTTTTTTAAAAACTAACACACGTGGGGCGTCTGGGTGGCTCAGTCGGTTGAGCGTCTGGCTCAGGTCAAGATCCCAGGGTCTAAGGACAGAGCCCCGCATCCGCCTCCCCTCAGAGAATCCTAAACAGGGATTAGGATTCTGCCCCTCCCCCCCCCAAAAAACCCCAAAACCAAACAAACCAAAACACACACACACACACACACACACCTTACGTCCTTCCTAGCAGTGCTCCTACAAGGCACCAAGCTAACTAGGTCTGGCCTTTCTGCTCCTGAGCTTCTCACCTCCTTCCCCCACCCCTGCCCACCTGCCTCCTTTCCCGTCTCAGAAGGGCTCGAGTGCTTTACGTCACCCCACCGTGTTCTTCACTTATGCATCATAAATACAATCCACATGCAGACTTTAACTGTGACGGGCCGGAGAGGGCAAGCTGAAGAATGAATGGAAGCGACTCCGGAATGCCGCGGCAGCTCAGGCCCCGCCCCTAGGCGCGCCCCGCCCCGCCCCTCTCTCTTTTCGGCACCAGTTCTCTGGAGACCCGCCTGAACTCTCTCACCCTTCAAATCACGCTCCATGACTGGATTCTCGTGAGATCTGTGACTTGCACCGGAAGACCCGCCTTCTGTGCCGTGAAAGACCAATGGGTGAAGGCGACGGTTGCGACGGTTGGGTTTTGAAGGAGCCAATGAGTGCTCAGAGCGGAGAGTTTAAGGAGCAGAGGCCAGCACCGCAGAGGCCGGTCTGGGATCGGAACCTAGTCGGAGCTGAAGGTAAGGGGCGGCTGGGTCGAGCTGGGGTGGGTCTGCAGCCCGGGCCGTGAGGCCCTGACGGGCTGGGGCCGGGTTGGTCCTGAGTGTGTAGCTGGCGGTCCCAGGCAGAGCACGGTGGCCTCTTCCTCAGGGCTCGGCCGGCACCCACTCCAAGGACCCCTCCCCCTGCGGACGCTCCCATGGCGCAGTTCGTGTTCGAGAGTGACCTGCACTCGTTGCTGCAGCTGGATGCACCCATCCCCAATGCACCCCCTGCGCGCTGGCAGCGCAAAGCTAAGGAAGCTGCGGGACCGGCCCCCTCACCCATGAGGGCCGCCAACCGATCCCACAGCGCGGGCAGGACCCCAAGCCGAACTCCCGGTCAGTGAGTGCGGCGGGACGCGGGGAGGAAGAGTGGAAGGCTGAGGGCGGCCTTCAGGCCTCCTCCCCCAGGAACCTGCTCAGACTCCGGCTTCCCTCCCCCCGCCCCAGGCAAATCTAGCTCCAAGGCACAGACCACTCCCAGCAAACCTGGTGGTGACCGCTATATCCCCCATCGCAGCGCTTCCCAGATGGAAGTGGCCAGTTTCCTCCTGAGCAAGGAGAACCAGCCTGAAAATAGCCAGACGCCCACCAAGAAGGTATGTAGCCCAGAGTGGCTTAACAGACCCGTCTGTGTACTTTGGATCATGCCGTCCTGCCTCACCACCACCCTTTGTGCCAGGAACATCAGAAAGCCTGGGCTTTGAACCTGAATGGCTTTGATGTGGAGGAAGCCAAGATCCTTCGCCTCAGTGGAAAACCACAAAATGCCCCAGAGGGTAAGACCTGAAGTCCTGCGTTCTTGGAGGGAGGGCCCATTCCCAGAGCTGAGGAGAGATGCCTGGCTGCTCTTCCCACCTAAGATTGAGGGGAGGGGAGGTGCTTATCTGGCCTTCCTGGCCAGGAGCAGGGGGAGGAGGGTCAAGAGCTACTCGGTTGCCACAGGTTACCAGAACAGACTGAAAGTGCTTTATAGCCAGAAGGCCACGCCTGGCTCCAGCCGGAAGACCTGCCGCTACATTCCTTCCCTGCCAGACCGAATCTTGGACGCCCCCGAAATCCGGAATGACTACTGTAAGTGTAGCTTTCTCTTTGCCCATTGGATGGAGGAAGAGGGCCTGGGTACCAGGCAGACAAGGAGGCTCATGCCCCTCCCTTCCCTGCTCTGGCAGACCTGAACCTCGTGGACTGGAGCTCTGCGAACGTACTGGCTGTGGCCTTGGACAACAGTGTGTACTTGTGGAGTGCTAGCTCTGGTGACATCTTGCAGCTGCTGCAAATGGAGCAGCCTGGGGACTATGTATCTTCTGTGGCCTGGATCAAAGAGGGCAATTACCTAGCCGTGGGCACCAGCAATGCCGAGGTGCAGGTGAGACGCCCTGCGCTGCACTTCTGTTGTGCCCAGACCCCGGGATGGAGGGCCCCCTCCAGCAGGAGGAAGATAATGGCAAGTTGCAATCTCTGATCCTAGCAGCCTTCTCTCTCCAGCTATGGGATGTGCAGCAGCAGAAGCGGCTTCGAAACATGACCAGTCATTCTGCCCGAGTGGGCTCCCTGTGCTGGAACAGCTATATCCTGTCCAGGTCAGTGGTTTTAGCTAGTCTGTTGTAAAATGAGTGTGCAGTTTTGGCCAGCTCTGCCCAGATGTACGCCTCCACAGGGAAGCAGCTCCGTCCTGCTGCCACACCACCCGCTTCCCTTCTTCCCTCCTGCAGTGGCTCACGCTCTGGCCATATCCACCACCATGATGTTCGGGTAGCAGATCACCATGTGGCCACACTGACTGGCCACAGCCAGGAGGTGTGTGGGCTGCGCTGGGCCCCAGATGGACGGCATTTGGCCAGTGGTGGCAACGATAACTTGGTCAACGTGTGGCCTAGTGCTCCTGGAGAGGGTGGCTGGGTTCCCCTGCAAACATTCACCCAGCATCAAGGCGCTGTCAAGGTGAGTGAGAATGGCGCTGGGTTGGGTCCTCTGCTTACCCCCACGCAGAATCTGGGGACTATTACACGGAGATGGGACAGCAGGATTAGACAGGATTACCCTGTGACCCGTGTTTAGCTCTGGTATCTGCTGACCCCCTTTATCCTACCTAGGCTGTAGCTTGGTGTCCCTGGCAGTCCAACGTCCTGGCAACTGGAGGGGGTACCAGCGACCGACACATTCGCATCTGGAACGTCTGCTCTGGGGCCTGTCTGAGTGCTGTGGATGCTCAGTCCCAGGTAGTCTTTCACCTGTTCCAGCCCCTCCCTCCCAGAACTGTTCTCGCTCTGTGTGGTCTTCCGTGGGCAACCGTGTCCCTTCCAGTGGCTTCACCAACTCTGTACTCTGATTTCCAAAATTCTGACTCCGCTCTCCTTCATGATCTGCAGACTATACTTCTGGCTGTGGCTTAACTCTAACATCATGTCCTATAGGTGGCACCACCCTAATATGCCCTAAATTAAATTTGTCACTTCTTGTCTCCCTGAAACGTGTTTCTCCTCCTCTCATTGTTTGAGAGGGATAGAACGTACTCAGAAATCTGCAGTGCTTCCTAGAGTCTTTTATTCTCTTCACCTAGTCACCAAGACACATCATTTTTACCTCCAAATATCATTCACTTGTGTCCCTCCCCTCAGCCTCACTCTTCTTCCCCCTGGAGGTCCCCTGCACTGGCCTCTCAGCATTCTTTTCTTATCTCACACAGTCTGTCCTCTGCACTGGGTCTGGGTGGTCTGTGTTCTAAAACCCTGCAATAGCTCCCTGTCCCCTACAACACCTAATCCATATCTGTTAGAATGATATTTGAAGCCCTTGCTGGTGGGTCTCCCACCCACTCCAGGTTCCTCTCCTTCCACCCTCCTCTCCCCCATGCAGCCTTCATTCTAGGCTTTGGCTCTAGAGCCGCAGTTCAGATTTTGGCTCTGTCACCTTCCAAAGTTGCATGTGATCTTAGGCAACTCGCTGAACTTCCTTCTACTTGATTATCTGTAAAATGGATAACAATTTTAACTCTCAAAAAACTTTTGTAAGAACTGTGGTGATTCAAGTCTGAGTCTGTGGCACCTGGCAAGGTGCCTAACGCTCGAATGGACTTAGTCCTGATTTGAGTAGCATTGGTTCTGTTGTGCCCACATGCCATCCTCTCCCCACAGGTGTGCTCCATCCTCTGGTCTCCCCACTACAAGGAGCTCATCTCAGGCCACGGCTTTGCCCAGAACCAGTTGGTTATTTGGAAGTACCCAACCATGGCCAAGGTGGCTGAGCTTAAAGGTGGGTGCTAAGTGACAGGAGCCAGACACAAAAGGCTGCATATTGTATAATTGCTGAACTGTCCAGAAGAGGCAAATGCAAAGAAATAAAAACAGACTGGTGGTTGCTAGGGGCTATGGAGAGAAGGTGATGAGGACTTCCTTTATGGAGTGATAAAAGTGTTCCGGAATTATTGTTGTGATGGTTGCACAGCATACTACAAGCCAATTAATTTTATAGTATGTGAATTATTAATTATCTCAGAGATGTTAAAAAAAAAAAAAAAGCTAGGTGGCCCTCAGTATTGGAGGCTGTAGGTATGGCTCCATTCCTATGCTCTGCTCTTACTTTCTCCCTCCTCATGTCCCAGGTCACACTGCCCGGGTCCTAAGTCTGACCATGAGCCCAGATGGGGCCACAGTGGCATCAGCAGCCGCAGATGAGACCCTGAGGCTATGGCGCTGCTTTGAGTTGGACCCTGCACGGCGGCGGGAGCGGGAGAAGGCCAGTGCAGCCAAAAGCAGCCTCATCCACCAAGGCATCCGCTGAGGACCATGAACTCATCACTTCAGTTTTTTGTTCGTTTGTTGTTGTTTTTTTTTTTTATTTTTCTAATAAAGTCATATCTCCCTCTCTTCTCCTCGCATGACCTCTGTCCCAGCAGCCTTCCCAGAGCCCCCCCCCCCCCCCCCCTGCTGTCATCAAAGAGCCAGAACCAGCCCTCCTGTTTGCAGATGTAGGGCTGGTCCCTCTTTCATTCACACACGTGCACACACAGCCTCAGTGGTTTCCTCTGTCACTTTTAATAAAGACATAAGCGAGTGAGCAGCCTCCACAGGCTGTATTCCCAGGCCCCCCCCCCCCCCCCCCCCCCCCCCCCCCCCCCCCCCCCCCCCCCCCGACCTTTGGCCAAGAAGCTTCTGCTTCAGTGTGGGGTAGAGAAGGAGGGATCTTGGGTCCACAGTGACAGATTATTGCTGACCTCTTCAGTGTGAGGAAAAAGGCCACAAGACCCCGGTTGAGGGCCAGTCCTGAGTGCTCCTCTCCCAAGTTTAAGGCAGGGAGGGGGAAATAAGTGTCCAGCCCTTTCAGCCCCCAGCTCCAGAGTGGCAGAGGGCAATGAGACCACATCCTCGGAGCTGGCCAGGAGAAGCGGGTGAGGAACGGAAGCTGTGGTCCCTGTGTACCAGCTGTGGAGAGGGGAGGACCTGTCCCCTGCTGAGTCCTGACCACATAAGCCTTGGTCACAGGTGTAGGTGGGGAGAACAATGTCAGATGCTGCCCAAGGCACAGTCCTGAGGCACTTAGGTGGGCGCCTTGCTTGGCCGTGTTTCTCAGTTGGCCTTGACCTTGGCGGTACCTGGAGCTCCATTTTGCTGAAGTACGCGGGGCAGCCGCTTGCCTTTGGTGTAGGAGTGATACCAGAAGTTGGAGAACAGCACGAAGAAGATGGTACCGTACATCCAGATGAGGTGGATGATGACTGGGTACTGGTAGTAGCAGCTAGGCATGAAGTAGTACTGGGAGATGTGCAGGGAGACCAGGACGAACTGGATCTGGAATGGAGGGAGGCAAGGGTCAGAGGGAACAGTGAGAGGTGGCAGAGAAAAGACTGGAGTGCGGAGGGATAGGCTCAAAGGTGAGGCGGGCTGGATAAAGGTAGGATTCAGCCCAGCAGGTTGGGATGGTTATGGGCCAGGCCCCTCACCAGCTGGATGGCTGTCATGTGCTTTTTCCACCACAGGTAAGGCTGAGCCACAGGGCCGAGGGCAGACAGCCCGTAGTACAGGTACATGACGACATGCACAGAGGAGTTGATCATGGCGTGGAAGGAGCCCATTCCTCCTGTGAGGAGACAATGAACAAGGGCAGGAGAGTCGAGCTGCTGGTCCTCAGTGTGTGGCCCTCTTCCCCCAGTGGCCTTCACCACTCACCTGGGGCAATTTTTACCCCCCACCACCAGCTCCAAGGGAGCACCGAGTGGTGGAAGACATGGAGGAAAGTCACCTGGCCATCTTTTTTCCGGAGAATAAAGATTACCTGAGAAGAGTGGAGAAAGGAAAGGGGTTTCAGAGCCAGGGCCTCTCCTTTCTCCCCACAGGTTCTCACCTCTCCCAGAACCACTCACCGTGTCCATCAGTTCGATGAACTTGGAGAAGAGGAAGAGCCAGGCCACTCGAACCATCTGCAAGAAGTCAGGCAGCCTTAGGACCCCCCATGCTACTCCAAAAACTTCCCTAAACTGGGCCGAGAGCCCAGATCACACCCAAACTCCTACCACCAGGTTGCTTATAACCTACCCACCTACCCTTCTCCTGTCCCTACTTACCCTCAGTGCCTCCGGGTTGTTGGAATAGTCCACAGGATCGCAGCGCCAGGTGTATGTGCTCAGCCAGCCAGACATCAAGAACTAGGAAGGGGTGTGGATTAGACCACCAGAGTTCCACCCTGCCCAATCCCTCTTGCTATCTAGCTGAAGAAATGGATCGGAGCCTCTCTGGAAAGGAGATGCCATGCTCTGGCGACAAGGCCTGCCCCTTATCCTACCAGCAAGAATTAAAACCTAGACGTCCCAGGGGCCCACCTCATAGACAATGTAGAGGGAGAGTGCCACCAGTGAGAAGTTGTAGACAATCATGAAGCCCCGGAGCTGGAAGGGCTTCCGATTGGCCATGATGCGAGGCCCAAGTGAGAGAACGAAGTACACGTAGGTCAGGAGGATGGAGGTCATTAGCAGGGGGGACCCCATCAGCGGGTAGTCCTGGATCCGAGGATCTGTGGAATAAGGGTCGAGGAGTCAGGAAGGGTCACAGGGTCTCAAAGGGAACCCGTACACCAGGTGTACAGACGTGGCGTCAGGTCACAAAGTTGCCAAGGGATTCGTAGGGACTCTCCATTAGGAGACAGCCTTAGAACCAGGGATCCCAGGACAAGAGAGGGGAAGGGTAGACAGCATCTTACCTGCATACTTCATCATCTCCTGGTACAAGTTCACAACCGCCTCCATCCTGGCTAAGGATTCTGGGGAAGTATGGAGGGTGGGCGTCAGGGCTGATCGTGCCCCCATCCCACCCACCCTTGACCCACAGACAGGAAGCAGACCAGATGAGACAACTCCCGACACCTCCCTGCATAAAGGACAGAAGACTGACAGGAAGGAATTGCTGGGGATGGGTCAGCAGGGGCACCGCTTCCCGCACATCCCGCCTGCCTGCTGGGAAGGGCTGTTCCGGCCTCGGCTCCACACCTCACTCGCCTCCCCTCTCTGTCTGCTCCTGCACAGAGATCCTTACCACCGGTCCTCTCCTCCCCGCTTCCTGCGCAGGGCATCTCTCCATGTCTGGTCTCTTTCTGGAGAGTCTTACCTCTCCTCTCCAGAAGGACCGCTTCTCCCTTCCCTGTCAGTGTCCCACCTCTCCAGTTCTGGGTCTTTCTTTTTCCCCAGGGATCCTCCCCTTCAACCGATCCCGTCCACTTTCGGGATGCTGGTCTCCCGGAACGCTGGTTCCCTCCGGCCCCTTCCCCCTCTCCTCTGCCCTCCTGGGATCTCACCTCCAGCGTCTCTCGCAGCTCCCCGCTCCCCTCCTCTCCTGCACCCCTTCCTGCCTTTCCACTCTGGAGCCTTGGAGACTCAGGAGTCTTTGAGACTCCTGCCCTAGCGGCTCCACCTGTCTGACGAGATCTGGCAGAGCCCCGCCCTCCGCCCGCCCCCGCTGCACTGCGCATGGGGTGGAGGGTGGGTCCAGGCCACAGGTCAGGGCCTGGAGGAGCAGGACCCACCAGGATTGAGAAAGCCAAGTAAAGCATGGGACTCACCACCACCTACCCACCCTGGACAGCCGCATGAGCTAAGCTAAAGCTCTAGCTCAGTTTCGAGCCAGAAACCTGGCGGGGCTTCAGCCCAGCGCTAACCTTGGCCCAAAGAGAACTGCTGAAAACCCATGCCCAGCATCCTCTCCTAAAGGAGCCATAAATTCTCAGTTGGTCCTGCTTCAGAATGGGTGCGATCACCCTTCTCTCCCTGGGAGGGGCAGGGAAGCCAGTGGCATGTGAGGAGGTGGGGGAGTGGGGGAGGTCTAAGGAATCTTCCCCTCCTTTAGGGAGGGTCCCAGTGAGCTAGGCCCTCTCCCCCTCACAGAACCTGAAGGAATGCCGGGGGAGGGCGCACTGGGACACAAAAGCCTCGGCCCGGACCCAAGAGAGCCTGGGATGCCGGGGCTGTCCCGGAGGGAGGAGGCATGCCCCAGGCGGCCAGGGCAGCAGATGCTCCGCCAGCTGCCTGCACGCCAGTCTGCCAGGTTCCCTCCATCCAGACACCAACCTGTGCAGGCACTAAGTGAAAAATACACCTTCTGACACGTCCACCGGGGCTGCACCTGTGCCCCTCCCATACTCACGGGGCACACCTCTCGCAGATGCTCCCCCAGCCTCCGCCACGATCCCCCCCCCGGCTGCCCCCACCACCGTCAGGCCCCAAGTCCTCCTGCACACACAGAGCAGCCTCTCGCATGCCTCTCCCCACCACCACCGAGAGGCTGGCCCGCTGCTAGAACACATGTGTACACACGGAGCCCACACACCTGCTGGCGACAACCACCCTCCTCTGACACGCCACCCAAATAAGCCTCCATGGACTTTGACATGCAGTTCCTGATACTCAGACCTGCTCCGAACTCCAGTCACACTGGTAACTCACTCAGAACACTCACACAGCCTCCTTCGATGGTCCTGCATCACCATGTGCAAATGGCCCACACGCAGGTTTACTCACACGTCCGTGAGTCACAGATACGTGTGGTCACAGGCATAAACTCGGACACTCCACTTAGAGGCGAATGAACACAAAACCACCCACACCACATGCAGACACACACCTGCCCTGGGTCATGCATGCAGATCTCTTTTCATGGATGACAATCGTCATTCATTCATTCACGGCCAGATTTGGTTGGGCCGCTGCCTCCTCTGTGGCAGGGCCTACCTGACAGGGGCCTGTTGCTCAGGCACACAGTTCCTCCCTGACCCATGTGAGTTTGCCAGCTGGTTATCTCTCCCGCTCCCTCTCAACCACCACTCAAGTTCACCCCCCACAAACACTCATGCGCCCTGGAGGCCAGGAGTGGCTTGAGGCTCTGGAGAGGACCTCTCCCCAAGCTGGAGAAACACTGGGTGTGTCCCCGTAGAGGAACTCAGTTGGGTGCTTCCTTCCTTTAAGATGGATGGAAGGGAAAAGGAGACAGGCAAAGGAAGGGGGAGGGGAGGAGAGAAGAGAAGAGCAGGGAGCCAAGGAGAGGGAGGGTGAGAGGCGGACAGGGACAGACCCAGAGGTGGTGGAAGGAATAGGTTTGAGCAAATGGGGGCCGGGATCGGAGGGAGGCTGCCAGCCAGGCCCGGCCCCAGAGAGCTGGGACCTCCCACCCACGGTCCCCGGGAACAGCCTCGCCCACAGTCTGGGCAGGGCAGGGCAGGGCAGGGCAGGGCCAACTAGGCAGGGTGCCCGGGCACGTGGGCAGTCCGCCCGTGGAAGGTCCAGACTCACCAGTGGGGGGCCAGGCGGGCAGGAGTGGAGGGTTTGGAGGGAGCAGGGCCAGAGAGATGTCCCCAGGGCCAGCCTGCCTGCCACTTCCTCATCTGCTGGGCCGACTTTCTGTCACCAGAGGGGGACGGGGCGGGCCGGGCGGGGGGCGCCTGCTGATTGGCCCCGACTGGGCTCGGCCCGAGGGGCGGGCGCAGGGGCGGGCCGCCAGACTCCGGGGCAGGAAGCACGCCCAGCCCAGACTCCCCACCCCTTCCCTCGGCATCTCGCTGCTCGCCTCCATCAGGTCGCCTTGGGCCGGCCCTGGCCCGCCAGAGGTGCACCTTGCTTCTTCTCGACACTCAGTCTCGTTGTGGGCCCTCTGGTGACTGTCCGCCCACGCGACCAACACATCTTCTGTTTGTGGCAGGCCCACCCAGCTTAAGACCCTGCGGGAAGTTCCAGGTCGAAGCAGCCCTTTCCCCCAGAGTTTTCCCTCCAGAGGGTGATGGGCGGGCTGGGCGGTCGGCAGCGTGTGTGCTATGGGCTGACCTGGGGTAGCAGGGAAGTCTCAGCCGGAGGGAGCAGCTGCGCAAAGAAGCCTTCCCTGCGAGCCCATAAACTTGGATGAACCCTAGCATTAGAACTGCTTGGAGGTGGGAGATTACAAACGGCCCCGAGGGCGCCCGAGGCGGGAAGAGTGAATCACTGGATAAACTGGCCTTGAAGGTAGTGAAAGGGGCTGGGGGTGGGGGGGAGGAAGTGAAGCCAGCTGTGGCTGAAATGCGGTAGGGCTTGAAGGCCGACCGGGGGGGGGGGGGGGGGGGGGGGGGGGGGGGGGGGGGGGGGGGGGGGGGGGGGCATTTTGGTTGTATTCTGGAAGTAGAGGAGAAACAGCAAAGACTTCTGAGGAGGCTGCAATGAGGCTGTAATATCAAATATTTATTGACCACCTACCATGTGTGAGATGGTGGTAAGTATTGGTGACACATCAGTGAACCAGGTAGATGCTGTCCCTGCATGGGGTTTGGGTTTGCCTCTAGCTGAGTCATTTCACTCTGGCACCAGGGTGATAAGGCTATTGAGACCGTTCAAGTGAGAAAGAACAGCCTGACCCAGGAAGGTTTGGAAACTGATGGGATAGGAGAGGCAAACCCTGGAGATGTCCCCAAGGCAGGTGCGCTCTCTCTCTCTCTCTCTATATGTACTTAGCTGTTCGGCGGGCTTCCTGCACTCTCCCCCCCCCAGATCCACACACTCACCACTTAACTGAACTGGGGTGAGGGCTAAGTTTTAGCAAAATGAAATCTGTATCTCTGGCAGCCCCTGGAGCAGTGCTTTGCATATAGTGACCCAATAACTGCTTGTCAGATTGGATGGTATAAATGTGGACAGGAAGGGAATTCAGAAGAGACAGTGGTTTGGCAGAAACAATATGGGCGTAAATGGTGGAATGTCTCGGCGGAAGTTTAGTCTTAGAGGTAAGAGATCAGAGCCAAAGTACAGCTATGATCCAGCCCATTAGTAGCTACCCTTGAAAGGAAATAGCAGAAGGACTCGAAAGGCTCAAATTTCCCAGTGTTGTTACTTTAAGGCCCCCCTGATCTGGCCGCCTCTCCCACTCTACCTGTGTCCTTCTCCTGGGCCACCTCCTGTGCTTTACCTTCCCCAAGGATGCCAGCATCTCTCACACACACCTCCACCACTCCAAGTCTGGCCCCTAGCTCAATACAAGGTATAAACAGGGGCGCCTGGGTGGCTCAGTTGGTTAAGCATCTGACTTTTGCTCAGGTCATGATCTCAAGGTTCGTGAGTTTGAGCACCACATTGGTCTCTGTGCTGAAAGCTCAGAGCTTGGAGCCTGCCTTGGGCTCTGTGTCTCCCTCTCTCTGTGCCCCTCCTCTCTCTCTGTCTCTCAGAAATAAACATTAAAAAATAAACAAAAAATTTAAAAAAAAACAACAACAAGGTATAAAGAACTCTCCCGAGGTAGTAAATCGCTCCATCCCTTGTTGAAAGCCTAATGTATGCCAGGTATATTTTAGAGGCTTTGGGGTCGCACCTGACTCCACAGTCCCAAGTTTAAACCTTCCAGGGAGTACACACGTAACCTTCTGCAAGTGGCTGAACCTCTGTGAAATGGGAGCCACAGTGCCTACCTCATGTGGCGAAGATTGAAGGAGCAAGGACACGTTAAGCACTTAGCATTGTTTCTGTTCTCAACGTTTCGGAGACAGGGTGGGAGGTAACTAGCACATCAAGAATACACCAGAATAGGGGCGCCTGGGTAGCTCAGTTGGTTAAGCGTCTGACTTCGGCTCAGGTCATGATCTCACGGTTCGTGGGTTTGAGCCCCACGTTGGGCTCTGTGCTGACAGCCAGCTTAGAGCCTGGAGCCTGTCTTCAGATTCTGTATCTTCCTCTCTCTCTGAATCTCCCTTGTTCATGCTGTCTCTCTCTCTCTCTCTCTCTCTCAGAAATAAATAAAACATTTAAAAAAATAATTTAAAAAAAAAGAATACACCAGAATAGGGGCACCTGGGTGGCTCAGTCGGTTAAGCATCCAACTCTTGATCCTGGCTCAGGTCATTATCTCACGGTTCATGAGTTCAAGCCCCGTGTCAGGCTTATGCTTATGCTTAGGCTTCTGTCTCTTTCTCCCTACCCCCTCACCTGCTTGTGCGTGCGCTCTCTCTCTCTCTCTCTCTCTCTCTCTCTCTCAAAATAAATGAGATTAAAACAAAAAAAGACGGAGCACCTGGGTGGCTTAGTCGGTGAAGCATCAGACTTTGGCTCAGGTCATGATCTCATGGTTCATGAGTGTGAGCCCCACATTGGGCTCTTTGCATGCAGCCCACTTTAGATCTTCTGTCCCCCCCCCACCCCTCTCTCTGGGGCTCCCCTGCTCACACTCCCTCAAAAATAAAATAATAAAACAAAAGCATTTAAAAAAAGAATACACCAATGTTGATAACCAATATATCAATCTTGTATGAAGATTCACAAGCATTTGTGTAACCAGTATTTCCTAAATGCTTACTATGTGCACACATTGTTCTGAGAGTACTACTGGAGGGGGTTTGGATTCAATGTGTATCTAGAGATGACGTAGAAACTAACCAAGCAGATTATGAGGGATGATGTAACAGTCCCAGAGGTGAAACGTAGCAGAGACCGGGAACTACAACTGCCATTTATTCACTTGTGGTGAATGTCCACGGCAAGCCCCCAGTCAGTGTGGATGGACTAAGTGATGTCGCACCAAGACTGCCGTGGCTCAGTCCCCATCCTGGTCCTGGGAGAAAGCATCTTCAAATAGCTGAGAGAGACCACCTAGCCCCAAGTCCTACCAAATGGCTTCTCCACGGCCCTGGGTTTCCTGCAAAATATTCGCGGTCTAGAGGAGAAGATAGATGTCTGCGTTACCAATTATAGTAGCATGTGGCGAGTGTTCCCACAGAGATAAACCCAGAGGGTTATGAAAGCACGAGGAGGGGCACCTTACCCCAGGGTGGGGGTGAGTTCCTAAAGGCTTCACAGAAATGACGCCGAAGCTGAGCCTTAAAGGACACTTTCGAAAGCAAGGAAATTCATTGCCGGCAGAGGGAAGCAAGTGTGTGAAGGCATAGAAGCAGGAGATATGGTGGGTTTGGGAGCTCCAGGTGGTTTGGTGTGGCTCAAGCTCAGAGGGCATAGAGGTAAGGGCAGGAGTTGGTTGATAAAGAGCCCTGTATGCCAGGGTAAGAAGTTTGGATTTTGTTGTGTGTGTGTTTTTCAGTGCTGGCTGCACACTAGCTATCATCTGGGGACGCCTGGGTGGCTCAGTTGGTGGAGTGGCCAACTCCGGCTCAGGTCACAATCTTACAGTTCGTGGGTTCGAGCCCTGCAACGGCTCTATGCTGACAGCTCAGAGCCTGGAGCCTGTTTCAGATTCTGTGTCTCCCTCTCTCTCTGACCCTCCCCCACTCCTGCTTTGTCTCTCTCTCAAAATTAAATAAACATTAAAAAAAATTAAAGTATCAGTGTCTGGCTCGCACCTTCTAATGGCTCTTTTTAATGGGAAGAGGCTTGAGCACATTTCCGTGCTGTGTGGAAAAAGATCCAGCATCCACATGGAGGGATTAGCCTTTGGCTAAGGGAACACCTCACAGATGGACACATCAGGGGACTCTCAGGGGACTCTCAGGGGACTGGGAGAGAAGGAGGTTGTTTGGGGCCTGCAGAGAAGCTGGATGGAAGGATACCAGCATGAGGGGCAGGCTGATAAACTGGAGAAAACTGAAGGGGTCCGGGAACTCAGACTTGATAAGGATGAAGGCCAGGTGGTGGGGAGGGGGAGTGGGGGAGGAATACCCAGTGGAGCAGCTATAATTCCCCCTCCTTCAGGCAGCCTCCCTGACTAATCGGAAGTGAGGTGCCTCCCCCCACCCTAGGGTGGCACACTGTCTGACTCACTCCTCACTCACTGCTCTCTCAGGGGCCCTTCTCTATCCTCATTCCCCAGAAGATACACCACCGATGTACTTTCCGCAGGGTTCAATCTGAAACCCCCCCTCTGTCTGGACGCTAACAACTCTGTACCCTGGATTATCTGAGGCTTTACATGTTTCAACAGAAAAATGCAGAGGAAATGGGGTCAAAGAAGCAGGAATGGCAATGAGGAACAAATGTGTGTGTGGGTGGGCAAGCAGGTGGAGCAGAGGCGAGGACAGAGCACGGGGACACGGGGAATCGGTTAAAGACCATAGGAACTGAGGGTCTACAGGCTAACAGACGCCAGGAGTGGCAGGTAGAGATGGAAGCAGTCTCCTGGGGGCTGTGACAGCCTTTGCCCTTCCCCATCCTGTAAAGGACAAAGGGCACTTTCTACACAGTCACCACACAGAGGAGTTGGGGGGAGGGCTGAGTCTGTGAGGACCGCGGAGTGAACAGAGGTTGAAGGGTTTGTCAGTTAATCATTCTGCATATCCCTGGGCGCTCACCACCCAGTTAACTGTCCTCCGCTTCAGGCTGGGACCTTGGCTGAAGGGACCCAGGCTGGAAAGACATCAGCTGGCAGAAGAGGAGGCATGCACACACCCATCACAACTGTCACGGGGAGCCAAAGTCTACACGCCGTGGGCAGCATTCAGGGTTCGCCCAACAGAACCAAAGACACTCAGGTAGCAGGGGGAGAAGGCTGTGATGGAACTGGCAGAAAAGGCTCTGGAGGGAGAAAGGGGGAGATGTGGGTTAGGGGGCAAGCCAGGGGAGGTTAGCAGGACAGAGGAAGGAGAGTTAGCCAGCTCTGGAAGGTGTGTGAGAAGGGCAGAACGGGGAGACAACACAGCTTATGATTCAATCCTTCTTCTGGCAAGAACAGGGCCAGCTGCTTTCCATATACTCTCATGGTTCAGTTGTGTAAGACTCAAACAGTAGGTGACTACTATTATCACGGCTTCGTGGATGAAAAGAATAGAGTCAGAAAGGGTGATGGAGTCTTCTCAAGGCCACATGGCAAGTAAGGGAGAAGCAACACGGGTGTTCCAGGCTGAGGGAAAACTGTGGACAAAGGGACGGAAGTAGGACCGTGCAGGACAGTAGAGAATTACTACTACACCTGATTCTATACTTGGCCAAAGGATATGCTGAATAAGAGGCTTCACATGCAAGAAGGTTAAAAAGTAGGCTAGCCCCAAATCATGAAGTGGTCTGAATGAAAGCATGAGGAGTTTCGTTTGTATTGGGGTGTCCCTGAGGATTCTTAAGAAACGGGTTGGTATGATCCCCATTGGTCTTCACAAAGACAAACCTGGAGATGGTAAGATATAAAACATCAGGAGAAGAGGAAAGGAAGGGAGGCCAGCTGGGAGAGCAGCCCTGGCGCACAGGTATGACACCCAGGGCCGGACCTCAAGCAAGGGGAGTGAGCAGGGAGAGGAGAAAGAGCAGAGAGAGACCCAGAATTGACAGTAAGATAGTCGTGCAGCATAACTCAGGTGGAGGAGGGGGAAGGGAATGGACCCTTTGGGGACATCTGGATTGTGAAGGAGGATGACACACTGCACAATCTTTTTTTTTTCTTAAATAGTTTAGTTTATTGTCAAGTTGGTTTCCATATAACACCCAGTGCTCATCCCACAAGTGCCCTCCTCCATCCCCATCCCACCCCTTCTCCCTTCCCCTCCCCCCCACCCCCATCAGCCCTCAGTTTGTTTTTGACATTCAAGAGTCTCTCATGGTTTGCCTCCCTCCCTCTCCCCAACTATTTTTCCCCTTCTTCTCCCCCACGGTCCTCCGTTAAGTTCCTCCTAATCCTCCTATACGTGCAAACATNTTTGTTCTTTTCTTTCAATATTATGTTGGCTATTCTGGGTCTTTTGCCTTTCCATATAAACTTTATTTCTTTTTTTTTCTTTCATAGTTTATTGTCAAGTTGGAGTCCATACAAAACCCAGTGCTCATCCCAACCAGTGCCCCCCTCGATGCCCATCATCTCCCTCTCTCCCCCCACCCCATCAGCCCTCAGTTTGTTTTCAGTATTCAAGAGTCTCTCATGGTTTGCCTCCCTTCCTCTCCCCAACTATTTTCCCCTTCTCCTCCCCCATGGTCCTCCGTTAAGTTCCTCCTAATCCTCCTATACGTGCAAACATATGATATTTGTCCTTCTCTGCCTGACTTATTTTGCTCAGCATAACACCCTCAAGTTCCATCCATGTACACTGCACAACCGTAAACACAATTCTGTAAGTTTAGAAGAACGGATGGGGCTTGAGGCCAAAAAAAAAAAAAAAAAATCCAAAGGTTCTCTGAAATCACACAAAGTGGACTGTGGGGGCTCAGACACTCCCCACCCCCTTGCTTTCATTTCCTTTAGCGAATCCCTGCCCCACTTCATTGGCCTGTTAATCGTGTTCTCCCCACTGCCCCCAATCCAAGCTCCTCATGGCACGGAATCCTGGCAAGAATAATCAGAGTGCCTGTGTGAGATGAGCCCCTACTGTTGCCAAGTGGAGAAACACAGAGACAGGGAGCCTCGGACATCGGACCCCTGAGCCCACCTGCGGCCAGTCACCCTTCAACTTCCCATCCACGTAACCCAGATACAATTGGGGCCCCGTTCCTTTGTTTTCGGTTAGGCTAGGTTAATTGTAATGTGCTGTAACCAAAGCAGTCTAACAGGCCATGATGCAATAAAAATGAAATTCCTCAGGAGAGAGTAAGGGAAGAGAGCAGGAGTTTGCATTTGAGTGCTGACTCTACCTGAACAGCCTTTTATGCCCATCTGAGAAGTTTGGACTTCACCCTGTAGAAGAGCAAGAACTACTTAAAGGTTTAACTTTAATTTTAAATATGTTCCGTTGCAGGTACCCTTTTGAGGTCTGTGCTGTAATCTCATCTCGCAGAGGTGGAAACTGAGGTTCTTGGAAGTGAAGTAATTTGCCTAAGGTCACACGACGGATATGTCCCCGTCAGGTATAATTTAAGGACGGTCAAGCGTACCAGGAAGGAAGTGGTAAAGACGACAGGAGTAGGGGACACTAGAAGGATCGGTTATTCACTGCATGAACAAAGGAGCCTGGAGCAGGAAAAAGAGAGGGCAGGGATTCCAAGGAGAGGGCAGGGATGTGTGAGGCGTGAGACAGCACCCAAGTGTCTCCCAGGTCAAGGCTCCGGCAGAGGCACTCGGAGCGTAGCGGCAAGAACAGTGGAGGTGCCGGGACAAAACAAGGCCGCGGGACTGGTGGGGAGTGTGAAGAGAAGCGAGCACGAGCTCTGGACTGTGAGGCGCGGGGGGTGACCACAGCAGCCTGCGTGACAACTGAGCACGGACTAGTGAGCACGGACCTAGTCCGCGTGGACCGGTGAGGAGGGAACTCAACACACCGCCCAGAGACATCTAGGAGAGGAGTGGGGCCCCGGCGAGGGACTGACTGCACGTCGGCAGACTGCGGACTGAGTCTGCAGCTGGTCTGGACAGGGAAGACATGCAGTTTATTTTATTTTTTTAATTTATTTATTTTAACGTTTTATTTATTTCTGAGAGAGAAAGAGAGACAGCGTGAGCAGGGGAGGGTCAGAGAGAGAGGGAGACACAGATTCTGAAACAGGCTCCAGGCTCTGAGCTGGCTGTCAGCACAGAGCCCAACGAAGGGCTCAAACCCACGAACCATGAGATCATGACCTGAGCTGAAGTCAGACGCTTAACCGACTGAGCCACCCAGGCGCCCCAGACATGCAGTTTAGAAGGGAGGACACGGACCATTTCAGGTGAGGGAGCTTGTCATTTGGTCACAAATCAAAATGACACACCTAAAGGGTCAAACTGGGCTTTAATGGGAGAGTATCGGTGTCAAAGAAGCGGGAGAAAGAAAAGTCACAAAAAATGAATTCAAAAACGACCTAGCACACCAGCTAAACCAACGTAAAACCATTTCCAGCAGGTGAGATGAGCATGCAGGATCTCTCAGGAGGCAGAGCTACTGAGGGCAGGCTTGAAGAGAGCCCAGACAAGGTGCAGAGGAGGGAGAAGCTGTGTCCTCACAAAGGGACTCATGAATCACTGGTTTAAGCAGCAATTATGGACATGAGAGTTCTAGACACTACCCTGAGGATAGTGAATATTTATTGCGCTTCTATTGTCAGGCACTATTCTGAGCACTTTGTATGTATTGGCCTATTTAAACACCACAACTCTACAATACAGCCACTAATAGGATCATCCCCAGGAATAAGGAAGCTGAGGCACAGAGAGGTAAATTAACTTGCCCAAGGCCACACAGCTAGTAAGTCGCACAGCATCCAGGCAGTCTAAACCTGTTCTTTTATTTTTTTGTTTATTTCTTATTTTGAGAGACTGCAAGTGGGGGAGGGGCAGAGCGAGGGGGAGAGAGAATTCCAAGCAGCTTGCACGCCATCAGTGCAGAGTCCCACATGAGGCCGGAGCCCATGAACCGTGAGGTCATTACTTTGAGCCAAAATCAAGAGTCGGACACTTAATCAACGGAGTCACCAAGGTGTCCCTGAACCTGATCTTTTAACCAAAATGCTACATTATACTATCTCTCCAAAGTCAACTAAATCATCATGATAATAGCAGTGGCTCCTATTTATAGTGTTCATGATGGGTCGGATGCTATAGTGCGCCAGACACACATTTCATGCCAAAGATCACACAGCTATCAGGGAGAAGAACTGGAATTCAAGTGCTGACAGGTCAGTCTGCTTGACCTTGGGGGACAATAAAGAGCATGAAAGAGGAGGTAACTGACCTTACTTAGTTGGGAGTGGCACTGACTTGTGCACACACTGGGTTGTCAGGAAGCTTCACAGAGGAGTGGCTCATAGGGTGAATTTTGAAAGATGATTGGGTATTCATCAGACAGAATGATGGGGCAAAGTGTTACTTGCAGAGGAAACGGTGGGAATAAAGGAATGGAGGCCAGGAAGAGTTGGTTACTTTCAGGAAATCTCCAGCAGCTTGTACGGCTTGGGAATAGAGTGGGTGGCAGGACAAGATATAAAATAAGTCAGGAGAAGCAGTCAGAGAGCTAGACCACATAGAATCTTACTTGCCTTTCCAGGAAATTTGAGCTGCTTTTTCAAACTTTTCCAAGGAAGTAAATGTAATGACAAAAAAAGAAAAGGAAAAGGAAGGAAGGAAGGAAGGAAGGAAGGAAGGAAGGAAGGAAGGAAGGAAGGAAGAGAAAGAAAGAAAGAAAGAAAGAAAGAAAAAGAAAGAAAGAAAGAAAGAAAGAAAGAAAGAAAGAAAGAAAGAGAAAGAAAGAAAGAAAGAAAGAAAGAAAGAAAGAAAGAAAGAAAGAAAGAAAGAAAGAGAAAGAAAGTTCCCAGGAAATTTGGCAGCTCACTGAGTCCCTTCAGAGTAGGAATTCCTTGAAGTCTATTTTCTCTTAATAATGCATACATAGTAATTTTGTGCCCCCTGTTTAAATTACCCCCAGGAAAAGGAGTGTTCCAGGATGATTTGATCCTGGTACTTTCAGTATGCCTTGGCACACTGCCCTGCCAACCTGCCAGCTATATAGACTGCAGTTTGAAAAACACAAGGAGGGAGCTATCAAAAGAATTTTCATCAAAGGGAGCAATGTGATCAGATCAGCAGTTTACCTGGGAGCCCAGGGAAAATGCAACATAGAAGATGGGTTGGAGTGGGAGACAAGGTGTCTGAACACTTTTGGGGAAAGAGGCCTAGAATGCAGGGCAGGATGAACAGAGAGCGGGGAGCCAGAATGGACAGGATTTGGTACCTGACTGGGTCGTAGGGGGCTGAGGCACAGAGAAAGAATGGTTTAGGATGGCTTTGAGAGACTTGGCTTAGGTCACACCCAGAAAATGGGGGGAAAAAAAAAACAGGTTCAGAGGGAAGGAAGACTAGACTTGAACATGCAGCATCTGAGGTACCTATAGGTCCTGGGGCAGAGAGCTGTGAGCTGAAAATAAAACTTAATTTGAGTTAAGTACAGAAAAAGTAGTGGTCACAGAGACAGCAGGCAAAGTAAAAAGCAGGCGGAGAGACAGAAGGCCAAAAGCTGCAGAGAAGAAACGGTCAGAGAAGTCAGGTGGGGACAAAGAGATGAATGGTCAGCACTGTCAAACGCCATGGAGATGAAGTCAGATGAGCATTGAAAATAATGCTGGATTTAGCCATTTAGGTCAACAGTGATGTCTGAAGAGTAGTTCCAGAGGAGTGGTAGAGGGAAGGGGAGGGGTGGAGGAAGAGGCAGTGATTGCAGGCCCTGCATTTCAAGAGCGTGGCTGTGAGTCAGAGAGTAGGCATGTGAGGTCAAGGAGTAACATGGAAAAGACAGTAAAAGGACACTAACGGGGGCCATGAAAATGAGAATAGCCCAGAGAAAGTAGTAAAAAAACAAACACACAGGTAGTGTGCGTGCAGGGGTGCGGGCAAGAGAAGACCGAAGACAGGAGATTGGAGTGAGAACAAGGGAAGGTGGTGGGGCAGCAGAGGGCAGGTGGGGAGGGGAGCAGCCCAGGCTCTCATCCGGGCTTGATTGATTCAGCAGGACAGGCTATCATCCCATGGAAAATGTCATTTACTGCTTTCACTGGAAGAGTCTTTCTGGTACACAAATCTCCAGGGGATAGAGAGGGATGCTGGGCAGTGGGGAGGTGACGTCTGACGTACATGCATGTTATCTCTGGGGTAATGTACTGCTTCTTTGATGAATTTTCACTAGAGAATCAGTGCAAGCTAGAAAACAATTGCAGGGAAGTGGTCTAGAGGGAGGTTGGTAATGTTAACACGCAGGTGACAGAGAGAGAACTTCAGGAATAGTTTGTGGGGGCTGTGTGTGTGAAGGACTTGGGGGCTGAGCCAGGAAAATTTCAGTTTATCTTATATAATATAGTCATGCAATGTGGAAAACAAACACAACGTATGGGGACAGGACAGGTAGGTTCGGGAATCGTTGCCAGAGACTTTAAAGCTAGGAGGGATCCCTGGGAATAGCCAGGGGAGAAAACGGAGACCCAGGGAAGTCAGGTGCCTTGTCCAAAATGCACTTGGGGAAGCTGCCATGTCCGAGTGGTAGGTGGCACTTGAGAACGTGTAAACACATGCAGAGACCCATTACAGAGATCCAGCTCTGCCTCGGTGACTCACAGGAGTGCAAGAACAAGAGTGAGAGAAGCTAAAGGGGAAAAGAGAGGAAGAGGGAGAATGTCCTGTGGGACATACACACATTGAAGGCATGGGAGCCATGGCCCCCATGACGGGTTGGAGAGGGTGCCTTCTGTTTCAGCTGGAAAGCCCCATCTGCAGAGCAGCACATTCTTTCCAAGGGATCCCCGCTGTGTGTTTGAGGCCGTCAAGCCAGAGCCACATCGAGCCTCTATAGGTTGGCGTGATGAACTCTCAGGACTAATCCGAAAAGGGACCACAGTCCCTGGCCCGTTGTTAAACTTCAATAGGCTATCCTCCCAAATCTGGAGCAGATGGAAGAAAATGTACATCCCTTAATCATTTCTCTGGATAGTAATCAGGATTTGACCCAGGGTGGGCGTTTGGAAGGATTCAGCCTCCGTCCTGCCTGGTGCTGGGATCAGCTCACACGGCTCCTGTGTCTGCAGAGCACAGAGAATACATTGTCCCTAAGGAGGATTATTCTCTACAAGCAGCTCAGACAAAGGGAGAGGTTGTTCCCAGCTGCCTGGGGGAGGTGAGAATGGAGCGGAAAAGGGCCCAGCTTTGCACTAGGACATTCCTGCAGAGTTCAGCTCTGTCCCTGACAGCAGGACAGGAGGTATGGAACACAGTCCCTCCAGCTCCTAAAGCCGGAACCCATTACAGAGCTGGAAGGAGCTGTTTCACAAGAAGGGGACAAGGTTAGGTAAAGTTTGCTAGGTAGGGCGGCAGTGGACGTTGAAAGAGGAAGAGAATAGGGTGACTGGAGCAAATGAGTAAAAGGGAGGTTCCACAATGACAGAATGCCAGCTACAGGGCAGACCTGGAGAGGGAGCAATCCTAGGCAATGGCTGTCATGCCGGCATGGATTAAGCAAGCTTCCGCCCAAAGCAGGGTGAACTCTGTGTTGCAGTATGAACTTAAGGTTTCACAGTGGCTTCTTTCTCCATCCGAGGTATAAACCTGGGGCCCAGTGGCCTAATCTCATTCTCCAGGGGCCCCAGGAGGAGGAGAAAACAGTCCCCAGGCAAAACAGAGCAGTAAGAAACAAGAACACCATCAAGGTGGGGCAAGAGAGCCATCTTTTACAAATCCTAAATCTGAACAAGCAAGCAGGTCATGTCCTCTTCTTCAAAGGGAAGGTGCGTGTGAGTAGAGAGATACTGCTCACGGAGGCGCTTGCTGGGTTGTCTGAATCCCAAAGTTGGCGATGCTGCGGAAGTTTGTGTGCCCCAGAGGATCTGGGAGTGGGCGGGGGTTGCAAATGAGAACACGTGTTTCCAGAGTAAAGAACAGAGAGATGTGAGTGCCTTTGGAGTAAGGAATTGTGTGCTTAAGGTCACAAGACATAGGTGAGGTCCTGCATGCGTTCCTGTTGGGGCAGGAGGATATTTCCACTCTGCGAGGACAAGGAACCCATTTCCAGTTTATGGTGAGAACGAAGGTAGTATTACCCGGGACAACAAAGAAACCTGTGGTTGGTACCTCTCAACAGGAGGAACTCTTCTGGTGAAATTAAGGACAGCAGTCACTAAGAGCTGATCCAGGCCTTTTAGAGAAGTACAACTAGTTAGCGCTGAGGCTTCCCCTGGAAGGGAGAAGGTAAGATCAGGAGCACCTGAGTGGGCTGACAAAGCAATTAGGCATTAGTGTTGAAGTGGAGGAAAGGTCTGGCATTGCCTTCGAGCTGATAACAGAACTCTCCGTGCTGCTGCGTGCTATGACCAGTGAGCTTTATGGATACCATTTCTTGTCTTGATGGGACAGGAATGGATGTGACAACGGGGACCACTTTTCCAGTACTGTGCTGCCACAGCCTGGCAGAACTCTGCCCGGCACCAAACAAATGCCAAAGTACTGGCGTGTGACAGAAGAGAACAGAAAAAAAGGCAGCTGGAAGGTATGAGCAGGCCCTCCTCATACCTCTCAGAATATTTTTAGATCAAAGCTAAGACACTGTTTTAGAGAGAACAGATTAGAGTTGCCTTGCATCAACTTTGAAAGTCTCTGACCCCTATATAGCTCTCTTATAAATCGCGGTCAGCTAATCCTGACACAATGGCCATCAATTTTTCTTTCTTTTTTTTTTTTTTTTTACGAATAGTTTATTGTCAAATTAGTTTCCACATAACACCCAGTGCTCATCCCCACAAATGTCCTCCTCCATGCCCACACCCTCTCCCCCCAACATCCATCAGTCCTGTTTTTGTCAGCATTTAAGAGTCTCTCATGGTTTGCCTCTCTCCCTTTCACCCACCATTTCCCCCCTTCTTCTCCCCCTTGTCCCTCAGTTAAGTTCCTCCTAATCCTCCTATATGTGCAAACATATGATTTGTCCTTCTCTGCCTGACTTATTTCACTCAGCATAACACCCTCAAGGTCCATCCATGTTGCTACACAACAATGGCCATCAATTTCAATAACTTTATTCAGGGAAACCCTCTGGTCTTCTGTTGACTCAAAACCTGCCCCTGTGTGCAAAGGAGCCCTGAGGCTGCAGACACAACTCACTCTGCTCTTCAGCTTTATAAAAGCAGGCAAAGGTCCTGGTGGCTGTCCTTACCCACCAGCAACCTGGCCCATACTAGACCATGGTTTCAGGGGACTGGAGGAAAGCCAACCTGGCTGGAGTCCAGGAATTAGGCACTATCATGAGGACAACTAAACCCTGATGAACCATGGTGTGAAGTCCCTCTCCTCCAAAATGAGAAAATCTTTCATGTGTACAGGGTGGGGTAGAGGACAGGAGACTTTATAACTAGTTTCCGGGGAAGAGCTGCACTGGCTTTTTTTTTTTTTTATATAATGTTTTTATTATTATTGAGACAGAGAGAAACCGAGCATGAGTGGGGGAGGGGCAGAGAGTGAGGGAGACACAGAATCTGAAACGAGCTCCAGGATCTGAGCTGTCAGCACAGAGCCCAATGCGGGGCTCGAACCCACGAACCGTGAGATCATGACCTGAGCCGAAGTCAGACGCTTAACTGACTGAGCCACCCAGGTGCCCCGAGCTGCACTGGCTTCTTAGAGGAGAGGAGGAGAGCAGCCTCAAGCTCCACCAGAGCCGCAGAAGGACCGTGAGAGCCAGCTCAGAAGACTCGGTGCCTGCAGGCTGGAGAGACGGCCGGGATGGAAACTGGGCAGGAAGCTTAGGAGCCGGCATGCCTCTTAAGGATGTACAGAGGCTGTGACAGTTTCTGGCAGCATGAAATCAGCACAGGCTTTCAAACAGAACAGAGCAGTCCATGACCTTGTCTATAGGCTCACCAATGACATGAAGCAGTATCACATCACCCTAAGTTCTGGATTGAGGATTGAGAAGGGCAGTGGGGAGAAGTAGCTGTAGAAACTATCATTTATTGGGGCGCCTGGGTGCATCCGACTCTTGGTTTTGGCTCCAGTCATGATCTCATGGTTCGTGGGTTTGAGCCTCGTGTCAGGCTCCGTGCTAACAGTGTGGAGCCTACATGGGATTCTCTCTCTGCCCCTCCCCTGCTTGCTCTTGGGTCTTTCTCTGTCTTAAAATAAACTAAAAAAAAAAAAAAAACCCAAAAAACAAAACTATCATTTATTGAATACCCATTGTTTCATACACTGTACTAGTGTTTTACATTTTTTCTCATTTTAATCCTCACAACAACCCTATGAGGTAGGTAACATCACCATTTACGAACAAGAAAACAGGCTCAGAAAAAATTAGGTCACTTGCCCAAGGTCACACAATCAGTCATTGGTGGAGCCGGGATTTGTCTGGTGCTGAAAGCCCATGTTCTCTTTATCAGACACATCTGGTTCAGCTTTGGGCAAAAGGCAATTTCACTGCCCAGCTCTGCAAGGGGAACCTGGGAGTGGGGATTGCCGGCCACACTCACCGCTGGTACGGATGCATTGAAGCGGACTTGATGTTGGTTTTTATTCCACTTGGCATTTTTCCTGAAAGGAACACAAAGAAAGATACCTGAAGCACGGTTACGACTTTCATGTAACTCAGATAGGTGGCCTCTCAAGTTCCCTTCTGTCACTATCATCTCAGAACCTCTGCAGCCCTGGGTAGCAAAGATCAGAGGTGTGGTTCTTGAACAGCTCTCTCCCTGGAGGTGCCTGGGAGGGAAGGGCTGATAGCAGGAGGGGTGAGAGCACACCCCAGCAGTTTGCTGCTCAGCTACTCCCGGAAAAGACAGGTAGACCCCCTTTTAATGCCACAGGTAAAGGAATGTCTCTTATTGTAATTGTCCCTTTTCTTAGACAGCTTTGAAAGAAAATACCTCTTCTAGCTACTCACATCTGAACTCCTCCATGCTGTTCTTGTAACTATTAACTGGAAGCAGGAGAGACAAGACACAGAAGAGTACATGGAGCTTGCCTATCTGTCAGTTCCCAGTGCACCTCCCAGATGGTCTCAACCGAGGTCTGACCATTGTTTTCTCTAAGAAAGGACCCTGACAGCATACATAATACCGAGTAAATGAGACTGAAAGGTACTTGACACAGAATTCTGTAATGGGGGTGGGAGGTACAGTTTCTGCCGCTCAAAGTTCTTCCTTTCTCTGGTGCCTGCTGCAGAGGCTCAAATGAGATTTACTCCTGAAAATTTTCTGGGTCACAGTTCAAGAAGAAAAGGAGGAACTCTCCAGCTCTGGGATGCTAGGGACCCAGACCATCCAGCTTACTCCTACTTCCCTGCTCAAGGCCTGCTAGCACATCATCCCCTGTCCACCTTACCTGTTTGACCTGCTTGGGCCATCTGCACCCCACTGAGCAATGGCTGCTGCTGGCTTGGAGCTCCCGCCATCTGCACCTGCTGTAATCCTGAGGCTCCTGCGAGGATCGTCCCAGCCCCTGGCTGGCCTGGCTGCCCAGGGCCACTGCTGCCCGAAGGTCTCCAGTTAGACAGCCCTTTCCCAAAGGCCACGGCTGCTACTAAGGCATTGGTGTCTGTAGGGTTAAAGGTCTGCTTGTTTGGCCGGAGACCTGAATAGAAAGGTTAAGTGAGGAGCCTGAGGTGTGCCTCTGACCCTGGACTGAGCCTAACAGCGGGAAGACCAGTATGGGCACCAGGGCCTGAGCCGTGTCCACACTCAATGGCAGCCCCGAGGAAGAGCCAAAAGCCCCCACAGCTATCTCAGGGCACCCCCTTATCATTCTGCCCATGTCCTCCACCTGCTCCAGGGCCAGCCCTAACCACAAAAAGCTAACAGAATGGAGCAAACACTTTCCTAAGCAGTTCATTCTTTCACCCTCACCTCACCACTACCCACACCACCATTCCTATCCCAATGATCCCATCCCTCTTTCCCTTCTCCATTTGGCCAACTGCCCTTCCATACCTCCGCTCTCTGATTCCCGCTCCTCTTTGCTGATTTTCTCCAGGAGGTTTGAGCACATTTTATTCAAGCTCTGGATCTGCTTCTGTAACACACAAACATATGTGCAGAGATCAGGCCACTGACAAGAAATGATTACGGTGAAGTTCTTTCCTTGTGCTCTTCCAGGGGTAACTTATGTGTAAACCATGCATACCTACCAGACACACATGGTAAATCCTAGCTTCTCACAATGGGGTTCAGGGGGCTGGGGGCAGCAGGGCAGGGACTCAGGCTGACCTGAGCTACATCAGCACCAATGCGGGCAGCATCTGTTGTTAGTTGCTTCTCTTGCTCTTCAACTTCAGGGTCAGGCTTGGTTCTCAGATGGTCAGGGACCACCTCGTGGCTGAAAACAGGTACTCGTCCTTCAGTCTGCCGCTGTAACACACAGATTTTACTGCTCCTCCTACGCAATTCACAAAGTTGATCTGGCCTGATATATAGGTCCTTCCATAAGCAAACAGTACATTTTCAGGGAAAATTCAACCTGACACAATATCTAGCTTCCTGGGACACTAGTGTGCTTACTTCTTGCTTCATTTCTGTCTCCTCACACCTGTTTCTACGAGACCCAGGGGCAAGTTTCTCTCCACTACATTTCAGTAAAAGACTGAAATGGACGAAATCACAACAAACATACCTCTTGCTCAAGATAGGTGTTGGAGGAGAAAGGTCTTTGCCTTGGTGATGTAAACTTCAGGTTTATTTGGCACCATTAGGGAGTGGCTCCCCGACACCAGAGGGGCAAAAAGCAAGGCCTCCAAAAGGCAGCCCTTGCTTTCTACTGCCACACACTACTCCTCGTTCAGAACTTCTGATGTAACCAAGCAACAATTGTGCTCTAAATCCCCAGCTAAGAATTTAATTTCCCACGTTGTACCCTTCCCCTCCTCTTACCATGAGATCCTCATCTCGGTCTGGGGACAGCACCAGAGGGATGATGACCTGGTTACGGAAGAGTGGTGTCTTTTCGTGCTTCAAGACCTTGTTCAAAGTATTCAACTGTCCAGAGAGCAAGGCAAAGCTGTCCAGAACAGAGGGCCTGGTGGTGATAAGAAAGGGTCAGGATGTTCTCAGTCAAGCAGCCTCGAAGGGGTCCCTCAGACCAGGAACACCCAGCTCTCACGGCACTACAGCTGCACTGGGGCCAGCACCAAACGGGCCCCCAGGGATTGTGGGATTAGGAAAGAGGGACATACGGTTTCTAACACAGATGGAGAAATAAGGCAGTTTGTTGCTTAAAGGGGGTGAGGACCTATGGCAAAATAAGAACGCTGGCTATATTTAGCACTAAAAACTCAGCAACTGGGTAAAAGCCTCCTTTCCGGCCTGCAAATAGGATCCACACTTCCACAGTAGGTTGCACCTAAAAGACTCAGCAGCATCTGTGGTAAAACCCAGGATGAACACTGCATTCTTACTGTAGTGGGAGGGCCCTCTGAGGGAGCACCTCCTCCTAGAGATATCAAAGGGTGAGAATCAAAAGCTGGAAAGACCTTAGGTTGGGAAACTTGACGTTTCTCTACTTCCTTGCATTGAGACCCCAGGCCAAACTTGTTAAATGTTGGGAAACCCAGCTCTTACCACACCAAAAGATGCCAAGTGATAAACTGTGATATCACTGGAGATATCCTGTCCACCAGGAGGCCTAGCCCCCCACCTGTGGAGCCCTCCTCGGTTCACCCTGGCAACCCTTACCAGGTCAGCCGGTCATACTCGTTCTCCAACTTGTAAATGAAACTCCCCAGTGAGTTCTTCAGGTCAGCCACTTGACTCAGCAGTGCATCTAATGATGACTCGAGCTGCTTCTCCTCCCTCTGCACCAATGGGAACAGGTTGGTTACCCAGATGAGGTGTGAGTATGACACACACAGAGGAAGGCTGAAGAGCCAGCATGACAGTGTGCAACGCTAGTCGAGAAACACAGGATCTCATCGGTACACAAGAGCCAGGTTTTCTATCTTTGGTATTTGGGTTACAGACTGCATCAACCCTTAGACCTTTCGATCCATTTGCCCGACCTCAATTCTTCCTTTCTTTCATCATCTCCTCATTCATGTCTGGCTTTTCTCTGCATTAGATATACTCTGTACTCTCTCACTGAGACATTTTCATCAGACCTAATGCCTGGGCTTTATTATCTTTTGTGCACCTCTGCAGTACATGTACTCCAACTTCTCCTGTACTAGAACCTGCCTTGTAAGCGTGGCAGTCTTGCCAAAGACACAATCCCTGGGAAACCTACCCACACATGAAGGTGTCCCTGAATACCAGGCTTGTGCCACTCCCCCATAACCATCCCCCACTCTTCGTTTGCCGTCAAATTTCAAGCTGCTGCTTGCTGAATTAATCGGCAATCTTTTTTTTTTGGTCAATGCCAATATTTCTGTATCCCTTTCACAAGCTCAGTCAAGTGAAAAACATTTACTGTATAAGTACCGCGCACTAACCGATTGCGCCACGGGAGCTTCGCTTAACTGACAAACATTTACTGACAGCCAGCCAGGTGCAAGACAGTATGTGGCAAATGAAAAACAAACAAACGAAAAATGCATGTGCTCCTGAGCACCAGAGAAACAATTTTAAATGCTAGGGTGTCTGCAAAGCGTTTTCTTGCCATCTGTGGTCTCCGGTTTTACTTCATTTCTTCATCCTTAATAACTAACCGGCTCTGGCTGGGAAGGAAGATGCAAAACTGTCTTGGAAACTCGCCAACGCGCATGACAGGGCTCTCAATTCTGGGTTCCACCCACAACCCCAGCCTTTAATTAGTTTAGCTTTGGCCACCGCCCCCTAACAATTCCTTCACCTCTCAGGCTTCTCTCCAATTCCAGATCCCTTGTTACGTCTGCAATCCAACAGCGTCCATCCAATGGTTTAAGCCGGGGCCCCAAGCCATCTTCCTTGTACTACATTTCAACTTTGTCACATTACGGCTTGATCGTTTCGCGCACCCCAGGAAGGCCGCGGGGCCTCTTTCCACACACTCAGCCGGCCGGGCTCCGCTCCCACCTCTCCAGTCGGTCGCGCCCCTCCATCCCGCGGGCCCTTCCTCGTCAGCTGCGGGCTCTAACCTCTCCTCTCAGTCCCAACTCCTCACCCTCCCCTCGGCCAGCCCACTCAACGGTCCCGCTACCCGAAACCAGCTGGCGGTCAACAGTCCCAACGTCGCCCTCACCTGCATTGCGGCGTCCGTGGCGGCGGCAACGACTTCCCCTTCCGGTTTCCTAGTCGAGAGCCACTCTGAGAGCGCTTCGTCCCCCAATCAGAAAACTCAGAGCTCGGCCCTCCCACTCACTTCCGGTTCCTGCGGGCCGCCTGTAGCCGGGTCAAAGGTCACGAGTGGAGCATCTTCTCTGGCCCGGGCCGGCGCGGGAGGGCTGTGTGATGGCCTCGGAGCGCTCGGAGCCGGAGGTGAGGGGCGGGCGGGCGCAACGCTGGTTGCTGGGCCCGGAGCTCCGAGGGGGAGGGTCCGGCGGCCTGGCACCGCCGTGGCCTCCGCCGGGTCCGGGGGAGGCCGGGCCGTGTAGGCCCGACTCTTGAACCTCCTCCCCTCTACCCGCAGTTTTGTCGGGGGGTGGGGGCTAGAGCAGAAACCCGTCGCTTTGTTTTGCTTACTGACATTTCAGACACGTCATTGACTCTGGGGCTTTCGGATTCTTTGGGCTTAATAATGATCTTAACAAAATCTGCAGTTTGATTTTCTGCTGCAGCTTCCGTGGGCAACCCGGCAATAGACATCGCTGGTTTATGCATTTGCCACAAACGTTGGAATGCCATAGACAGCACGAACTAATTTAGTTGTAGCGCTCGTGCATTTCGGGAGCAGCTTTGGTTTCGTGAAAAAACACTTGATTCGGAGTGAAACCTCGGCCAATCCTGGCGCTGCCATTTAGCTCTCTGTGCAACTTGGGGCTAATCTTGACTTCCCGGATCCTCTTTCTTCATAAAATACCTGTCTTACGGTGTATTGTGAACACTTTACGTGTTAAACTGGGAAAATGCACACGAGGCATCCGTTAGGTGCCAAGGACGACACGAGGAACTCATACATACTTTATGTTATTAAAACTTGTGCGAAGAATTGGCAGTATCCGTTCTCTTTTACAGATAAGGAAACTGAAAAGTGAGGGAGGTTAAGTACCTTACCCAGGTGCTCCTCGCAGTTTGGGAGTAGCAGAGTTTTGAAGTTAGAAGATCTGAGCATAGGGCACCTGGGTGGCTCAGTTGGTTAAGCATAGGACTTCTGCTCAGGTCATGATCTCCTGTTTGTGTGTTCGAAACCCCCACATCCGGCTCTGTGCTGACAGCTGGGAGCTTGGAACCTGCTTTGGATTCTGTGACTCCGTATCTCTCAGCCCCTCCCCTGCTCACATTTCATCTCTCTCAAAAATAAATAAATATTTAAAAAAGCAGCAAAGATGAGAGGAGGCTGGTAGTCTAAAGGAGGCACTGTCCAATAGAAATCTAATATAAACCATATATGCAAATTTTCTAGTAGCCACATTTAAAATGGTAAAAAGAAACAAGTGAAATCAATTTTAGTAATGCATTTTATTTATATGTTTCCAAGATATCATTTCAACAGGTAATAAGTATTAAAAATTACGAGCTATTATTCTTTTTTGTACTAAATTTTTAAGAATCCAGTGTGTATTTTACACTTCTAGCACATCTCATTTTGAATTTTTTAAAATGTTTTATTTATTTCTGAGAGAGAGAGAGACAGTGTGAGCAGGGGAGGGTCAGAGAGAGAGGGAGACACGGAATCCGAAACAGGCTCCAGGCTCTGAGCTGGCTGTCAGCACAGAGCCTGACGCGGGGCTCCAACCCTCGAACCACGAGATCATGACCTGAGCCAAAGTCGGACGCTTAACCGACTGAGCCACCCCGGCGCCCCAAGCACAACTCATTTTGGACTGTAGGACTCCCAACATTTCAGGTTCTCAGTAGCCCATTCGGTAGAGGCTACCATATTGATCTGTGCAGATCTCTAGTAACTTGGAGTCAAGACACATACTTGCAGGAGCTCCTTCGGCCAAAAGTTAAGCATTTGTTACGTTCTTGATTTGCATTTCTGAAAATTTTATCTCAAAGTAAAGGGAGTGAAGTTTGCCTCTGATCAGAAAAGTCACTGACGTTTAGAAGTTGTTACAATCCGAAGGGAGAAAGTTGGGCATAGTCAGATTTAAGAAATCATTCATCAAATATTTAAAACATTCTACGAATGCTATGGACTGAGAATTGTGCTAAGTATGAGGGTGGATACTGAGCAATGTAAGACAGACATGTTCTCTATTTTAATAGAGCAAACAAACATTGAATTATAATAAGAGCTGCAAAGGAAAACTACCAAATGAGTGGAATATTTAAAGGGGTTCTTAACCAACTTCGTTCAGAAGCATGTGGGGCGGGGGTGGACTGGGATGCCTTCTCAGAGAAGTGACACTTCAGCCTGAAGACTGAGCAGAAGTTGGCCACAAGAGAGGCAGAGGGCGTTACAGGCAGAGGCAATAGTGAAAATCCTGCAATGAGAAGGAGCCTAGAGCCCTCAGAGAACAGAAGCAGCTGCTAGTGTGGGTGAAGTGTGACAATGAGAATAGCTAACACTTCCAGAGTGCTTACTGAGTATCACCTAATCCTTGTAAAATCTCCACAGAATAGGCACAGATGAGGAAACTAAGGCTCAGTAACTTCACCAAAGCCTTATATTAATAAGCAGCAATGGACCAATGTTTGATCCCCCAGGTGCAGATTGGTAAAAGATAAGAAGAAGATTAAGGCTGAGTATATGCTGGAGGTTCAGGACTTTGGCATAAGTCCAGTGGTAAGGAGCCTCCAGACAGTTCAAGGGGGAAAGTGTCTACATTATTTCATGGGATTCTTTTATTATTTTTTTTTATTAGAAAGAGAGCATGAGCACATGTGAGTGGGGAAGAGAGATAGAGAGAGAGGGAGCGAATTCCACGACCCTGGCATCATGACCTGAGCCAATGTCAAGAGTTGGAAGCTAACCGTCTGAGCCATCCAGGCACTCCTTCTGGGATTCTTTTGACATAAAACAGCATAATGGTTGGAAAAGGCTTCAAAAATTCTACTTTAATTACAAGGGGACAGGTGCAAAGAACAAGCAAAAAACCAAATTGAGATGGGCAATGTTTCTGTCATCCTGATAGATACAGTATGCAACACAGTGCCTAATAATGTATTATTCATCTTGTAAATGGTGTGTAGGCCTCAATAAGTGTTCCAGAGAATGATAGGCTTCCTCTACCATTGTTCTCATTCTCATGTTTAATTGCAACAACATCCTTATGAAGCAGATATTCTTACCCACATGCTATCAGTGAAGAAACTGAGGCCTGGAAAAATTAAGTAACTTGTTCAAGCTCACATAGATAGCAAGCAGTAGAACCAGATTTGAATCCAGGTTTCTGACTCTGAAACCCTGCTTTCTCTTTGCCAGACTAGTCCCAAAAGTAATGCACTTCAGACTCAGGGAGATTACGTATTAGAGACTTGAAGCTCCATGTGAGTGTGGATGCCATGAGGATACAACTAATTCAGGGTTTGTCAAAGTGGAAGAATCACTTGGGGAGCTTGTTAAATTTAGATCAGCGAATCCTAGCGACTCGAATTCAGTTGGTTTGGGTGGTGCCCAGGAATCTGCATTTTAATAAGCACCTCACCACTCTCATGCACCTTGTCCTTGGATCACACTTTGAAAAATACTATTTTAGCTCTTTAAATTCCTAAGTTTTCTGGTTCTGATCAATTATATCTTGAATGTGAGGACAACTTCGAGATGATGGTTTGAACATATTGCTGTTGACTTTGAAGAGTCATGTATGAGGGAGAAACGTGAGAAAGATCAAGTTGGGCCGATGTTCCTGGTTTCGAGAGAGTGGATTCTGTAAGAACTGGTCGATGAACTAACTACGCAGGCTTCACTTGGTCTTGGACAGTCAGTCCATCATTCAAAAGAACTTTCTTTATTTTAGCTTGAGAGAGCATGTGCGTGCGAGCACAAGCAGAGGAGGGGGAGAGAGAAACAGAGAGACAGAGAGAGACAATGAGAATTCCAGGGAGGGTCCACGCTCAGCAGCAGCCCGACACAGGCTTGATCCCACAACCCTGGGATCATGACCGGAGTCAAAACCAAGAGTCAGGCGCTCAACCAACTGAGCCACCCTCCTGTCATTCAAAATAACTTTCAAGACAAGGTGGAGAAATGGAAGCTATACCGTAGTGAAATTAAGCGGTTTACTAACTAATAATCTAAAGAATGTTTACTAATAGCACAGCACCCATCTGTGTCCTCCATCTGCTGTATCTACCCTTTTTCCTCCTCACGTAGCAAATCCTGCTCAACCTTCAGTGTCATTTTCTCCTAAGATCCTAGCCTGGGCCAGGTTCCTTTGTTATATGCTGCCATAGAACCACATTCTTTTCCTTTGGCGTACTTACTCAGTTTGTAATCATACAGTAAGTAGAATGATTATTTGATTCTTTTTTTTTTCTCCATTACAGGGTAAATTTTGTGAGAGCAGAGAATGCCAGTTCTTGCTTTTCGTAGTACCCTTAGGACCTAGCCTGGTGCTAGCATGTAGATGGCTCTCCATAAATTTGTTGACCAATGAATGAACGCATGCTCACCATGTATTTGTCCTCTTTGGACTGGGATGAGGACTTGATGGCATCCTGATCAAATTAGCAGGGAAATTAAGCTGGAAAGAGATTTACTAAAAGACAAGACAGCACTCTAAGCTTCACAATAAAATAATAGAATGAATTTATCCACTATAACAGGACTAATTGAATAATTGTTTGTGTCCCAAAAAGCCAGCTGCATGAGGACAGAACAGAGGATGTGTCTTAACAGCAACACAAGTGAAAAAGTCATGGAGCTTCCCTGCACCAACAGTAAAAGTCAGTAGGACTTAGGAGACTCTGAATCTGTGGCCTCACCTGGTTACTGTGTTCCATCCTAGCCCTGCTGTTCTGGTTGAAAAATAGACCAGTCAGAGTTCATTGGCATATGATCTAAGATAAAGTGAGGAAACTTGAAACCATGCTCTTTGAGATCTACCTAAAGAACGTGGGAGATGTTTATTACAGAGAAGCAGAGACTTTGGCAGAGGGTCAGATTGTCCTTTTGGGTTTTGTACAGGGGTAGAACCAAAAATAGGTTAGATGTTTTCAAGAGAACAGATCTCAGGAATGGGTCAAGATTATATCAAGAAGACAGATTCTGCCTTAGTGTGAGGAGATATCCAGCTATGCCAGGCAAATGAGGATGAGCAAAAAAGCTGGAGTAAATGGCTGTGTGGACTCCTTCCAGATACAAAGCAGCAACTGATTGATGAATTGCTTGTTTTCACTTGTTACACTAACACGTGCTCTAGTACTTTCACACACCATTGGGATACATGGTAGTGTTTTATGGAGGAGGAAAGTAAAGCCCAAGCCCTGAGGCTCCACTATCAAATCACACTTTTAAAACAAATCTATTAGAACCTACACCCCAATCCCTCCCTAGATTTTGAGAACTATAAAAGAGGTAATATTAGAAAAGAACATAGTAGTGAAAACCTGGTAATCCAAAACAACTTTGGTGGAAGCAAAAGAAAAACCCAGACAGTAAAATAGGCTAGTTTTTCTATAAAGCAGATGAGGAAGGATGGGACCTCTTGACAATAAAGAGCAGATGTTGATAAAAGTGAAAAGTTAAGAATCAGTGGGAAAAAGTTTGGAACATAGCTCAAAACAGAGAAGGGAATAACTAGAGCTTGTGAGAGCCATTTCCCTCACACAGTTATTTAGTCAACAAATATTTGAATACCTAGTATGTCTTGGCACTGTGCTAGTTGCTAGGGATACAGCAAAGGACAACATATAGACGAAGCTTCTATAATTTTTTTTAATGTTTTTTATTTATTTCTGAGAGAGACAGCGTGACCAGGGGAGGGTCAGAGAGAGAGGGAGACAGAATCCAAAACAGGCTCCAGGCTCTGAGCTGGCTGTCAGCACAGAGCCCGACACAGGGCTTGAACCCACAAGCAGTGAGATCATGACCTGAGCCGAAGTCGGATGCTTAACCGACTGAGCCACCCAGGTGCCCCCTCCTTAGAGCTTCTAGACTTGTAGGGGAAACAAAAATTACAAAGTGCACAAATTCTGCATAATGAATGGGCGGGTGATATGAAGAATTCTAAACTGCTTTGTGACTGTGTGCCAGAAGTGAAACCTGTTGTACCGAACGTAGTGCAGGGGATCATTTGTTCATGAACTCCCACATCACCAAGATTTTAGTCCTAGAAGGTGGAGTGACCAAGTGTTCCTTATTGGTCTTATGGTGCTGACACATGGACGTGTGTGCTCCCCTGTTTAACCCGGCTCAGTATGAGCCCAGACTCCTTCTTTTGGTGTTTCCTTGCATAGTTGAAACAGGCTGGCACTTGGCAGGGGCGGGGGGGGGGGGGGGGGGTGTCTTTACTAACTACCAAAGAAGAACCAGAGGAAAATAGTACCGTGATTAGTGTTAAGATTATCTCACCTTGAGAAGAGTTGTACTGATTTTACACATCAACTTTGCTTTGCTTAGAACATACGGTGAATTCACTTATTCGGCAAATTGTATGGAGCATCTGATGTGCCAGGCACTGCTGTAGCCTCTGAATGTAGAGTAATAAAAAAAAGACTGCTGAATGCAGGTATCCTTCCTATTCTGATAATACTTCCAGCTCCGGCCCCTCCTTTCCTAGATAAGAGCCTTGTCAGGGACTCAGCATCATCAGTTAAGACAAGAGTGGGCATCAACCTCACACCTGCACCAGCTCCGCCAGTCCTAAGGGAGAACTTGACTGGTTTATGAGAGCATCCCATCCTGAGACCAAGGCCAGGCAGAGGGCAGGTGACTGCCGCACATTCCTTCTTTGCCGGTGGACCCTTAACTGTTTCTGCCATCTTGGTGATAAGGATGTACAATCTTAAGGAACCCTTTTAGGTGAATAGTGGTTAGAAATGACGGTAAATAACCTGTATCTGATTTTACTAGCTAACTTGGAAATCATTCTGCAGCTTACTGGTTTCCAGGGCTATCTTAGTCGTCCTTGATACCTTTTTGTTCCTTCCTCCCTGGTGCTTCCAATTAATCACTTATTCTTGTCTTATTCTAAAGAGTCCTTAAAATGGCAGCTAAACTCACTTGTCTTGAAGGTTGGTTCAGCTGACTCTGTGTGTGTGTGTGTGTGTGTGTGTGTGTGTGCGCGCGCGCGTTTTCTCAATGTAAGGCAGTGCTGGCTGTACATTCTGGCACATGTGCTATCTTATCAGGGACCAGTCTCCAACGTTCACAGAATGGCTACATTGAGTAGCTCTGGTCTAGGCCTCTGTCCTCTCCCCTGGTGGTTTAGGGGATCTTTCTGAATCACATGGTAGCCAGAGGGAATTTTTTTAAATGCAGATATAATATTACAGCCCTCTGAAACAAAGTTCAGTAGCTTGCCCCAGCTCTTGGGATAAAATCCAAACTCCTGGCCAGCACCTACCTTAGCCTAGTGTATGGAAGCAGCGTAATGGAGAACAGTGTGATTTTATGTAGCCTAGCGACCTAACACAAAATAATATTGAATCCTGTATCGATGTTTCCGTTGTCTTTTTGTCTTTCTGATTATGCCAGAGCATCTTTTATGCTTGTAGAGACCCATCCTGTTCCCCTGGGACCACTTCAAATCTTTTCTGCTCTTAAACTCCCAGTTTTATCTGATTGTCACCCTCCGTAGTTGGGCTTTGCAGCACATGAGGCCTGGGTTTGACTTCTGACCCGTTACATGCTAATTGTATTAAATCATTTCACTTTTTTGGACCTTAGTTTTTTTCTGTTAAGTGTTTTATGTGAAGACTGAATGAGTGTACTTGAAAGAGCCTTGTATTATGCTCAGGTAATAACCTGTGATAGTTCATTTTTCTACTATTCTTTCTGAGTGCAAGGCATTGTGCTGAACACTTCATATATCTGATTTCACATCACCCCCTTAACAACACTGTTAGATCAGTATTAGGATTATATCCATTTTGCAAATGAGGCTACTGAGGCTTAAGGAGGTTAAGTACCTTTTCCCCATCTCACAGGCTAATAAAGAGGCCAAATTGGGATTCACACCAGGCTGTCTGGATCTGAAGTTCTTGCACCTAGTCTCTCCAGGGGACTGTTGAATATATTACAGGTGCTCAAGAAATGGGAGTGTGGGAGTTTCTTGCCTTCTGCTTTCACCCATGCCATTTCCCAGTATCTGTTTCTGTGTCTTTTTTGTTTTTGTTTTTGTTTTTTTGAGAGAGAGAGAGAGAGAGTGCATGTGAGTGAGCATGAACAGGGGAGGGGACAGAGGAAGAGGGAGAGAGAAAATCTTAAGCAGGCTATGTGACCTGAGCTGAAATCAAGAGTTGGATGTTTAACTGACTGAGCCACCAGGTGCTCCTGTTTCTCTGTCTTTTGATGGGTGCCTTCTGTTCTGGAGAAGAACGGATTTCTTCATCGTTGGTCATTGTGTCTGCTTTCCACACTTTCTGCCATCAGCTATCCTTCGTTATTGCTTTTCCAGGCTTATTCTATTTCTTCTCCAAATTTCCCCACTCAGGGGGAAGAAGCCTTCACTTCCTTTAGTACCACATTTCTTCACGGGCAGTCATTGGCTTCTGTTCATTTCTACCACCCTCTACGGTCCTTGCCGCCTGACACTTCCCCTCACTGGTTAGGGACCCAGGGGGAGAAATTTGCAGTTTGTCTATACCAGAAGGAGAGTCATCTTTTTATCAGAGACTAGAGTAAGGGAAAAAAGGAATTTCAGGTAAAGATTGGTCAGGAAGAAACCTTGGGGGAGTTCAGAGCAGTGGACCCTTATCTTCTCTGTGAAACAGTGGGTGAGTTTATCTCCAGGGCCCCAGGGATTGAGAGATGGGAAAACACTCTAAGGGAGATGGGAGACGTTGCTCACCAGAGAGAAGGAAAGGGATAGGTAAAGCCCTGCTAGAGCTGGCGCCCCTGGCAAGGGGACAGGTTTCTCTCTGTCAAAGTGCCACTGGCACTTTGTGTGGATAAGGGAGAACATCGAATTCATCCCGAGCCATGATTCGGCTCGTGGGTGGAAGGCAAGGACATGGGTAAAGGAACCGATGCCTGTCAGGGCACTGTTGAACTGGCCATCTCTGAGGCAGTGGTGGGAAGGAGCTGGAGCGTTAACCACTAAGGAAGGTGGAGGGGGGGAAAAGCGTGGGTCGTGACCCACAGGAGTTTCATTTTGAGGCATTCAACAGGCTTGCTAGTGGCCCAGGGAAGAGTCCTCTGGGGCCACTGTCATCAAGGCTTATTAGGAGGAAGTGTCTGGCATTATTGAGTATCTGCTCTGTTGTAAGCAGTTTGCCAAGCACAGGGACACACGCAAAGAACAAGACACAATCCCCACCCTCAACGAGCTTGTAGCTTGTAGGAGAAACACCTGCATGTCCAGTAACGTTAAAAGGCCACTTGGTCAACACAGAAGTCTGCATAAGGGGAATGGGAGCAGAAAATTGAGTCCTTGGGAACACGTTGCACTGAGTGGAGAGTTAACTTTTTGCCTCTGCTGCCTTGCCTCTCACGGACATGTGAACTCCTTGGACAAGTCACTTGCACAGTGATCTATGTATACCAGGAACTCAGTGAATTTTTATAGATTTTTTAAATAGTTTATTGTCAAGTTGGTTTCCATGTAGCACAGCGCTCATCCCCACAAGTGCCCTCCTCCATGCCCATCACCCCTCTTCCCCCTTCCCCTCCCCCCCACCTCCATCAGCCCTCAGTTTGTTCTCGGCATTCAAGAGTCTCTCATGGTTTGCCTCCCTCCCTCTCCCCAACTATTTTTCCCCTCTCCCCCACGGTCCTCCATTAAGTTCCTCCTAATCCTCCTATACATGGAAACATATGGTATCTGTCCTTCTCTGCCTGACTTATTTCACTCAGCATAACACCCTCAAGGTCCATCCATGTTGCTACACATGGCCAGATTTCATTCTTTCTCATTGCCATGTAGTATTCCATAGTATAGATAAACCACATCTTCTTGATCCATTCGTCCGTTGATGGACACTTAGGCTCTTTCCATGTTTTAGCTATTGTGGAGAGTGCTGCTATGAACATTGGGGTACAAGTGGCCCTATGCATCAGCACTCCTGTATCCCTTGGGTAAATTCCTAGGAGTGTTATTGCTGGGTTATAGGGGAGTTCTATTGTTAATTTTTTGAGGAACCTCCACACTGTTTTCCAGAGGGGCTGCACTAGTTTACATTCCCACCAACAGTGTAGGAGGGTGCCCGTTTCTCCACATCCTTGCCAGCATTTTATAGATTGTTTTTAATGTCTCTTTGTCTGCAGGTGGAAGAAGCTGGGCAGGTGTTCCTGTTGATGAAAAAGGATTATCGGATCTCCCGAAATGTCCGCCTGGCTTGGTTCCTCAATCACCTGCATCAAACTGTACAGGCCACCCCCCAAGAGATGCTGGTGAGGCCCAGAAACCTACAGGAGAGGAGGGGCTGGCTCAGAAGGATCTGCTTTTATAAGGGAGTCCTAGAAACAGTATGGGAGACTAACTCTGAGGGGTCTGATTCTAGGAGGGGCAAGTGACTTTTCCCAGATGATGATTCCACCTGGGAAATTTTAATTTTCAAAATAGGAGGAGTATATGGTTGGGTTGTGGGAGGTAGAACTAGTCAGTGGTTTGCCATTTTAGATGTTCACGTCCTGGATGGGGCACCTGGTGGCTCAGGCGGTTAAGCATCTGACTTCAGCTCAGGTCATGATCTCATGGTTCGTGAGATCAAGCTCCAGATCAGGCTCTGTGCTGACAGCTCAGAGCTTGGAGCCTGTTTCAGATTCTGTGTCTCCTTTTCTCTCTGCCCCTCCCCTGCTCACTCGTGTGTGCACGTGCTCTCTCTCTCTCTCTTAAAAATAAGTAAACATTTTAAAACATTTTAAAAAAATGAAGTTCAAGTCTGGGAAATAAAGGGATGACTCTTCCCTGATCCCTTCCTTTTCTCTCTGTCCTAATTGTCAGCTCCAGTCTGAGCAGGAGTTGGAAGTCCTCAGTGTCCTGCCCCCTGGGTGGCAGCCAGATGAACCAGTGGTCCCAAGGCCATTCCTCCTTGTACCTTCCACCCGGGTCACCTTCCTGGCTTGGCAGTACCGATTTGTCATTGAGCTCGACCTTAGCCCGTCTACTGGCATTGTGGTAAGGGATTGGGGGGAGACAGTGGGAAGAAGGGAGAAGGGATGGAGTAGGGGGTTCAGAGGAGAGGGAGAGGCCTGAGAGATGTGAAAAGTGATCTCAGTCTACCATTGTGGAAAGGAAACAAGCTTTTAAATGGTCAGTGTTTAAAGACCTCCCATTCCACATGTGGCAGTGTATTTGGGGATGTGCTCAACTTTAAGATAGGAGTTCTACCGACCCACGGAAGCTGCTTGTTTCTGCCCTCTGCCCAGGGCTGCTTTTGCTCACATTTGAGAGCTCTTTCTCTGCATTGCCCTCAGGACGATTCCACAGGGGAGATCTTGTTTGATGAAGTTTTCCATGCCCTCTCCCGCTGCCTAGGCGGGCTGCTGCGACCCTTCCGAGTGCCTGGATCCTGCATCGACTTCCAGCCTGAGATCTACATAACTATCCAGGCCTACTCTTCAATCATTGGCCTGCAGGCCCACCAGGTATTTCATCCTTTCTCCAAGTTTGTACCCTCAGACCTCATTTCTGGTGGTCCATTGGCCAAGTCCTTATCCTGCCTCTACTGTCTGCTTGCAAAGTCCCCAGCTCTGCTGGCTTCTTGAACCTATTTGCCAGTCATTTCTGAGTCTCTCTCGAGAAGGATCCATTCCTCAGCTCTCGAAGAGCCTTCTCATGAGCTTTAGGTCCATTGGCCTTGATTGAACACATGCCTCTTCCACTCCTTCTGTGAGTCCGTGTTTCTGGCCACTGGATGTCTGTTTCATGCTGCCACTACCACCCTCGTCTTAGTTTGATGAGAAGGTCTGCTTATATCCTGACTCCTGGCAATACCTCTAGGAGATGATCTTTTAGAATAATTTTATGATTTTGAAATATAACAGATGCCCAGAACCACCATTTCTTCCAAGGACAGAGGAGGGTCATCTTCCCTGCGGGCTCTGTGAAGGGCCGGGTGTTATGCTGACCATACAGATAATTATAAGCCTTATCCAACACCCAAACAGGCCATCACAAGACACTCCTTTTGGAGAATGGCCAAGTCTGTTACTGGAACATCTGTTTTTGGCTTAGATAAGCAGTGGCCCAATTTCCCCTCCTCTGCTCTTAACCACCCTCAACTCATTGGTAGGGGCTTACCCCGAAACTGCCCTCATGGCTGTGCCGTCACCTTGGCTCTCAAACTCACTTTGAGACAGGGATGCAAGGGACGGCTCCCAAGGGCCTGAAATCCACAAGGTAGTCAGTGCACGTCTGGAGCCGAGCCTGCTGCTGTGGGTAGAAGTGCTCTCCTAGCACAGCTCCTCGGACTTTTGGTCTACACCCCAAACAGAGGCTGGGTTTCTCAGGCACTGATGGCCAAGACCGCAAAAGCATGCACATTAGGTAATCACTCCACACTTGGTTCATTTTGGCAAATGCTCACTGAAGCCCGATCTATACGAGGCCTGGGCTAGGTCCTGCAGTCACAGGTGAATTGGACACCGTCCCTGTCCTGATGGGAGGAGTTGAGAGTTTAGTAGGGGAGACAGATATTGAAGGAGATAATTTCGGTCGCATATGATGAGGACACTGATAAGTAATGACTCAGTTGCCATGCAAGCACTGAGAGGGAGCAGCCAGCCAAGCCCAGGGAAGACTTTTGGACAGAGAGGCATTTGAACTGAGTGTTGAAGGAAGGATTGAAGTTAACCCTTCAAAGAAGGGGAAGTGGGCTTTCCAGAGAGAGGGGCCAGCAAAAGCAAAGCCGCAGAGCTATGAAATTGTGCTCTTAATCACAGGTGCTCCAGGGGACTACACCTTATTCTGTTTGACACAGTAGTATTTGAATCTGGGGGTGGGGAGTGGTGGTAAAGAGGAGATGAGAGAGAAGTAGAGACCATTATGAGAGGCCTTGAATGTCATGGCTAAGAACTCTAGGGGAGTTTAGTGTGGTGATGATGACAAGTGCTGGATCCGGATTTACACCCCCTGTATTTCCCTGCTGACTGTGTGCCCTTATGCAAATTACTTAACCTCTCTGTACATCTGTGTCTTTTCTCCAAAATGGGGATATGAACATTACCAATATTGTGTGGTGATTGAGATCATATGTATCAAGCACTTAGAATAGCGTCTGCCACATAGAAAACATGAAAAAGTGAACTATTAAAACTGTTCATTATTACTAAAACTTTCAAAAAATGGAAGGTTTTTAAATGGACAGTTATGGGATCAGATTTGTACTTTGGGAAGATCACACTTGTTTGTGGCCAGGAAGGAAGATGGATGGGGGGTAGGGGGTACAAATTCTGCACTGGGGAGAGCAGGCAGAAGATTATTGCAGTACAGGAGAGGAGGTGGGCCCTGAACAAGGCCAGCCACTATGGAGAAGGAGAGGCTTACTCAGTTTAAGTCCTCAGGACCACTTGTCAGCCCTGGGCTAGCTTCCTCGCCATCTATAAAGCTCCCCAAGATGTATCCTACTGTTCCTTAAAACAAAACAAAAAAAGAGGCACCTGGGTGGCTCAGCTGGTTGAGTGTCCGACTCTTGATTTTGCTTAAGTCATGTTATCAGGGTTGTGGGATTGAGCTCAGCATGGAACCCAGTCTGCTCGGGATTTGTCTCCCTCTGCCCCCTCCCCGGCTCGCACACACACACGTATGTGCATGCGCATGCTCTTTCTCTCAAAATTAAAAAAATAAAATAAGGGGCGCCTGGGTGGCTTAGTCGGTTAAGCGTCCGACTTTCGCTTGGGTCATGACCTCGCGGTTCGTGAGTTTGAGCCCCGCGTCGGGCTCTGTGCTGACTGCCAGCTCGGAGCCTGGAGCCTGTTTCAGTCTGTGACTCCCTCTCTCTCTGACCCTCCCCTGCTCACGCTGTCTCTCTCTTTCTCCTAGAAATAAATAAAAAAACATTAAAAAAAAATAATAATAAAATAAAATAAAATAAAACAAGTTAAATCACATAATGTATGTTCGTTGAAATTTGAAAAATACATAAAGCATAAAGAAAAACAAAACTTACCCATTATACACCACTCAGAAATAACAACAATTAACATTTGACGGAATTTCCTTCTTGTCTTCGAGTACTTGTTTATCCTCTGTCACCACCACCCCTCTGTCCAAAGAGAGGAGAAGAAACATCATGCTAATTCCAGACACACAGCTTTACGTCCTACTTTTTTGATGTACAATATGGGCACTCTTATTCATCACTAAGTATTCTGTGAGAATATGATTTTTAATTGCTGCCTGGTTTGATATTTCATCACAACTTATCATTATATATTTAGCCAAGCCCTAGTGTAGGATTCTTGGGCTGACCCACTTTTCATATCTCAACAGTACAGCTGTGAACATCTTTCTCACCTTATAACCCCCGTTCCCACTATTGCTCTGATTCTGTTTTTCTTCTCTTAGTTAGGCCTGTGGATGTACAGAGTCCCGGCTGTGACCACCCATTTCCCCAGTTCTGAATAGGGAGTGAAGTAGTAGTTCTCGGACAGGAAGGCAAGGGTAAAGGAGTAGTGGGCATGTGAGAAGGTTGTAGGAGCCTGAAAGGAGAGTTCCCAGGGGCCACCAGGCCTGTATGAAATTTCTAGGATGGGGGCACCTTTCTATTTTGACAGGAGGAGGAAAGGAACCCCATGGAGAGAGAATGAAGGTTATTGGGCAAAAGGTCCAAGATTAGTTGGAGAGATTAGCTTTTGGGAAGCAGAAGAGATCAAGGAATTGTTTCTTCAGACCTTCGAAAGAAGAGCAAGAACACAGATAGATAGAAACTTTGAGCAGACGTTGTGGGTGTTCTCCATGGTTGGAGAGTAATACATCCCTGGGGTTAAGGTAAGCTGGGAGTTCCTGTTGACTGGTTTCCTTTCCGTATGGAGCCGGGCGGTAGGAGTTACCTGCTGAGGGGAAAAGGAAGGAAAGAGCAGTCACTGGGAAGGTGATTTTGAACCTACAAGAAAAAAGGTCCAGAGCTGCCTCTGTGCAGTGCTTCCAAATCAACAAGACTACAAATGCATGAGTCAGAATGAGAAAGGCTTTACCAGGCTGAGGTGGGGCAGTCTGGTGACCCAAGATGGAAGATGTTATGGCACCCTCCTGTGGGAGCTTGGGAAAACCCAGTGTGCAGGGCTGTAAGCAAAGGTGGTGAAGCCAGATGAAGATAACGAATGGCCTAGTGGAGTAGCTGATCTGATATGGGAAGCACCGGCTGTGGATTTAGCCACTCTGCTTGGGTGAGAAGTCAGGATTGCCTAGAGGGAGCTGTGGAGATCAATAGGGAGACCAGAAGGTACTTTCCAGTGTCCCTCTGACTCTCACGTCTTGGTCTTTCCCTTGTGCTTCTCAGGTGCTGGTACAGGGCTGCCTTTTGGACCCTTCTCAACGGGAGGTGTTCCTGCAGCAGGTATATGAACAGCTCTGTCTCTTTGAAGACAAGGTGGCCACCATGTTGCAGCAGCAGTATGACCCCCAGAGTCAGGTACGTGGGAGAGAAAGTAGGTGGAGGCCACTTAGAAAGAAGAGCTGTTAAGGGACAGAGGGGAGACAGGAAGGACAAGCCCCTGTACAGAGGGAAGAGAAGGCAGGGAAAGGGGCTAAGAGCCAGAGTGAGCCAAGGCTAGAAGTGCTAGTGAGTGCACACAGCAGGTTTCCTGCGGGAGGAGGAGGGCTCAGATAACATCCCCAAGACACACATTCTTTCTGGGAGAAAATGTGAAGACCGCTTGCTTGTCTCTTTTCAGTCCTAGATCTCCTCCCCTGATGGATCTGAGAAGGTGATTGTGGGTGGCTTTGATCTCTAGGATTTTGTTTGGTCCAGGATAAAGCTGGTTGAACTTGCTAGAATATACTTGGCTCATTCGTTTGGATATCCTAGAAGTAGCCAAACAAATTAAGTCCTTTATGTCTGAAGACGTAATTCGATTGACATATAAAGTATTTCATAATCGTGTTAGGAAGATATGGGAAAGGGGCCATAAAAGGTGGAAAAGCCTGTTTCAGTATAATCTGTTGCTTTATCTGGTGCCAGACTCCTTGTCCACGTGAGCACATGCTAGAAGCACGAGCACAGTCAGGACTCGGCTGCATGGCAAGGGGCTGGGGTCCTCACAGGGTTAGGCCTGTCTGGCCTGGGCAGTGCTGGGCTGTAAATTCTGGCTTTGTTCTGAATGGGAGGGACAGTAATACCCTCTGACCCATTCTGTCTCATCTGCAATTTGGGGCAGGCAGAGGACCAGTCCCCAGACTCAGGGGAGCCCCCTGGCCGGAAGGTAGGAGTCTCCATGGTGACAGCTGACCTTGGGCTGGTCAGTATGATTCGTCAGGGCATCTTGGCACTGCAGTTGCTCCCCTCAAACTCTAGTGCAGGTCAGTAGAAGGACTTTTGGTGGGACTGGGGAAGCAGGAGGGTACGGGAAGGGGGCATTTGCAGTATAGATATAGGTTCCAGGGGATCAGTGGACCCAAGAGAAGAGGATCTGTCTCCTTGTGTGTAGAACATAAATGTGTTTGAGCGTATCTTTCAAGTACCCCTAGGTACTCTGATAACCATCCAGGACCCTAATGGGAGGGAGTAGAGCTCCAAGGACATCACTTAGGAGACTGGGGTCCAGCACTCCGGAGGGCGAAGCAGGAGGGAAGGGAAGAAGGAAGGGTGTGGATCATAAAACACATCGGTTGGTAGACACTGAGGTCTGAAGGGCCTCATCAGTTGGATGCCCCCCTGTAGCTTTGATCTGGTCAGTGTCCCCAGGTCTGTCTGATCTTTCCCGCTCCAGGTATCATCGTGATCACAGATGGGGTGACCAGCGTCCCTGATGTTGCTGTCTGTGAGACATTGCTAAACCAGCTTCGCAGTGGCACCGTGGCTTGTTCCTTTGTGCAGGTGAGGACTCTCTAGAAAGGATGAGAGGGAAGTGTGGTGTATCACAAAGCCAGATATGCCTGGTTACTTTCTTACAGGTGATGATTTCCCACATAAAACCAATAACATAGTCACATGTGTGTTGGTGGGGGGAATAGGTGTCATGTCCAGAAGAGGGTAGGTGGCAGTGGTGGGAGGGGGCTCTCATCATCCTTAGGGTGTGGGGAGACAGCATGTTATAGTAAAAAAAGTGCAGAGTTTGAAATCTGACAGCCATTTCCAGCCTCATCTCCCCCATTAGATTAGTGATTACCGTTGTTATTTTAAAAAATGTTTTATTTATTTCTGAGAGAGAGAGACAGCATGAGCAGGGAAGGGTCAGAGAGAGAGGGAAACACAGAATCGGAAACAGGCTCCAGGCTCTGAGCTAGCTGTCTGCACAGAGCCCGACACAGGGCTCGAACCCATGAACCACAAGATCATGACCTGAGCTGAAGCCGGACCCAGGCGCCCCTAGTAATTACGGTTTTGATTGCAAGGATCAGAAAACCCCAAAACTAGCTTAAGCAAAGGAATAGGAATATCCAGTGAACTACAGCCAGTTTGGACTGATGGACTATAGGGTGGGAGGCAAAGCACTCTGGGAAATAAAGGCTGGAGGGTAGGCACTGGCCAGAACATGAAGAGCTAGTTCTGCTGTATTAAGGTATTTCAGCATAACTCTGGGTGATGCAAATAAGTACAAGGAAAGCCACTAGTTGGGTTTATGTTTTATAAAGCTCACTCTTGCCATTGCGTGAAATCAGAAGTGGAGGCAGGGAGGTTATTAATCGCAGTGGTCAATGTGAGAGAGGAGCTGGGCTTAAATTAGGGGAATCAAGGATAAGAGACAAGGGGATAGAATTGAGAAAACGAAGAGGTGGAGTCAGCATGACCTATGATTAGCAAGGTGTGAGGGGTGAGCAAGAAAGAGAGGTTAAGGATGTCTCTAAGTTCGTGACTCCAGTGGTGACTGGGTAGCCAGCAGAGCAAATGAGGAGAAGCAGCTGGGGTGGAGTGAGGACAAGATGATGGGTCCGGGTTTGTGCATGTTGCATTTGAGGCCCCTATGGGTCAATGGAATAGCCATTGAAAGCATCACCTTTGGGGTTAGGCGTACTTGGCCTGAATCCTGGCTCCACTTATTAGCCATGTGACATTGGGCACATCACCTGATTCTCGGTCAGATTCATTTGTAAGTGGAGATTATAATGGTGCCTGCTTCACTGGGTGCGACAATGCATTTAAAGTGCTCGGCAGAGTGCATAATTATGTAATAGACGGCTGCTATTCCTAGCAGTTAGCAGTTGGATATGCAGATCTGGTACTCAGGAGACAGCACCAGTTGAGAGAGTTAGAATTTGGCAACCTACAGATGGTAATTGAGAAGAGAAGAGGGCCCCTGAAGAACCTTGAGGAATACCACTGTTTAAAGGTCTTTCATATGAAGAGGGCCCAGCAGAGAATGAAGGGAAATAATCAGACAAGAGCCAGGAGGTTCTCCTGTCAAAGAAGTCAGAGTTTGGGGAAGAAAGGAGTAGTTAATCGCGTGAGATGCAGCAGAAAGGTCATGTAAAATGAAGAATGAACGGTACCCTTTGGATTTGGTGATGAAGAGGTCACGGGGATCTTTTTCAGACCATTTCAGTGAAGAGGTGACAAGGGAAATGATTGCAGTGGACGGAAGAGTGGGTGGAAGAGAAGAAAGTGGAGACACGTGTTCATATAGGGAATTTGGCTGCTCAGATCAAGTGAGGGAGCAAGAGAGAGAAGAGTAGCCAGAGGGAAGTGCAGGGTGGAAGAGACAGGTGCTTGGTTCTGTTGTTCTGTTTGGTTTTGCTTTTTAAAATGTTTATTTTTGAGAAAGAACATGAGTAAAAGCACGAGCAGGGGAGGGACAGAGAGCAAGGGGACAGAGGATCCCAAGCTGGCTCCATGCTGACAGCAGAGAGCCTGATGTGACACTCCAACTCATGAACCGTGAGATCATGACCTGTGCCAAAGTCTGACGCTTAACTGAGCCACCCAGGTGCCCCTGTTGTTTTGTTGTTTAAGTTAGAGACCAGCATGTTTCTAAGGAACCATGAGGAAGCAGAATTTGAAAATAAGGGAAAGGAAAGGAAACCTTGATAGAGTAAAGTCTCTAAATTGACAGGAGGGTGTTGGCTCAAGAGGTAGATCAAGGGACTCTTGGAGAGGAGAGTGTCCCTTCTTCTTTTGGAGCTAGAAGGATAGAAGTGGAGATGTAGATAAATTCTGGGGCGCCTGGGTGGCTCCATCGGTTGAGCGTCTGACTTCAGCTTAGGTCATGATTGCACAGTTCGTGTGTTCGAGCCCCGCGTCGGGCTCTGTGCTGACGGCTAGCTCGGAGCCTGGAGCCTGCTTCAGATTCTGCATCTCCCTCTCTCTCTGACCCTCCCCTGCTCACACTGTCTCTCTCTCTCTCTCTCTCTCTCTCTCAGAAATAAACAAAACACTTAAAAAAAAAAAAAAAGATGTAGATAAATTCTGCCAAGGGCCTCTGGTCCCCCTCGCTGAAGGGGAAGGGGAGGGTGAGTACTGTGAGGGAGGCCAGAGTTGGGAGAACAGGATTGAGGACAGCCTCAAAGGACTTGCTGGGTTGGTGTCAATATGTTCTGATGTGGTGCCAGCCTATACAACAGTGCACTTTTATCCATTTGGAATCCAGGTATAGAGGTTGTGATACTAGTTGGGCTCTTAAGGGGGAAGAGGAGTAAAGTCAAGCGAGCCAGGGATAGACTTGGAGAGAGTACAGGTTCAAGGGCTGGCAGTCTTAATGAGGTCAAAGAATAGCAGGAGGAGGATGGAAGGAATCCAAAGGGATAAAATTGTGTGTAATCATAGGATGTGGCAATTGAAATTGCAAACATAAAGTGGTTCCAAGTGAAGCCAAGGGCCAGTATGTAGGCAGCAGGCAACTGAGTAGAATAGAGTTAGTTTCTGGAGATGAAGGTTCAGGAACTGAGAAGCCAGAGGTGTGAATGAACTTTCTAGAGGAGGTCTGTCACCATTTTCAGTAAAGGGCCAGCTAGTCAGTATTTTAAGCTTTGCTGGCCATATGGATGTCACAACTACTCAGCTCTGCTCTTACAGTATCAAAGCAGTCATAGACAAGATAAATGGGAATGGCTGCTCTCCAATAAAACTTATTTACCAAAACAGCTGATGTGCCAGATTTGGCCCACATGTTATATGTGGTTTGCCAATCTCTGATCAACAGGCTTTGGATTCAAAATATGGTCCATGTACCAGCAGCATTGGCATCACCAGGGAGCTTGTTAGGAATGGAAAATCTTAGGCCCATCTTAGACCTACTACAATTTAACAAAATCCATTTTGTTAGAGACAGTGATGTCTTTTGGATGCTAACAGGAAGGCGGCGAACCATTTCTTTTTTTCTTTTTTATTTTTTTAAGTGTTTTTTTTTTTTTTTTTTAATTTTTTTTTTTTTTTTTTTTTTTTTTTTTTTTTTTTTTTTTTTTTTTTTTCAAAACCCAGTATTCCCAGAGATAAATGA